>NC_066519.1:15881622-15929122 GCF_024679095.1 Eriocheir sinensis
AGAAAATCCAGTGCCTAGTACTTTTTTGAAAGTGGGTACACTAGGGAGTGGTAACGAAGACAAATAGCACTAGACAACAATAGACCCCCCCCACACCACCACACACACACACACACACACACACCAAGACGTTGTAGACACAGTCCATGTTGTGCGGGTACTCCCTCGGGTAGCCGGGGCTCGCGATGGTCCCCTCGGCGTCCAGGAAGGTGCCGCCGCACGCCAGGCCCACCGCAGGGCCCGCCACCGCCACCACTACTGCCACCGACCACCAAAGCCTCATGACTCCGCTAATCTGTTAAATATGAAAAGACCTTCTAAAAAAATATGTTAAACGAAAGACTGTAGACTGAACATTTGAATCAAAAGTTTAAGCACAATGTTATACGTATTTGTAATGGCTCTGGATTTCGTTGGGCGTGTATTACACTCAGGATGGATAAGTATGGTTGTGACCTTCTGAGTCAAGTATTAAGGTCGGGCATATGACGAAAGGAAATGCCAATACAAAAATTCGAACACTGCAGCACCGCTTGCCACTATCTAACAGAAGCACGAAGCAAGAAACTGCCTTAAATCCTGACTGCCTAACTCAAAGGATGGCGAAAGAGCTGCTCACCATGCTTGACACCTGTGGCAATGACTCATGTGGGCTGCATGACGACGCCAGAAAAACAAGATGATAAATAAAATAACCTCACCCACCTCGCCACGTAGTCACGCATCACAAATTTAAGAGCAAAGCTTAAATCTGCGGTTAATACCCCTCACTACAGTTGCAAGTGATCTACAATGAAAAAATGTTGGGAGTTTTTAGTCCAATCAAGAAAGAAAATGATATCAGTCAGCAATATTCCCGTCACTCTGGCAACACTCCATCGCCAGCCCTTACAGCCTTGCACGTACTGACACTCTTGCAAAACGTTGAAACAGGCAATGGTTTGGATATTTCAAGAGGGGTAACATAGAATATGAAACTGTACATGCACAAACGTTGAAACAGGCAATGGTTTGGATATTTCAAGAGGGATAACATAGATTATGAAACTGTACATGCACAAACGTTGAAACAGGCAATGGTTTGGATATTTCAAGAGGGATAACATAGATTATGAAACTGTACATGCACAAACGTTGAAACAGGCAATGGTTTGGATATTTCAAGAGGGGTAACTTCAGAATATGAAACTGTACATGCAGAAAATTCAAACCTGTCACGATATAACAGTTGTCAGAGCAGGAGAGAAACAAGCACGACTGAATCGCTAAGGCCTGCTAGTGGTTCACGAGTCTGGCGCTGCTTTGACATACCCCGGAAGAGTGACAGCTGTCCATCTCGGTGTACGTGTCTCACACCTGCCGCGCGTCATGTTCGCCCTTCCATAGTATCATATCGACACGCCCATCACGGCCGCGCTTACCATCACGACGTTTCATAAGGGACCAGTGATTTATGGGCTCACCTTGTACACCTGCACCAAAATGGAATATATCTACTGGGACTTAGCAGGGGGGGGGGGGGGAAAGAGAGAGAGAGAGAGAGAGAGAGAGAGAGAGAGAGAGAGAGAGAGAGAGAGAGAGAGAGAGAGAGAGAGAGAGAGAGAGAGAGAGAGAGAGAGAGAGAGAGAGAGAGAGAGAGACTAAATTCAGCATGCAATAATATAATACGTTGTTCATTCTTGCATGTGGCATCGTTTCTAGGGATTTCCTTCTGTACGATGTTTAATGGTAAAAAGTTACTTATAACGAGTTCAAATAATTGTACTGAAAAAAAAAAAAAACTCCTTGTTGTACGCTGAGGGAAACATTTATACAACCAAACAGTGTAGACATTATATATATGCTACTGCTGATGATGATTCCACTATTACTACTACAACCATTATAACCACTACTACTACTACTACTATTGTTACTACTACTTCTGCTACTTATACTATTATTACTACTACTATACTATTACTTCTATTACTACAACTACTACTACTACTACTACTGCTATTTCTACTACTACTACTACTACTGCTATTTCTACTACTACTACTACTACGACTACTACTGCTGCTGCTGCTTTATTTCATCCTCCTCCTTGATGTGCTGCTCATAAACACCTGCACAAACCCATGAAAGGAAACTAGGTGGGTGTAATATATGAGCGGAATTCATCGGACGAGACCCAATTAACATATCAAGTGAAGGGAATATATAAAAAAAACATACCCCGGACCCCGTGAAGCCGTTCTTTCATGTTTCTTATCAAACTCACACGTCAAACAGCACGGAGTCTGAAAGGTTTAGAGCCAAAGCTTGTCTCCGTGATCGCCGTCCATTTAACCGTATCGCTTTTCACTGGAAGTTCTATCGGACAAACTGTACAGCGGTGGTGGCGCGTTTGGGTTCGTCTTCATGTGGTAATCAGGAGAGGAGACGCCACAAAACCAGACTCGACCTTCCTCAAGCTGTCGCCATTAAGTCCGCCGGTTACTGAACGTGTTGGGTTGCTGCCTGCTGATGATGACAATGACAGTGGACCGGAAGATCTTACATAACACTACTACTTCCCCTACTATCGCTACTATTGCTGCTACTCCTCCTCCCCCTCTCCTCCTCCTCCTCCTCCTACTACTACTACTAATATAACTACTATTTTTTCTTCTACTATAACAATTACCACTAACAAAAATGCTGATGAACAAGACGAAAAAAAACGACCTTAGAGTAAAAAATGCACCTTTAAGATACAGCTAAAAAATAAGAAAATAAAGCGAATATCGAACTTAAATACCATCGATATTTAATGAGGCGATAATAGGCATATAACTATACAGCTTGCACGTGAGAGATGGTAAGTTTGGCTGCTGCTTGTTACATTCATATTTCTTTGCCATTAAACTCTTATTGTACGTGAGAAAGGAGTTAAATTGTCACGCTTATGTAATCAGAAGTTAAAGCGTGATGATGGTGATGACGATGACGTAATAATGATAGTGATGACGACTTAATGATGATGAAGTTGATTTTTTTTTCCACATTCAGAAAAATATATTGAATGTTTTGTTCTTATTTTCGTTATTTTTTTCTTCAGCAAAATACAAATCATGAATAGCTATATCCTCCTACAAAGAGTCCCTCCCCTCCCCCGCCACCACAAAACAATCAGGAAAATGTTGGATAATTTAGAAGGTAATTCAACGACAAAAAATAAAACCATTGAACAATTACTGAATGAGTGAGAATTGGATATGTTAAATAATCTTGAAGCTCGTTCACTTGTTTAATGGCTGCTGTTAACAACGTAAAAATGTAGAAGAGATAAACATGGAAGACAAGGACAAGAAAGAAATATATTGTTTTATGCGTAACAAAAATCACACTACAACAAAAAAAAGTTACGTGTATTTCTATATCTCTTCCCACTCATTATTATCACTTTTTATTCTGATTATTATTATTACTATTTTTTGTTTAAGTATAAGAAGCAGCTTATGCGAAAAAAAAATCCCGCTAAGCGCTGCTCCTGTGAAAAGAGGGCAGATGGAGTAGCCAGGTGCGAGTATGGAGCAACGGACGTAAGCCACTCCTTGTTAGGTATATATGGGAAGCGAAGGAGGGAGGGGGGGTGCTGTAGCCCTAACAAGACTCCCGTGTCCTCCCTCTCCATTTCCCTATTGTCTTATCAGGACCAGAGAGGAGGACAGCATGCTCTCTAAGGACTTTTTTTTTTTTTACTTCCCACAGGATACCACATACATGCGACACACACCATTCCCTAAAAAAAAAAAAAAAAAATTCTGATTCTTCTACTTATTATTACTGTTGTTTTATTATTTTTGCCATCAGTAGTTATAGTAGTAGTAGTAGTAATATTACTGAAATCATAAAAAATATTATGACATTGTGTTGCTTTGTTTACTTGAGTCGAGAGAAGGAGAGTTAGGGGAGAGAGGGAAAGAAGAGGAGAAGAACGAGGACGAGAAGGAGGAGGAGGAGGAGGAGGAGGAGGAGGAGGAGGAGGAGGAGAAAGAGGAGGAAGAGGAGGAGGAGAGGGGCTCGAACCCAGCCCGTCCTCTCCGGCAAGTGACATCGGGCGTCATTACCGCGGCACTTCTCACAACTTTGCCAGGAGAGTGACAGAGGCCCTCGTTAGCCCGGCCGGCCGCCTCCCCGCTGGGCCCAAACTTCCTCCTTCCCGCCGCCGGCCTGTCACGCGGCCCTCAATTACAGTCCCTCCTTGCCGCTATTTTATGCTTTTCTTCTCAGCGGGAGTTTCAAATGAGGTTTACGCTTGACTAAAAAGGTGATCGCCGATTGATTTCATTGTAAACGCTGATAAAGAAATGAATGTTCGTATAAACACATTAGTTTGCTTATTGATCTCTCTTATGTCATGTGTATGAATGTATGTATGTTTGTATGTATGTATGTATAAGCATAAGCAGGAAATGTGTCAAAGAAGAAAATGTATAAAATTACCAATAGTGGATAAAAATAGAAAAGAAAACGACAACAAAAATTATAAGTACTACCACCTCTACTATTTATGATTTAGCAATATATTTTATGCTTCTTTTGACAGCATTTTAAAATATTTGATTAAAAAGAATGTTAATATTTATGTTCTTATTCGTGTGTCTTGTTGCTGTCCAGATATTGACCTTTTGTTGTGGAATGGCAGTAAATTTCATGTCAAGTAGTTTAATAACCTTGGAGAAACAGTTCATGGCAATTCATTTCAGCTACTTGTAATGATTCCTACGTAGCAAGCAGTCACAATTAAGGTAGAAATCTGTAGGGAACTTCTGCTGAAACGTCATACAGTTCTGACTCGGCTAAGGCTTTTTAAAAGAATATTTAGATAGCATAACAATCTGATAAGAAGTAACATCTATTCCACGAAAATGAGGGGTCCATGGACGTGTTCTGCCACGTTTCGGAGTGGGCACGGCGTCAACCACAGACCACAGCGCTGTGTGTGTCGACTTATACGAAGAGGATCTGGATGTAGCCATTTCATGTATAATACTGGGTACAAAAACATAAGGAGAGACACTAACCTTGTATATATTAAGGGTACAAAGGGTCATATTCTTAAACCTTCCGACGCCCAAGCACATACGTTTAACAAGGCTTGTGTGGGGTTTGGGGGCATTTCCAGGGGTAATTTTAGGACCCTGGTGGTAGTCTGACCCTTCCTCTGTACCGTGAACGTAAACAAACACCCATGGAGACGCGTTTGACCTCTTATTTTGCCTTTAGAAATGATGAATGCAAGAGATGGAAACGTCTTACAATACCGACCTAAGTGTTACCATTAACCTGCTTTGGATTTTAGACAATGATTATTTTTTACCTTAAATATATATATCTAAACTTATTTCATTTATAAGTACTTATTTCCTTCATAAATTATTTATTCTATTTGCTGTCCCCAGCGCGGGTGTCACGTCTTCTAGGGCTGGGGTAGTCTGCCTCAGCCAGTGAGTGGCCAGCTCGACATTATATTTTTGTGTGTGCCGTGATGCATGTCTTATGATGTACGACTCATTGCTTGGCCATGCTGCTCACCGGTTGTCCTTTTTAATTAACTGATATTGCTAAAGTTAGGTTTACTGATGGACATCTGGTCAGCTGGTCGATTGTCTTTAGTCACTCGGCGATGGTTGCAAGAGATCAGATGGATAAGCCAGGAATCGAACCGGTTCCGTGGAATCACCGAGAGGGCTAAGCACTAGGCCACCGTCTCATATATTTGTGTGAACATATAAAAACAGACATATCCATATATCCGTCTATCTATCTATCTAACTAATATGGGCTTGGTTCAAACTGTCCAGCCCGGAACCCAGGATTCGTTGTTTGACATTTTTATTATTTAACATAATTATTATTATTATTATTATTATTATTATTATTATTATTATTATTATTATCATCATCATCATTTTTATTACTTCAATAAATGCATTGTTAAAGCAATCAATATTTTATTATTATTATTATTATTATTATTATTATTATTATTATTATTATTATTATTACAATTATTATTTTTCATAAAATATTGATTATTCAAAGTAATTAATATATATTAATTACATTACAATGATAATAATTGTTATCATAATAATAATAATGAATAAAATAATGATAACAATAATAATACTGATAATAATAATAATAATAATAATAATAATAATAATAATAATAATAATAATAATAATAATAATAATAATAATAATGACAACAACAATAATAATATTGCTACCATCAACAATAATGATAATAATAATTATTACTCCTTTTATCAATATTGTTATTATTATCATTACTATAATTATTATTACTACGATTTTTTTATCTTTATTATTATCATCATTATTATTAACTTTATTTGCATTGTTGATGCAATTACTTATTTTATTATTGATCTTCTTCTTCTTCTTCTTCTTCTTATTATTATTATTGTTATTGTTATTGTTATTATTATTAATAATAAATTAGTTATTTAAACGAATGAATATTCATTAATTATATAATAATAATAAGTATCATCATAATCATAATGAACATAATAATAATAATAATAATAATAATAATAATAATAATAATAATAATAATAATAATAATAATAATAATAATAATAATAAAATAAAAGTAATAATAACAGTAATAATAATAGTAATAATAATAATAATAATAATAATAATAATAATAATAATAATAGTAATAATAATAAATTATTAAAATAATATCAATATTACTTTTATCATTATCATTATTATCATTATCTTTATTATTAACGCTATTTGCATTGTTAATGCTATTGCTTATATTATTATTATTATTATTATCATTACTAATATTAGTTCTACTTATAACTTTTATTATTAGAATTACTATGACCAGTATTATTGTCATTTTTATTTCAATTATCAGTATAAATACTATAATGAATTTTTCATATATATTTTATTTATTATGATTGGTAATATTAATATTATTATTATATTTATATTTTTTATTTAGTTTTAATATCATTTAATAATTTCTATTACTTAATTTTAATTTAACATTAATATTTATATAATAATGGATTTTTCATTATTACATTAATATTTTTTTATTGATAATAATTATAAAATGATTATCTTCACAATAACCATTATAAATAATTTTATTGTAAATTAAAGAACTATTTTGATAGTTATTTTATCATATATATATATATATATATATATATATATATATATATATATATATATATATATATATATATATATATATATATATATATATATATATATATATATATATATATATACTGTAAAACTATGAATAATTCTCAGAATAGTAATAGTAAAGTTATTCTACCGAATGATCCAGCTTCCTCGCAGGACTGGCTCGTGGTCACGGAGCACTCGGCCGCGGAGAGAAAGGAACACTCTCCCACAATCTTTGTACTGGCTCGTGGTCACGGAGCACTCGGCCGCGGAGAGAAAGGAACACTCTCCCACAATCTTTGTACTGGCTCGTGGTCACGGAGCACTCGGCCGCGGAGAGAAAGGAACACTCTCCCACAATCTTTGTACTGGCTCGTGGTCACGGAGCACTCGGCCGCGGAGAAAGGAACACTCCCACAATCTTTGTACTGGCTCGTGGTCACGGAGCACTCGGCCGCGGAGAGAAAGGAACACTCTCCCACAATCTTTGTACTGGCTCGTGGTCACGGAGCACTCGGTCGCGGAGAGAAAGGAACACTCTCCCACACAGTCTTTGTACTGGCTCGTGGTCACGGAGCACTTGGCCGCGGAGAGAAAGGAACACTCTCCCACACAGTCTTTGTACTGGCTCGTGGTCACGTAGCACTTGGCCGCGGAGAGAAAGGAACACTCTCCCACACAGTCTTTGTACTGGCTCGTGGTCACGGAGCACTCGGCCGCGGAGAGAAAGGAACACTCTCCCACACAGTCTTTGTACTGGCTCGTGGTCACGGAGCACTCGGCCGCGGAGAGAAAGGAACACTCTCCCACACAGTCTTTGTACTGGCTCGTGGTCACGGAGCACTCGGCCGCGGAGAGAAAGGAACACTCTCCCACACAGTCTTTGTACTGGCTCGTGGTCACGGAGCACTCGGCCGCGGAGAGAAAGGAACACTCTCCCACACAGTCTTTGTACTGGCTCGTGGTCACGGAGCACTCGGCCGCGGAGAGAAAGGAACACTCTCCCACACAGTCTTTGTACTGGCTCGTGGTCACGGAGCACTCGGCCGCGGAGAGAAAGGAACACTCTCCCACACAGTCTTTGTTCGAATAATAAGCTTGAGTAGCGGTATCATTTGAGATCGAGATTTTTATAAACCTTGCTACTTTTGTTCGGCGATGTCGCTTAATTAACCCGGTAACAGCGACGAGCCAAATTTGTGGCTTTACCGTGTACCAGCGATGGGCCAAATTTTTACCATGATATAAACCCCCCAAAGAGATGATGCATAAACTGATCACAAATGCATTGGTACTATATATTATGAAATGGTTTGTGTGAGTGATGATTTTTTCTGATTAATTCGCTTAGAGGGGCCTTTAAGATACATGTTCCCCGCAGCTACCGGGTTAAATTCGAAAACTTTTGTCGCTCGATCGACTTTCTTCAGTTTAAAGCTTCCTCAACGTCTTCTTGATCTTCTCTGAGGATCGACTGGTTGGAAGTGTGATACAAACTCAGATGGACAGCGGTGGTGTTACCGGTCCGTTCAGATAATTGCGCTTCGGCTCTGTGTCATGAAGCAATAGCTAGTTAGATACTCAAGTTATTTATGTGATAATAGCTCTTTGAAGGCAATTATTACTCAAAATATCTATTTGCCTCTACAAGTAACGATTATTCTCCATGTCTCACAGTAAATAAACGAATCTAGGAATTAAAGGGACCCTAAACTCTAAATTCGAGTTCGGCACCGCCATGAACTCCTGTGAAGCGGGTCCGAAACACTACAACGCACCACGACAATCCTTCTGGCGACTGCCTCACAACTCACCTGCACGGGACCATTCGGCAATGAAGAGCTCTCCGTGAATTCAATAATCTTGTAATAATCATACACACACACACACACACACACACACACACACACACACACACACACACTATATAGTTTTAAATAGATTTGTGTGAATATAAATTTATATCCATTATTATTATTATCATTATCTTAATCATTTTTATTATGGTCAGGAGGCAGTCGTACTCCTGTCCATTTACTTTGAATTCAAGTATATCAATCGAGCTGCCTAAAACGGTTGTGACTAAACGTTCGTTAATCCTTGATATGCTTTCAGACGTCCATTGTTTATTTTGTTTTCATATTAACAATGAGTACTTAAAATTAGGCACATTATTTAATAGCTGTTCTTTATTGGCTCCGAAAACATCCCCACAAACGTTAAATCAAAGACTGTCAGGCGTGGGTGCACTATTGGGCCGGACATTCACATCAGTTACCGCTGCTCAATGCCTCGTCTTGCGACAGCTCCAATGTATTTTCTAGCCGGTAGTACTTTTAAGGACAAATCAATCGTCCAATTCCAAACAATCAGTAAACTTTTGTATTGATTCTGTCGCCAAAACCAATCAACGTAGCGTCAGAACCCACCAATAGAAAAGACTATACGATTGCTCTCTATCCAATCAAAAGGACAAACTTATCCCCTCGCTGGAGTGGACCAATCAGAAAAATATTCCAAGGAAATAAAACTGCCCACCGTCCCTTCTGAAGGACACTCTCCGCCTGCAAGGACAAGTCAGCACTTCCCCTCACGTCTTGCCAGGACAGAAAATGTGAGTAAACTATTGTATCACATTGCTTGTGCTTATTAGTATTTTTCCTATTTCAGCAAATATGCCATGCAAAAGTTAAGGGGTAAGTTGAAGTAGATAATTACAACCTACTGAACTGAGTCTGGCGCCAAACTCCCCGTGCTTGCGTTATTAATTCCTCATTGCCTGAACACCGACATGTAAATCTATTGTAAAACATGTGGTCTGAGGCCGAGAAAGTGAACACTACTCTTATGTAATGTTCTCGGTAAGGTTTTCTCTGGGTGGACGAGTTGTCGACACCCAGCACCCTTGGCTTTACCAGTCACCAGTGGCACAGAATGTGGACGAGGACGTGAGTTTTATGAAATAAAAACTACATAAGATATTTGGAAGTGCAATGCTTTAATCATTTATGTTTTCTAATGAATATCTGATGGGAAATACTTTTATCGTGTAGCATTTCAACAGCATCAATCAATTAATCAATCAATATATACTTACATAAAAAAATCGATAAAAACGTAAAGTTAGAAAAACTCTTAAAGTACTTTTTCCTTTCCTATCCGAGTCCTAAGCACCAGCAGCTTTTCCGGGCATGGCTGGACTGAGTCATAGTAGCCGAGCTGTGTCTAACAACCATTTCCCGGGCCATTCCTCGGCGTGGTGCAGCGGCTAAGACGCGCCTCCTCCTACAGGCAGCGGGCGGAGTGGCGGCGGCGCGTGCGTCCCACGGGGGCGTGGGAGCGTGTCGGCTTCGTGTGGATGTGGGTGAGCGGCATGTCCCTCCGCGCCATAGCTCGCCGCACCGGTGCCAGCGTCACCACCGTCTACCGCTGGATACGGCGGTGGCAGCGTGAAGGACACGTTTTCACCAGGACCCGGGGGTGCAAGCCGCGCGGGTGGAACACTCAAGCCACCACTCATTATGGACATGCATGGCAGGCCATGGGCAGCGGTTTTTACTCTCTTAGTCAGTCCCACGTGCCCCTCAACACACAACCAGACACGGACATAACAGTGCCAAGGGTCCCGGTGGCATTGCCGGCTCAGCACAGCTCTGTCTCCTCTGTCAGCGCCTGTCACGACCCGCTGAGCCACGAGGGCTTGGGCTGCCTGGACGGTCTGGCGGCCCCGCTGGCCCTCAGGCCCATGGCCAGGACACACCTCCCTCAGTCACCACTAATGCTGCCTGAGCTCATTGCCATGAAGGACACCCACAAATTCTCGTTGGCGTCTTTCATCAGTTACTTACAGTATCATGAGAGCATCCATCAGCTGCAGGCAACAGTTGGTTACAATAATAATGAGTTTGGTCAAAGAGTTCCACCTTACGGGGATGAAGTCAAATGTCGGGAGCAAATTGAGTAAAATAAAACATTTTTTGACATTTTGCGCATTATATATCCCTTGCATAATATGAAGACCCAAAGTATATAATTGTCTAATAACTTCAGCTTACGACCTAAAGACAGGGACGTTCAATATTGGAGAAAGGAATGATGAACAGTGCACGCGACTTGATATTCTGTACGCTAGCACGAAGTGATGATGTATTGTAAATAGTTTGTAAACACTTGCCCAGAATGTTGTGCTGCAGCAGCCTCTCTTTGTCTGTGCATTACAAAGTTTCGCTGAAATAAAGTAGCATAAAAAATATCTATTTTCTTATAAAACATCTACATTTTCTAACATGTAATCTTGATACCCTATATAGTGCATTACACTGTAGAGACTCAAGTAGACGAATCCGTATTTCATGTATAGAGAACAACGTTTGATGTAATCCTAGTAATATTATTTTTCATTTCAGGTTCGTGGCGGCACAACTGCTTCCACCGTCTTTGATTTTGCTTCTTGCCGGCACCACGCTCTCGGCAGATGGCTACGTGCCCCTCCCGAGCCTCCAGCCCCTCCATGGTTCTTATACTCCTTGTGGTTATTAATCCATGCTTTTCCTACTCTTAAACTTGAAGACTTCTCCTCCACTTCTGTTACTTCATCTCAAAACACATACTTCTTACATATACTCTCTTTTTGTGGGTAATTCTTTTGATCTTTTTACTGATGGAAAGTAGACTATATTTGTTTTTCTTTTTTTAGATGATAACGCAGAGGTGGAGATTCTTTACCTCGAGGCGGTCAAGTCAGTCCTTGCTACACAGAATGACCTTCGTTGCTCAATCCTCATCTTCTCGGAGGCCGCAGGTGCTCTCACGACGGCAATGAATGTGTGTTGCGTGAAGGGTATTCGCCTTCCTTACAACCAAAGATAATCATTGAGATGGATAATTTAATGTTACACGACACGCACTCATTCCTAGACTACAGACTTGAATTATTGACTTTCTTGTGTGAGGCTGATGGTTTTCTATCCCCATCGTTTCTTTTCAGGGGTTCAGGAGTCTTCACGTCCCTTTGGGGTTGAGTGTGTTCCAGGTGGGGATGGACGACACAAACGGCACGCAAACACACCTGTCGGAAATGGTGAATGAGGCGCTACAGGTGTGTGGCTCTCCTTACCTGTTGGCCCTGTCGACTCACACGCACCTTTGCCCACGATGTCATGCGATACACTTTAATTCTAACCTCCCGAAATTGACCTCTCTTTTGGCCACCTCTTTTGATTTTTTTTTGTAGGAGCAGCGAGTAGCGGGATTTTTTATTATTGTTTCCTTTTTTTGTGCCCTTGAGCTGTTTCCTTTGTTGTAGAAAAAAAAAAATACAACGTATCAGATGGGTGCGTAACGGTGATGGACTCCTTTCCTATTATGAATGTTGATTGCTGTTATGTCACGGCTTTGGAGCTAGAAGTAAAATGTATTCTTGTATCATTGCAAGCTCTTCTTTATAGCAGAGATTAGTCAGTTCTTTCAGCTTCCCTTTTATATACACATCACGGTGCTGTGACTGTAATGTATGTAGATTATCGTTTCCAGATTACCGTACTCAGCATATTGTGTTTGCTGATTTCTGCCCCCAAATTGTCGTGCCCAAACAGATAGCGATATTACTTTATAGTTGCTGTCAAAATCGTTAATTACTAATATCTTTTTGCAATAGTTATGGGTCAGAAACCGAAAAATACAATATGCTGAGTACGGTAATGTGGTAACGCTGGTGTAGATGTCTGCCGTGTGTGTGTTAGGGAGATCTGTTTTTCCTGGCAGCTCCGGCGAGAGTCATGGTGTGCGACGGTCGTGCTGGTGAGTGACGACCTGGCCTTCCTCGCTGCCTTCGCAGAGTCGTCCCTCAGTGAGGAGCTTGTTGTGCCCTCCTCGCATCTCCTTGCACTCACCCGCCTCCCCCTGCGCCTCTTACAGGAGAACAAGAGCGTACACACAGCATTCTCGACCATGAACGCCGTTTTGGGCATCCTCAGCGAGGAAAGGAAAAGGCAATAATGAAACGCAATAATGGACTGCATGTGTGTGTGTTTGTGTGTGTGTGTGTGTGTGTGTGTGTGTGTGTGTGTGTGTGTGTGTGTGTGTGTGTGTGTGTGTGTGTGTGTGTGTGTGTGTGTGTGTGTGTGTGTGTGTGTGTGTGTGTGTGTGTGCTGCTCTCTCTGGATCTGGATCTGGATCTGGATAATAATGCGCAGGGCAGCTATCAGGTGCATAACACGCATATTTGTGTTGGCTGTTGGGGGGACGGGGGAGCCGAGTGTGCAGGGAAGGGAAGTAAATCAAGTGTAATTGTTAGTGTTGGTGTGTTGTGGTGACAAGTGAGTGTGTATTTGTTTTCTGAATGAGTCTATTGTACCGCTGTCTGAAATCTGTTGAGGGAGGCTGTTCCTATCACGTATGGTGCGTGGAAAGTATGAGTGCTTGTATGCGTCAGTGTTAGTGTGATATGTTTGGTACTTATGGATGTGTATGTTACGAGTACGTTGACTGTTTGCGTTGTGTAAGTATGTATGTGGATCAATGTCAATGTGAGTGTTTGCGATCTTGTACATAAGTGTCTGTGTGCTTGTCTACGTATTTGAAGAGGTTCTATGTTTATCTGTTGTTTGATCCGTGTTGTGATGCCAGGCGTTCGAGTGTAATTGTTTGTAGTGAACCTAGCCGCCTTGGTGTTGATTTGTTCTAGCCTATCAATGTTTCTGTGGGTGTAAGGATCCCACACCGTGGAGCAGTATTCCAGTGTTGGTCTCACAACTGTGTCATACGCTATGTGTTTAATGTCAGGTGTGCTGTTATGTAGATTCCTCCTCAGGAACCCCAGTGTTCTGTTGGCTGTGGCACTGATGTGGTCTATGTGAGTGCTGAAGTTCAAGTTAGTTGAGAGGTGGATACCAAGATACTTGTGTGTGTACACTGATTCAAGGTCTGAATTATGGAAAGTGTAAGTGTGATGGATGGGATTGTGAGCTCTGGTGAATCTTAACAATTTACAGTTGTCTGGTTGGAAATGCATCTGCCATCTCTAGATATTTTTATTTGTATAAGCTGCAACCAAAATTTTGCGGAAGCAGTTCATCCATCGATTACTCTGTTGGGAAAGCTGAACTTTCTTGCATCTCTGTAACCTTTGTTGTGTGTACTAATTAATACTCTGGCAGGTTCACTTTGTACTACCTGGAGCCTTACAGCAGCCCAGACGACAAACCAACACCCTTAGCCAGATGGGGCTCCCACGAGGGACTGATCTACACTTCGCGGCTGCCGCTTTTCTTTGACAAATACAAAAGGCAAGTCTCGGGGATGTTTTGCAAGCTCCTGTCTTTGATGATTAACCGTGACATGATATGCATGCACTGTAAACGATGCAATCAAAAGTACACTCAGGGAGCAAAATCTGATCTACATATCAAATTTTTAGTAGCCATGCACCTTAAATTAAGGGAAGGGAAAGGCATATTTGACAAATTAGTCTGAATGCAAAAAAAAAAGAAGTTTTCGACTACTCGCGACAGGTTCAGGCGGCGGCCCACCCTCGCCATTGCCACCGAGGCTTTTCACGCCAAAGAGGTACAAAACAAAGGCTCGGCGAGAAAAGACTACACGACCGATTACCTTGCGGAGGGATTAAACTTCAAGTAGGTGATAGACGTGCATCGAGTGTGTCCTCCGCTACATGTGAGCGTGAGAGTAGTGGGCATTGTGGCCGCAGCAGAAGTAAAAGTATCATCACTACCAATACGAAAATATAAACAAAAGTTGCATATCAGTTGAAGCTGACACAAAGAGAGCTACTAAAACGTACAGTAAAAGTAGAGCTCAGTATCATGCACCTTTTCTTTTCCTTTCGTTACTGTCCTTCACCTGAACCTAATTACTCCCAGGTATCGGTACAACCACATTCCCGACGGCACCTTCGGGTCCAGGCAGGATGACGGGTCGTGGTCCGGCCTGATCGGCGCCGTGGCCAGGAAGGTGAGGAGACAAACGGTGCAAGACTTTTAATTCTAATATTTCTCTTCTCCATGCTAGTTAGCATTCTGGGATTAAACAAAATCTTTAAAACATGAAAATTTAGAGAAATATAGTCTTTAATTCACCAATCTTTACTGTTAGCTCGTTAATGCTTTCGGATTTTAAAAATGTATTCGAAACTAATTAGAATAAATAATCTTCAGAAACACCAATTACATGAATTCTAGTGTCTAAATGGTTGACTTGCTTCCAGGAGGCGGACTTTTCTCTTGGCCCTTTTTCTCTGTCTCCGAGTCGCGCCGAGGTAGTTGACTTCACCTCACTGGTCCTCGTCCAGTACTACCTCATTTTAGGGGGCCGAGGGCCGCCTACAGTTGACCCCTGGGGATTCATCTTCCCTTTAGGTTACTTCGTGTGGGCTTCAATCATTACGGCCCTCGTGCTGCTGCCCTTCGTCATGCTGTTCATGTCAGCCTGCGCCGCAACATCAGTTTTTAGCCCCGGGCGGTACACCTGGGCCGGGAGCTTTTTTGAGATGATCCGAGTGTTACTGCAACAAGGTAAGCCTTTTCCACATGTTTGTCAGCAATGCATGGTGGACTAATAATCTATAATACGATATGATTATCGAGGGCATTTGTTCCAAGGATTAGCTCGTATGACAAGACGTCCATTTAGGCTGCGTGACTGATACAAATGGCAGGGGAGTTATACACCGATAAATGGTGGCAGATAACTGGATACCGAGCGATGCGTGGTGGTGGCGGCGGCTGGCGGTGGGCGGCTGGATGCTCGCGTCTCTAGTCCTGGTTAAGAGCTACGCCGGTAACCTCATGTCGGTCCTGGCGGTGCGGTACACTCAGCAGCCTTACCAGAGTCTCCAGGACGTAGTACGGGACCCCTCCGTCACCATGATCTGGCAGACCAACACCAGCAACGTCCAGTTCATCAGGGTAAGATTAGCACGAGGAACACGATGGCGATACTTTGTTTTATAGTTCTCGACCTTCCTTTGTTATTGCCGTGTCTGAATCAGCAGAAGCATCATTTAAAAGTTATGATAAGGGTTTTACGCAGTGCTCATATATATAGCTCCCATCAATAGGGCATCACTGTCAGCCATTTTTTTTTATCTTGTCCCTCGTTTTTATATCCCAGCCAGCGGAAACTGAGATCTACCGCACGGTAGCCGAGGCATAAAAGTCTAGAAATCTAACTCTTGGACGTACTTTTGTAATTTTCATTTAACCCGGTAGCAGCGAAGGGCCAAATTTGTGGCTTTATCGTGTACCAGCGAAGGGCCAAATTTGTGGCCTTACCGTGTACCAGCAACGGGCCAAATTCTTGCCATGATATAAACCCCCGCAAAAAGATGATGCATAAACTGATCACAAATGCGTTGGTATGTATTATGAAATGAGTGGCGTGAGTGGTGATTTTTTTCTCATTAATTCGCTTAGAGGGGCCTTTAAGAAACATGATCCCCGCAGCTTCCGGGTTAGTCATGTATCATTAATCACTAATCATGCATCATTTCTTGGTTTCTTATCCTCCCTGTGTACATCCATTCCTCAGTCAGCAAAAACAGGGATCTACAGCAAGGTGGGCGAGGCCGAGAGGTCTGGACGCACCAAGTTCGAGCCGCTGATCAACATTTACCAGAGCATGGACACACTGGTGCGGCGGAGAGACCACGTGCTCATCGACATGGAGCTGCTCATCATGGTCATGGTCGGACTGGACTTTACTTTCCATGGTAACGTTGGTAAAGGATTTTTTTTCATATGCATAAAATCGGCAGCACTACAGAGAAGTATTCCCCCGCGCCGCCATAATGCTCTTTAGAGGGGCTATTACACTGATTAAATTTTCCGTGGATTTTCAGTCTTCAGTCAAACCACGATTCCCGCTAGCGTGGTTCTCATTTGTTTCTTGTTATTGCTGCTGATGATGGTGAGTAATACCGTCGTCCTTCGGTGAAATCTACCGTAGCTTTGGAAGATTGTGGACACGTCAGAAAACCACGGAAATATGAGAACCACGCCAGAGGAAATCATGGTTTGACTGAAGATCCACGGAAAATTTGACCAGTGTAATAGCCTCTTAAGTCCTCCAATGCCCACAAGACTGTCGACTAATGGAGCTAGACCCTAAAGGAGAAAACTTTGCAGACGATTTTATTGCATCTAAGACTCCCTGGTAAATTGTGTACTTTTTATCACAAGTTACATTTTTAAAATAGATAACGCTGTGCCGTCACTTCACAGGTCGCTGTGATTTTTACAAGTCAAGAGAAAGGTTCCTGCCAGTCATGCTGTCAATGATCGGACAGAAGAACAGTCCTTTGGTCCCGGCGCTGAGCAGAAGGTGAGTTATGTTTTTTATGTATACTTGAACTCTTTCAAGAGGAAGGTATCAGGACACCTCTCCTCCCGTAATTGACCCCCCTTTCGGCCACCTCTTCGGATTCTTTACAGGAGCAGCAAGTAGCGGGCATTTTTTTTATTATTGTTTCCTTTTTTTTGTGCCCTTGTGCTGCCTCCTTTGCTGTAAAAAAAATAGTCACATAGCATAAAGAACATATCCGGCGCTTAACATCTGGAATAAAAATAACGGAAGATCTTTACACATCAGGTTTCTGTCCATAAGTCAACACCAAGGCCACAGACGTTCTAAATAATCAAACTTCTCCTTCAGAATAATGTCCATGACGGAGGCGGGGCTGTACACTCACTTTACCTCTGCAGTCATCGGCAACTCCACCGCCTGTGCCAGCTCGCCCACCAAGATCACCGTCAGCACCACGCTCTCCGTCATCAACCTTTGGGTGAGGCGAAGGAGGAACACCAACTGGATGACTTGTATTTGCCTTTATTGATTTTCATGTTGTAGAGGAGCAAAATAATATGCTACAGATGGGAAGTTAAGGTCCATGAATTCTCTCTCTCTCTCTCTCTCTCTCTCTCTCTCTCTCTCTTCAGGGCATGTTCGTGGTCCTGGTCGCCGGCTACGTGGTCAGTTTCCTTGTTCTCGTCTTGGAGGTTCTCGTCGGCCGCTGCAGAGTCCCAAATGTCCTGATCTGCGACGTCCGCACAGAAACGCCGCCTCTGAACTAACCTGCAGAAAGTTTCCTCGCAGATACATCCCAGATAAAGAGCCTTTGCTTCTATGCGTTGATCATGTGACCCAATACTTATGTACGATATGAACTAACCCTCAATAGAACTGTTAATATTGTGGAGTGTTTATTAACCTGGTAGCAGCAACGGGCCAAATTTGTGGCCTTACCGTGAACAAGCGACGGGCCAGATTTTTCCCATTATATAAATCCCCAAAAATAGATGATGCATAAACTGATCACAAATGCGTTGATATATATTATGAAATGGTTTGCGTGAGTGATGATTTTTTTCTCATTTTTCTCGCTAAGAGGGGCCTTTAAGAAACATGATCCCCGCAGCTACCGGGTTAAATGTCCCAATATCAATACCCAAAAGGAGTATCAGGAAAGGGAATACAGGCCATTTGTATGATGAATTTAAAGACATTGATACTGAGTTGAGTCTTGCACATCTGACACTTCTTTTATGATCCTACTGAATGATCGTATTCATTGTTAAAAATATTCCACGAAGATGAACAACAGAAAAACACCTCCTTTTAGAATGACCAGACCATTCACATCAATGGAATAAATGTTAGTTTGCCAGTAATCCAGTTTGTTCTCTTAGTGCCGACACACGGGTCATTCTTGTCGTGTGCGGCGATATCACACACTCATTATTATGTTCTTGTCATACGTAATTAAAATATCAGTCGGGCAATCAATACTTTTATCCATAATGAAGTTGGATATAATTTTTTTTTTTTTTTTTTGCATATACTGCCATGTCGCTCAGCTGCGACAATTCGGAGGCACCCTAAAAAAAATCAAAATAATGAATATTGGCGCTCTGACATTTTTTTTACCTCTATTGCGAACAGGTAAATTAGTGCTTGGACAAACATTGCTTTCACATCTGATTCACCACATGGTTTTCTTGCTCATGAGCCAGTCGTAGAGAAATGCTGCAACATGAATTTTGACACAAGAAAGTCTTAGAACGTTTTATTCAGTGCAGTGCCTTTACCATTATAGATTAAAGCTTCAGCAGCACTAGCACTCCATTCTTGTAGTGTCTTCGTCATCACTGTTGCCATTTAATCTTGAAAAAAAAAAATGAGGGAAGTGTAAGTGATCATTTCTGCCGTGAACACAAAGAAGAAAGCCATGATCATCATCATCATCACCAATAACAATAGTGGTTCCTACAAGTGCATCAGTGCCAGGGCGTCCACCAGCCCGGGGTGTAACAATTCTTAACAAGTAAACTGTTGCGCATGTCTGGCGCAGCATCAAACTGGCTTCGTCAGAACACCCGTTTAATGAGCAGCAATATTTTGGATACAATTTTGGCCCCTTGGTTCTTTTCATTTTACAGCAAATACGTTTAACTTAAGGTTGCTGAATACTGGGTAGGTCAACTGCATTGCAACGCTTAAATATACATATAAAACTCACAGAAAATATTCCTGCAAATGAGGCCGCACGATCAAAGTAAATATTTACCGGTCAATAGAATTTACTAAATTCTGCAAGCTGGCTTTTTTTCTGATCAGCACAAAAGGTAATATACGGCAAGACTGCTCCCCTTCATTAACATATGTGTTATTGGAAAGGTTTGTCTGGATCTACATCAAGACGCCTCTCCTGAAAGTGCCCCTCACTTCTGGCCACCTGCTCTGTTTTCTTTGCAGGAGCAGCACATAGCGGGCTTTTTCTCTGGTTTTGCGTTTGCCCTTGAGTTGTTTCCTTTACTGTAAAAAAAATAAGTTTCCAGCAGTCGGATTGTAGCAGGTAGTTCTTAAGTCAACAGTTTCAATTCAAAGTGTCATCATTAACTTCACACGGCAGAACACAGGGAGTAATAGAAAACAGTGACTTCCACGGTGAACACGACAGCCGCAGTGCCGAGCCCCAGCAGCAGAATAAAGATGGGCCCCTGCATATGTACCAGGCTGAGGGCACGCACCAACCCGCCGACTACTTCCGAACTTTCCGCTTGGTCTGCCTCCTCCTGCAGCCGCCTTTGCTTCCTGCGAGTTTCCCTTTCGATCATGTCCAGGAAGTCTTTTCTCCACTCTTCGTACAGTCCAGCCTGCAAAGGTGGAAGGATCTTAGTAACAGGTAATGCAAACCAGATATGACACACCTAGTTTTCCTCTCGAATTTTCCACCATTAGTAAAAACAGAAACACACAAGGCCGTCACTGCACAAAAAAACATGATCACCCCCTATATATTCGTACATGGTTGCCTAGTATATATAAATTTCTGTCACTGATAAGGAGGCATACTACCAATGCCATCTCTAAAACGTTACGTTTAATCACTGGCAAATGATCATCACCATCTCACCTCCAGCACCGCCACCATGATAGCATCCACTTGCCGCTTGTAAGGCGCGTCGTGGGGCAGCGGCCAGGCCGTGAGCGTGCGGGACACACTCTCACGTCCAATGTAAATTTTGGCGCCTCCGTCCGCTTGCAAGAAGTGTCGTGCTATTAGCGTCGCCATGTAGCTCATCCACCCCACGTGAGCCTCTCTGGAGGTTGCGAAGCGAAGAATTGTTCTGATATTTTTTTTTGTCATCACCATCACCAATTCACCATGTTTAGCAAGAATGTTTGCTGGTATAGTTAATTAGATAGTTTATTTTGTGTGTGTGTCAGTTACCTGTGGTCCACAGATCGTTCCATTGCTTCTAAAGCGTTGTTGATAATGAACATCTTTTCCCCCATTTCTCGGAATACGGAGTAGGTCGAGTTCCTAAAGTTTTCAATGAATACTTGTCCATAGGAAGGCATCGATATTCTGGAACAGGAGTTCATACTTCAGTAACCTAAAGAAGTTGCGAAATAAATTGTTTTTAAGTCTTGGCTTCCAAATAAACAACTGATTGATTGATTGATTGCGGGATGAAATCGTGGCGCCGCAACAACAGCGGTCATATGGCGCCGAACGCTATAGATAAGTATTAAAATCACTGAGTATTTCAAAAAGGTTAATGGTGCATGATTCAAATCTTAAAATAACAAAACCGTCCCTCCAATGATTAGCAGCAGACCTACAGGAGATGGAGGACCCCAGCCCCTTAGTTACACTTTCTGCAAACCTGGAAGATGGTTGTTTACCTGTCGAAGCTACGCACCAGGTCCTCGACGGTCTCCGGCCTGGGTGGGTATTTAGGCAGGGTGAGGGCGGCCGTTAGGTTGCCGCGGTACACCGTCCCCAGCACGAGGGCGAAGACCAGCCACGCCGCCACCAGGGCCCGGCTCGCGTGGGACTCAGGGGGTTTGATTGACAGGTCTTGGGCAAGGAGCGTGGCGGCGATCATCTGGGAGGCCATCCCAAAGTTGATTTCCTTCTCAGAATTCAGCCAAGAAGCGAACTTGTTGACCTCAAAAAAACAGTTATTTTTTAGAAGTTTATAATACAAAGCTGATTTATAAACAACTTAATTTTCTCATTTAATACTCATTGCACGTCTATCTACGAGTATTTCTAACAGCTACAACTCCCTTGCTATTACTTATATATAAACCTACGACATAAAAGGAGACAGGAACTAAGAGCAGCACCGCCAAGACAGCAAGCCACACGAAGTCCGACAGAGGGTAGTAGAGAGACTGCCAGCGTGGCCTCAGGGAAGGAGTCGCCGCAGAAAAGGCAAAGGAGCCATACTCATAGCCGTAGGAAAATTCATATATCGCGAGCCGCTGAGCCACGGGGACGTGGTGCATGGGAGACATGAAGGACCGCCTCTCCGCCACCAGCCGTCCCACCTGCCAGATGGCCCGTTGAAAAGTAACAAGATATTAACTTTTTGTAATGGGGTCAAGAGAAGCATTACAAGATGAAAGTGATCTACACAATCTACTCCATAACCAAGCGAGTTCCTGTTATAAAAAAAAAACAACACTCCATAACCAAGCGAGTTCCTGTTATAAAAAAAAAACACTCCATAACCAAGCGAGTTCCTGTTATAAAAAAAAAAAACTCCATAACCAAGCGAGTTCCTGTTATAAAAAAAAAACTCCATAACCAAGCGAGTTCCTGTTATAAAAAAAAAACTCCATAACCAAGCGAGTTCCTGTTATAAAAAAAAAAAACTCCATAACCAAGCGAGTTCCTGTTATAAAAAAAAAAAACTCCATAACCAAGCGAGTTCCTGTTATAAAAAAAAAACACTCCATAACCAAGCGAGTTCCTGTTATAAAAAAAAAACACTCCATAACCAAGCGAGTTCCTGTTATAAAAAAAAAACACTCCATAACCAAGCGAGTTCCTGTTATAAAAAAAAAACACTCCATAACCAAGCGAGTTCCTGTTATAAAAAAAAACACTCCATAACCAAGCGAGTTCCTGTTATAAAAAAAAAACACTCCATAACCAAGCGAGTTCCTGTTATAAAAAAAAAGTAATAACTTCAAGGAACACGACGTTAATTTATTTCAGCCACAGAAACCATACTGGGAAAACACTTTTGACCCGTGTGCAGTTCTAAGCCTTACATCGTCCCACGTTTGTGAGGGCAGAACATTTATCTTGAAGTTGAGTGACTGTGACATGGCGAAGAGGAGCTGGTAGTCCGTGCCCGAGTAAGTCTTCACTGTGCGTCCATCCGCTGTTCGCTCTTCAGTCTCCTCCCAGTACGGGGCGTAAGGAAGCACCGACACGTTCACTGTAGCACCGTGGAAACTTTGGGGAAAAAATATGTAAGCTGTGCTTCTATTTTCTCTTCAGAATAATTTAACTAATGCAACGTGACGATAAAGAAAACATTTGCCTTCCACTTACTTTGAGAATTTCTCCGGGAAAAATGACGAAGACAACTTGTTTACGATTTTGTAGTTTTTGTCTCTCCAGGTGGCGGTCTGCACCACCTGGGCGCCGTGCGGGCTGTACGGCAGGTGGGAGTACATGCTGAATCTGGCATGGGGACGGTAGATATATAGAGATAAGCGTGGCATCATCAACAAAAATTCACACTTAAATTACTCTGATCCATGCACAAAAAAATGACTTTGGTGTTTGACTATTACTTAAATTACTCTGATCGATGCACACACACACACACACACACACACACACACACACACACACACACACACACACACACACACATAAAAAGCTTTGGCGTTTGAATATTAACTTGATTCTCGACTATTTTTTTCATTTTTTTTCCTTCCTCTTCTGTAAATGAGAATCCATTTTTCCAGTGCAAATATATACAGAAACAGTTACATTATAATTTATACAGAATATACAGATACACATTACAACATAGCTCTTATTGGGGACTCGAGCTCTTCATGTTTTTTTCGCTTTAAATATTACTTTATGGATAATTAGATATACCTAGTGCCAGCGTGATCCTGTTGCTGGTTGAGGAGAGCGGCGTTCATCATGGAGAAGGTCCAGTGGGAGGAGAGGAGGCGGTGGACCTGCTGGAGGCTGAGGCGGGTGAGGACGAGGAGCCTTGTAGGCCACACCAGCAAGCGGCGTGCCAGCGACCACTTGGCGAAGGCGGTGAGGAAGGCAGCGTCCTGGCTCGCCACCACCACCGCCGCGCACCAAGACTCACGTCGGACCTTTGCCAGTACAGATGTATGAACGAAAATGCCGAATTATGTTAGTTTAAAGAAATCCAGCCTACCTAAGACGCTGAGTAAGATTAGGGTCACTGCGAAACTGCCCATCACTGAACACTTCGCGAACGTTTGGAAAAATATATAACTCTTGGACGTTAAGCAATATTGTGAAAAGGTTAGGTGGAAAGATTCATGATTTTTTAAAGTTAGAATTCCACCCCCCAAAACTTAACAATAACAGGATAAGCCAACTAGAATCACTAGATCAGAATGGCCTTAAGTGAGTGCTGTGAACGACTATGTTTGAGACTGACTTATTTAGTAATATTTAAGTGGTTAATTTAGTGTGCAAGCATATGATCTAGTGACTTGCGATACCGCCACACATTTTTTTTTTTTACAACAAAGGAGACAGCCCAAGGGCACAAAAAAATAAACAATAATATTTTATTTTTTTTACAACAAAGGAGACAGCTCAAAAATTACTCCTAGAAGTGCATCTGTAATCACAACTCACGACATTACCCACCAACGTGACATGCAGGACAAGCTCAACAGAAATAAACGGTCCACAGAAGACGATTCATGCTTTCTAAACCAAATACGGCAAGAAAAATAAACGTTAAGTTCGCGAATCGTGTGGAGAAAACCAATATTAAGCGCAAAGCCTCTCACCTTCCTGGCACGCTCAATCACACGGGACAGCTGAGTGAGCGCCGCGTAGCCACCATCACCATCAACACCGTCCACTTCCACCTCGTACAGACCAAAGGAACCTCCGTAGTGATCCAGAATCTGACGGTAACGTGATTTAGGTAAACATTCAGAAGAAACCGAAGCGTCAATCCCCCCAGCATAAGACTGATGACAACACACATGTACACAAGGCAGGAATTTACGTTGCTTTACCTCTCGGACGGTTCTTGGGTGGTGGTGTCCCTGAGCAAACAGCAACAGCGAACACTTCCCATTCTCTGGTCGGCCCAGCACCGCCCTCACCGCCTGCCCGACCGCCTCCCCGCCTGTTAGTGACATGCCAACAGGAGGATACATAAACGGCTTTGACTTCATTAATTTTCCCCAATGACTCCAAAAGAGAAGAAAAGTGTACCTTAATAACTGCGTAAAATAATATTCATAAGATTATAACGGTTTGTTCTGTCAGAATATCTATCAAATACATTATCCCAAAGCCGTAATTCGATATAAGAACAGTTTCCTATCACGTATACTTCTAATTCTACTACTACTACTACTATATGTATTTTGGGACTTTGGCGCCTCATGGTTACCTGAGTCAGGTGTTGCCTTAGTGTGAGGGACATTTTGGGATTTTCGTACCTGATTCTTCAGGCGTTACCCGCAGTGGATGAGATACACGCGCCATCAACATCAGACTCATCAGAGCGTACCATGCTTCTCTAGAGATACAAAACCAAATCCTTATTGACATTCTTTCTGCAGTAGATAAAACTAATAAGAGCATCTGCTGCGTAATGACACTCGCCGGTAACTGATGCAGTGAGTCCGCTGCAGGACAGGACTGCCGCAGAAAATGTTGTTTGTACTGGCATGGGTCTGCAAAACCTGCTTGCAGTTTGCTGTCTGACCTGCCAGTGAGAGCCTCCGGTCGTGGGTTGCCTCTTTTATAGGATCAGCAGAGGGAGGTGGGCACCACCCTACACTGCAGGCCACAAGTGCTGCGCCTCCCCTACATGCATCTTTCATGTAGGTTTTCTAGCGTGTTTGATCACTATACGAAACATATTTTTACATGTGTGTGTGTGTGTGTGTGTGTGTGTGTGTGTAGACAATAAACACCTAAAACTGAAATGCACTATTGGCTGACCATTGAACAGTGGTGCACTGGAGATTATCGTCCAAGGAACAGCAAGTCACAGACCATTTCACAAGCTTAACAACCGTAGAGGAAAGATGTATTGAGCTCTCCGATATCTGACAGCTTATGGGACCTAAATAATATCAATGACCTGGTACTTCCGTAAAACAGAACATAGCCTAAGAAATTTTCTGTACAATAAATCATTACTATGGATTGAAAAACATTGAAAACATGACAAGTAAGCAACCCCAACAATACTGAGCCGGCTCGTATCTTCAGCAGGAGCACTAGTCGCCTGTTTGAGACAAGAAGTATTGGTTCAAATATCGAACTAAATCTTGCACATTCTGGAAAAGTCTTGTAGAAGCTAATAAACGCCTCAAAGTTTATCATACTCATTAATAGTGCAACAGATTTTGGTTTTACACAAGTTTCGTTGAGCTTAAAGCCATTAATCACAAATAATTGAAAACTACATGAGCCAAAGAACCAAAGCGTCCCAAAACAAATTGTAACATCAACGGTCTCCATGATTTGCAAGCAGCGTGTCCTTATGGATTCGAGGGACGGACGAGAAATGCGCCATAAAGCATGAAATAAAACTGTCATTTTCTTTTGCCCATAAATATTTCGTGGTAAATCTGTCCCCATGAAACTGAAGGATGTGTTCGAGGGGCCAAGCAGCTACTTCACGTGTCGGCACATTATTCACGGCGCCATTCACCACACTTCTTGCATAAATATCTTGGAACATGCGAGCAACAACATTTTACAGTGCAGGCAAAGTTGGAGGATGAATTTTCTTTAACTTGCTCCATTTATTATTAAAAAAAAGTCGTTTCTAGATTCATAACCTCAGAAAAATATACATATGCAATTATGCATATTCTACATAGTGAAAGGCTTCTACAATTACTTTGAATAGTAAGCCTGCGAGCCAGGGCAAGGGTCTTAACATGTTATATTCCTGATTCTTTTTCAATTAATACAGCATTTGATTCTTCATTGCCCGTCCAATTGATGTAATGCCACGATAGCGTAAATGGAGACTGCGTAGAAAGAAAATCATGAGAAACAGTCTCCGCTCCCCCCCCCTAAACCCCCCCCCCCCCCCCACACACACACACAAATCCACACCCACACATTTTTATCCGATGTATTATTTTCTCCGTAACAGTGTTGTATCAGGAAGCAATACGCTGAACTTTTCACATTCAGATAAGAAACCAAATGTCACTAAATCCTAAACGTCATATGTACGGCAAAAATTGTACCGTTTAAAGTTTATTGATATCACCATTTTTTTTTTTTTGATAATTAGATATTGATTTAGTAAGAAAAAGGTAAGGAAAAAAACTAGCGAACATAGTTATGCTTCTGCTTCATGGCGGCGTCGTGCACAAAAAATAAATAAATAAATAAATAAATAAATAAATAAATAAATAAATAAAAATAAAAAATAAATCCGAATCCAATTTATTGCCATTTATGAATAATCATCAGGAGCTAGAAACAGATATTGATCTCTGATATCTGCCGGGACATTTGATATGTATGGAAGGACACTTTTTCTCCGCAGTCATATTTTCTAGCCAATAGTCTCATATAATAATAATTGTCGCTATTGAAAGCCTCTTCGACCCGCTTTAGTCATACAAATACCAAACCATATCCAACAGGCGGGACAGTGCGGGAGTTAACATTAGAGGAGACAGACTTCACAGTATATAGGAAGAAAACGAGAAGACACAAGGAACACATCTCTTTGGCATGACGAGAAACCTCAGAACCAGATAAGGCGTTCGGAAGAGACTGGAAAACACAACACCCGGATAAAACATTCAAAGGAAGTAACATTGAAAAGAAGAGGATGTTTAAGGGCGTTCATGAAGAAACAGGTGGCTTTAGAGGTCTGATGTGCCGTGTTCCCTTTCTCCTGCTCCTCCTGATGGTGCTTCACGAGGGAGGGAGAGTAAGAGGCGTGCAGGTGATGGAGTTTCAGAAAGACGGAGTGGCTTCTTGGTGGACAGTGGCTGTGTACAAGATGAAGCTCGATCGACACAGAAAGATGGACTCTGTTACTCTGTGTGGCCGCTTCAAGCTCTTCTTCCTTCGCGCCAGAGGGACGTTTTTTCACTTACAGGATCTGCCATCCAACCTGGACTCCCAGCTAAAGGGCGAGTTGTGGCTGGACCGAGTGCGGCTCGTCATCGCCCACCGGTGGAACTTCCAACCGCTGGAAAATAAACTTAGAACGTACAGGTAAGCGACGCTGAGGCCTACAACTTCTGGCTTTAAATTGATAATAAACCGAATAACTGATTGTATCCGTTTATGTATAAGCACTACACAATACATAGAGAACAATGCCGTTTCGGAAAGACTAATAGGATCAGTACTAACATAGACCAAATCGTGTTATGTAAGACTTTTCCGTAATGAAATACAAGTCCACAGGTCTGTCTTTCTTATTCCAAATCCCTAACAAGCCACTTCGTAATCTCCACACAGATGGTACCACATTTGCTTCACGTACAACCACACTGAGCATAAGTATCAAACGTACATCGACGGGAAGCTGGTGTACGAGATGGCCTACAACGTTGGGCGGCCCATCTACGGGGACAACGCACGACTGGGTCAAAGCGATGGCCTCCTGAAGAGCTACAGTGGTGCCCTCTCTCAGGTAGGCTAATCCTTAATTAAAGTCTTATCCCAAACCCTCGACTTTCCAACCTTCATTCCTACACCACGTCCCTAAAACCCCTTTCCTTTATTGTTACATATCTAATTAAAAAAATAAATCCCCAGTATCATAAACGAACAAAATAATGACATTTATCGGATAAATAGAAATATACATTCTTCAATGCAATATCCACTGTATCAGGCTGGCGGTGAAACTGCTAAGACAACATATTGGCTGCTCCTTTATAAGTCTAACGTGTGATCTGCAGGTGAACGTGTGGGACTACCCGTTGAGCCAAGACGTTGTGGAAGAGATAGCGGCATGTAGGGCGGATCCACAGGGAAACTACATCGCGTGGGAGGCTGGCTGGACGCTCAACAACATCACGGACTATGATGTGCCTCTCTCCCACTTCTGCAACACCACGGAGGACGCCATCTACTTCTGGTTTCCGAGCCGGTCCCGAGACTTTGCGTTCTACATATGTGAGGCGTTGGGAACACATCTTCCGTTACCCACAACCATGGAGGAGGTGAGCTTCTGGTTCAGGCTCTCTGCAAAAACCTGGCCTAATGAAACTACCTATTGTAAAGGAGATTTCTGGACTCCGTTGACAGACATTGAGGAAGACGGTAAATGGATGACTCACTACGATAATGCTCCAGGCCCCACCCCGGCCTGGAAGGATGGAGAGCCAAATGGTATCTTTTACGAGAACTGCGCTAAGGTAGAGCGTATCGGGGTTGCAGATTTCGACTGCCTCACCAACTTTAAGTGCTCCGTCTGTGAATTCCAGGAACGGCAGATTTTCTCGTTCTTAGGAACGTGTGAGCCGGAACTTCGGAACATCAACTTCATCGCTTACCAGGAGGCGATGGGACACTTGCTATTCAAGGGTTACGGCGAGTACCACATCCGCGTCGAAGGCAAAGAGTGGGTGTGGGTGAACATCGTACAGAACAAGACTATCGCCAGGATGGACCTAGACGCTCCCATGGGAATGCCGATGGGGCGTCGGGTTTGGCATCTTGAGTCCAAAGTGTGCGACCAAACGGAGGGACGACGAACCCTCCTACTCACGCCCTGCCACGACAACAGCTACACCTGCGACGACGCCACCTGCATCCCCCTCGAAAACAGGTGCGACTTCAAGTACGACTGTCTGGACCACAGCGACGAGATGAACTGTGAACTGATCAGTAAACCAAGCAACTACAAGCAGGATCTTCCCCCGAGACCGAGCAGCAAACACGACTCCGAGAGCTTACCGGTGGCTCTCGAAATCATCATCGACACGACGACCATTGAGACAACGAGGATGACGATGAAGTTAACGTACGAGTTGAGGATGAAGTGGTACGACACCCGCCTCACCTTCCTCAACCTGAAGAGTAACGACAGCCTCAACAAAGTGACCCACAGCAGTATGGTGACGCTCTGGACGCCAGTCATCGGATTCATCAACACGGAGAGTCACCAACACACAGAGGTCGACTTAGAAGCATCTCTTCACCTTCAGCAGCTCAGTCCCTCCACCCAGCGGGATGGGGGAGCCCCAGGGGAGGTGGTGCTGTATCCAGGTGAGGATAACCAACTCGTGCTCTCCCGAAAATATAATCACATGTTCGTGTGTGACTTCAACCTGTTGTTGTACCCGTTTGATTCTCAACATTGCGACATGCAATTACGAATGCTCTCTGCCTCAAGCAACTACCTCGTGTTCAATGACGCGGAGACCTCAGCCGTGTACACCGGTAGTAAGCTCTTGTTGGAGTACCACATAGGACAACCTTCATTGCTCTACGACAACAGCGGAGAGTTCAGTGAGGCAAGGGTGCGTATTCCACTGATCCGAAGGGCAGGTTACGCCATCCTCAACATCTACACGCCCTCCCTTATTCTGTTAGTGATCAGCTACGTCAGTCTCTTCTTTAGGCCTCACATTTTCGAAGTGCGTGTCATGACGACCCTCACGTCTCTCCTCGTCATGGCAACGCTTTTCACGCAAGTGTCCTCGTCGCTCCCTAAAACGTCTTACTTCAAAATGGTGGACGTGTGGTTGCTCTTCTGCATCGTTATAAGTTTCCTAATCATTATCTTTCACACCATCATCGACAATTCGCTCGATGACTCTATCCCTGGAGTGGTGTCCTCGCCACTGCCTGTGCTGACGAAGGTGAAGCCCTTTACTGAGTCTCCTCCAGCTGCCTCATCGCCTCTGCCCTTAAGGAACTACAAGAAGGTTAACACCAGCACGCAGGGCTTCATCCTCATCGCTAGGTACACCATCCTGGTTCTCTTTGCCTTGTTCAACCTCATCTACTGGAGTTATATTTTTGGTTAGCTTAGAGATTGCGATAAGTCATTAGTCCGCATGGTCGGCCGTCCTCTGGCTCCACCGTTATTCTTATTTATTTACTGAAGTACATCGTTCTTTTCCCAAGGATGATGGTTATTTTTCGTTTTCATTACTGTACGTTTAAACATAAATTAAAGCAGATAGCATAATCTTTTTTTTTAACTTTATGGTATTCCTCAAATTATGCTCATATTTTTTTCAAAAGTTGATGATAATGATAATGAAACAATATTCTAAAGCAGGAAAGCAAGAACTCACTGAGTCGGACCACCTGCCAGACACCCTAAGCCCTCTGGAAGCATTCATAGTCTGCCCTTAAAGTGCGGGCAGGTTTTCCCTGCCGTTCAGTAAAAGTTTTCATTCAATCGCCATCATCAAGTCTGGTTTTATCGGAATCTTTTTAAGTTACCCCGTGAAATATTTCTCAAGGGATGCTCTCACATGAATTCAGTGACCATGTCAATCAGTTATTTAGATTTTTGCGTTACAGAAAAAGACAAACATAGACGGAAAACAACGAAAACGCCACAGCCCTCCTTGCTCCTTGAGGCGGACGATAATGATAGCGAATCAATGATGAAAAGTGACTGATTGAATAACATCAGACAGCCATATGGAAAAGCCTGTGCTGGCCTTGATGGCAGACCAAGAATTCTTCCAGAAGGCTCGCTTTACTTCTTCCTGCACGGGGGGTTCGGCCTCTCCGATGAAAAACTGACGAAATAATTGCGGCCACCAACAAAACTTAAATATGAATCGATATAGAGGGCGAGAGACATTCCTTGGAAGACGCTGCTTATTTACAGTTATTAGAATTATCATTATCATTATTATAATAATAATAACAATAATTATATTAATGATAATAATAATAATAATAATAATAATAATAATAATAATAATAATAATAATAATAATAATAATAATGATAATAATAATTATGATAAAAATAATAATAATAATAATAACAATAATAATAGTAATGATAATAATAATAATAATAATAATAATAATAATAATAATAATAATAATAATAATAATGAATAATAATAATGATAATAATAATAATAATAATAATAATAATAATAATAATAATAATAATAATAATGATAATAATAATAATAATAATAATAATAATAATAATAATAATAATAATAATAATAATAATAATAATAATAATAATAACAATAATAATAATATTATTATTGCTACTAATTTCACTACTGCTGTTACTACTACTGATGTCACAACTTCTATCACTACCACCATTTTTGCATATCCTCATGTCAAAAAATTATTATTAAAAAATTTCCAACCACGGCGAGGATAAAAAATATCTTATCTAGGCTTCGGTAATACTGCTTTATCATCTCGACAAGTGTGGGTATTTATCTTTGTATAGCAATGTCATTTACTGCAAATATAAAGTAAATTATCTCTCTGTATATATATATCTAACTAAAACAATGTGGATATTTTTGGTCTATCTTTTGACCTTGTTAAATCCAACTTGACTCAACAGAATATGAACAATTTCAACTTGAGTTCGACGAATCCATTTACAAAGCCTATCCGCTTATAGAAAACCTTTACTCATTTATTCACAACGCATAAGACAGTGTTCTTGAAGGAATAAGCCAAGCAAGACAAGAACCAGCATCAAGATCTCTTTGTCCTCCAGAGTGATCGTCTCCCCGCCGAGCATTACTTCTTCACCACCAATCCTGACATCACCGACAGTAATTCCTGCCTCACCACCCCATCAAACCTTCATTACCTTTGTCACCCTGCCTCGGCTTGTACACTTGGCGGCATTTTAACGCTTCTTTGTTCCCTTCCCTCCTACTTGACCTTTCCACCGCTCCAGGAAGGTCAGGAGTGGGCGGGCTCCAGCTCCGCTAATATTGATCTTTTAAGAAGACCGTTTTGGTTAGATTCCTACCGCTTATTTGTTGCAAGGGTGGGTTTTAAGATTTTAATTATCAATATAAGTGCCCGACGCGTGGTCGTGATACGCTGGGTACGGGGTATGGAATAGAAGTCTCGATAGTTTTTTTTATTTTTTTTTAATTTGTAAATTTTTTGTGGTAAATTAGTATTTTTACACGTGTGGCAGCGTCAAGCTCGGTGACGTCACTGCTCTGCTCTCATTCGCTGATCAGTACATGAAATAAATGATTTTTTTTTTCTTTTCTACACGGGCAGTGATTGGAATTTTCACTGGTATATGTTCATGTGTAAAAAGTTTCCAGAGTTACGCAGAAAAAAAGTCAAAAATAAAGAAGTAATGAAATTATCATTACAGTAACTGTATCCTTAATAATAAAACAATAATAAAAAAATAATAGTAATGATAATACTACAATGATAATAATAATAATAATAATAATAATAATAATAATAATAATAATAATAATAATAATAATAATAATAATAATAATAATAATAATAATAATATTTTCAACATATAACATTTTGACCAGCGTTCAGCAATTTTAATCATAATGATAATGATACTAACAATAATAATAATAATAATAATAATAATAATAATAATAATAATAATAATAATAATAATAATAATAATAATAATAATAATAATAATAATAATAATAATAATAATAATAATAATAATAATAATAATAATAATAATAATAATAATAATAATAATAATAATAATAATGATCAATATTAATCTTCCTAGCATCTTATTAGTATTGATGTGATTATTGCTATTATTATTATTATTATTATTATTATTATTATTAACGACAACGACGATGACGATATATCACAATAATTATTATTGTAATAATAATGACAGTAACTGTAATAAAATTGATAATAACAATAATAATCATAATGATTATAATAATAATAATAATAATAATAATAATAATAATAATAATAATAATAATAATAATAATAATAATAATAATAATAATAATAATAATAATAATAATAATAATAATAATAATAATAATAATAATAATAATAATAATAATAACAATAATAATAATAATATAGTAATGATAATAACAATAATAGTAATAATAATAATAATAATAATAATAATAATAATAATAATAATAATAATAATAATAATAATAATAATAATAATAATAATAATAATAATAATAATAATAATAATAATAATAATAATAATAATAATAATAATAATAATAATAATAATAATAATAATAATAATATAGTAATAATAATAATAATAATAATAATAATAATAATAATAATAATAATAATAATAATAATAATAATAATAATACGGACAATTTCCAACTGCTTGGCTGTAAATAGAGAATGCTGATCCACTTATCGACGAGAGCCCACCCTTGTATTGACGAGGTCATAAGGACATAAGGACACTACAAGAGGCCAGACGGCCTATAAAGGGCAGCTCCCTATCTGGAAAGGGAAAGGGGACCGCAAGGACTACAACATCTACAGTGGTATTCTCTTGCTCAGTTTGCCAGACAAGATGTTTGCCCACCTATTGCTCATGCGAATTCGCAACCAGAGTCTGTGGCAAGGTTGAGGGGTGGAGATGCAGCTGGTGTATATAACAACATTGCAGAGCTGGCCATAATCCGCGGGTCGCATGTAGTATTAATTGCAATTTTGCAATCTGGTACCAATTCTGACAGGAGGACGAGGTTGGTCGTCCCTATCTGTTAAGGGAAAAGGAACCCCAAGGACTGCAACAATAACCGTAGTATTCCCTTGCCCAGTTTGGCAGACAAGATGCTTGCCCATATGTTGCTCATGCGAATTCACACTCAGCTGCTGTAAATGCAGAAAGTCTGGGCTCACGCCTGTTAACTCGAAAACTAACGGAATCATAAAACTTCACCAGTACGTTAACGTCCTTTGTCGTTAACTTTCTTTGTCGAAGCAACAAGTACACAACGGTATTCTAGTACCTGTGTAGCAGTCACCGCTGAAAATCGTGTGCTCTTACCCGGTGACTCCTCAGAAAATGTAGCACTATAGGCGCAGACTCAATAAGTGTAAAATGTTTAAGACTACCCTTGTCCTCGTCTGCTGTGCCATCCGATTGTCCGTGTTTCTCGTCGCCACCCTTGTCTCCCTGTGTATGTCGCGTCTTCAATGTTTAACTTTTCTTGTACTCGTTTATCTTTGACTGTCCGTCCATGTCCTTTTGTTGTCCACCTTTACACATTGTTCCACACATACACCAACACTTAAATGTTTCTAAAACTACACTACATCTACACAAACGCATACACACACAAACACCTTTTCTATGTGTTGTGTTTGTCTTGATGACCTGTTTGTATTTTCGTGAAATAAAGTAGCATCAGTCCCGCGCGCGACCTTAGAGGAAGCGGACGCACGTTTCCGCTCCGCTCCACGGGCTTGGTCAGGACAGTTTCAGCCCAGCGGCGCATCGAGGCGCCCTGGGTATGGCGGTCCTCGACCTTACGCGCCTCCCCCGCTCAACACCTAGTTCACCAACGGCGCGTCGGTCCCTTGTGTTAAGGGTGGGGCGTCCCTACCCGCCCGCCGCCCCCACCACGTGTGCCCTCTCTCCGCCGTCCTTGACCCAGGCCACGTGGGTTTCCCTCCTCCCGCAGTGTTGTGTCCTTCCCCACCACGCCACAGTGACCCCTTCCCCTTCCCGCCGTCCTTGACCCAGGCCACGTGGGTCTCGCTCCTCCTCCCACAGTGTTGTGTCCTTCCCCACCACGCCACAGTGACCCCTTCCCCTTCCCGCCGTTCTAGGCCCAGGTCACGTGTCTCCCACCTCTCCGCAGTGCTTTTACCCCACCCCACCACTCCACAGTGACCCCTTCCCCTTTCACTTCCCGCCGCCCTGTGCCGTACCATGATGTCGAAGCGGATCCGTCTCTACTCTCCCCTGACGCCCCAGGCTGGGCACTCGTTCCCCAGGACGGCCCCCAGCAGCCCGGACCGAGAGCTCTCCTACGCTGATGAAGCCCCTATTGACTACGACGCGAGTCACGACAGCGAAAGTGCGCCCCTTGTGATCGACGAGGACCGGTAGGACGAGAGTGAGCGACTAGCCATCGACGAGAGCCCTGTGAGCGTGGAGCAGCACGGGGGCGACGAGGGCTGGACCACCGTCACCACCAGGGGCCGACGGGGCCCGCGGGCGAAATTCGAGCTGCTCAACCCAGGCGACAACGTGAGCGCTTACCAGGCGGTCACGGCGCTGGAGGCGGAACGCCCCACCCTAAAGCAGGAAGTGAGGCCCAACCTCGCGGGTGAGTACGTCCTCATCCCCAAGGATGACGACTCGACCGCCCTCCTACGACGCCTCGCCGCGGAGGGCGACAGGGTGCTGCTGCTGGACCCCACGGCCAGGAGGCACAAGGTGGTGATGGAGCGCTACCCCGTCAACCTCCCCCTCGAGGCCGTGGAGGCCCATCCCTGCGTGGTCTCCGCCAGGCGGCTCCGGGCCGGCAGGGACAATGTGGCCACGAGGCAAGTGCTCCTGGTGCACGACGGGCCACCGCCAGACCGGCTGGACCTAGGCAGCTGGGCCGCTACTACCTGCGTCACTACCAAGGTGAGCCCGTCAGGTGCTATAAGTGCCAGCGCTATAATCATATTAGAGCGACGTGCCAGCACTCCATCAGGTGTGGTGTGTGTAGCCAAGTACACCCGACGGAGGAGTGCCTCTAACGGCACAAGGCCCAGTAGACCACCACCGCAAAATGCCCGAACTGCGGGAAAAAGCACCACGCATGGAACCCGCAGTGTCCGGATCGACTCAGGAGGCTGCCGCCAACACAGGGGCGCCAACGCCAGCAGCACCAACAGCATCGGCGGCGGCAGCAGCAACAGCAGCAGGGACAACGTGGGCGCCCCCAGCAACAAGGTGCTCGCAGGTTTGCTCCCGCGCCCCAACCAACTCGGCCGGCATAGGAGATTAACCGCCCGTCCCTCGGGAACCCCACCCAGCATGGAGTCTGGTCAGGCGGGAGGGAGCAGCCAGCAGGGAGCATTCCGGCCCCCGCCGCTGCCACCCCCAGCACCCTGCAGCCCCCTCGCCTCACCCCTCGACCTCAGAGGAGGAGGGACAGGCGACGCGGACACCGCACCCAGCCGAGTGGTGACCCGCCCACCGAGGAGCCCTCCGCGCAGCGCATAGCCCCACCACAAGACAGGCCCACCAACAACACCGCTAGGGGCGACAGCGACACCAGCCTCAGCGAGGAGACGCGCACCGTCCTCAACTCCATCCTCGTGCGCGTGGTGCAGGTCGTGAGGCGGCTACTTGCCGCCAGCACTCTCCCTCCAGCGACAGTGACCTCGACGCTCTCTTGCGCGACGAGGTGCTCGCGGCCGCCATGGAGGGCGCCCGCAACCCCCTACCACCACCATCACCACCGAGGGAGAGCGCCCAGTAACCCCTCCACCCAGCTGAAGCGCCTCGCCAAGATGGAGAGCCGCAGTGAGCGGTACACTCTTCCTGCTCCCCCTGCGGCGCCCTGTCTGAGGGTGCTGCAGTGGAACGTGCAGGGCCTGCGACCCAAGCGTCACGAGGTGCTGCAGGCCATCTTTCAGGAGAGGCTGGATGTGGTGCTGCTGCAGGAGACCCTCACTCCGGCCGACTTCACGTGGCGAGTAGCTGGCTACGCCCTCCACTCGCTCCCTGCCACCGGAGGGGGGGGGTCCGTGGCTGTGTCACCCTCGTCAGGAGCGCCATCCCTCACCGCAGGATCAGCGCCCCCGTGCACTGCGGGGACGGCGTGGAGACCTTGGCCGTGGACCTCCAGCTGGGAGCGCTCTCTCTCATTGTATACAACATCTACAGGAGCCAGCGACACCAGCTGGAGGGACGGGAGCTGCTCGGTCTCGCCGCGCACTCAGGTGTCTTGGTGTCGGTGATTTTAACTCGCACCACCTGCTCCTGCAGTCTGTCTACCCCACCAACGCCACGGGCCGCCACCTGGCCGTCTTGCTGGAGGACAGCCCGCACGTCCGCCTCCTTATTAACACCGGGGAGGCCACTCACGTCCTGGGGGGCCGCCTCGACCTCACCTTCGTCTCGCGCGACCTGGCACCCGGTGCTCGCTGGCAAGTGCACCCAATACTCACCAGCGACCACTACGGGATCGTCACCACCCTCACCGTGACCCCGCCAGCACCCCCATTTCCCCCTCCGAGGTGGAACATCAGGGGAGCGGACTGGGTCAGGTTTCGGACCACTCAAAGGCTTGGTGGCCAAGGATTTCACTGAGAATGGTTCGTGTAATTCTCTCTCTCTCTCTCTCTCTCTCTCTCTCTCTCTCTCTCTCTCTCTCTCTCTCTCTCTCTCTCTCTCTCTCTCTCTCTCTCTCGTATGTTTTGTACGTTGTAAGTCTTACTTCATTATTTTCCACAGGTCGTTGTGATTTCTATCTATCGAGGGATAGCTTTCTTCCGTTTTCCGCCGCTCCGATGAGTCAAAAAAACAATCCCATCATACGCGGTCTCAATCCCAGGTGATATTGTTCAGTGGTTTTCTTGTGACTAGTGTAAAGATCTTCAAATTTTTGCAATCTTTTGCTTCTTTCGTGTCACGCAGGTTTGTTGCATGCTCAGCGAGGAAATGTATGCTCAGTCTCAGTCAAGCTTAATCAGTCTTCCTAGTGAAGTTCGTATATTTTCAATGGAATCCTCTAAATCAGTTAGACTATATTATATATTTAGTGTAGTATATATACATATATATATAATATATATATATATATATATATATATATATATATATATATATATATATATATATATATATATATATATATATATATAGATATTATTTTAACATTTCTCGGATAAATATGACAAATTAGTTATCTCATACATCTCCAATCTTATATACAAGCCAACTGGAAGCTTTGGTAGCAACATTATTTAACTTTTTATTGGAAAATATATCTTTAATCTCCATCTTTGTGTTGCTATAAGTACTCTAGCCTTAAGTAAACTATCTAGTAAATATTGTCTACAACAAATTGATGATATAACGTTACGCAGGGTGATGGCTCTGTTGGAGTCAGGACTCTTCATGCTCTGGGTCGATGATCCGGTAAACTACACTCGGTGTAAGAATATACCACTCAAAATGCCTCTCAAGGCTTCCCTCTCCCTTGAAAACCTTTGGGTGAGAATACGAAGCAAAAGTTTGTGTATAGTACTGTTTGACAACTTAATACACACACACACACACACATACACACACACACACACACTCACACACACAATTTTAAAAGCACAAATCGGAAATACTTCAATAACGTGAAAAAAGTTCTTAACCCTAACCCACCACATAAACAGTACCATCATTTAGTTCCTTCACACCTTGGGATATATAAACTAGAACGGAATGACAAAACAAATATTAATATGTTGTAATTGCGGCATATACTTTGAAAAAAATATTAGGAACAGTAAATTCTCTATTGTTTTTTTGTGTGTGTGTTTTAGGGCGTGTTCGCGGTGCTGGCCGCAGGTCTGGCCGCCGGGCTGGTGGTCTGGTGTGCCGAGCTGCTCGTCAGACCCTACCAGCACCTCTGTGTCTCTTCAGAATCGTCTCAATCGCCCTTACGCTAACAGCTCGACTTCATGTTCTGTTTCCTGATGACCAAATATTTTTCTCCGACGTGTTTCGATTACGACTACGTATATACACTTTTGGAGATGACTGCTGGAGAATTATTATGAAAAGGGGTTTCTCATATTAGTAAACAACACAGACCCGGACTAGGCATTGAGGCCTGCCCCTATTCTTATAGTCTTCAGCAATTCAGTGCACTCTTCTAATAGACTCATAACCTAATAAACGACGAGGTAGATTTGATGTGCCAATAAACTGTCTTGAAGCAGCAGTGAGGCGTGAATTCGTAATTGTCATTTTGCACAACTCTCTAAATGAAACAACACTGTAACGGAAGGTAGCACAGGAAAGCCCTCCAACGGCGAGGCAAGTCACGTCACTCATCAACATGCTGGCAAGCTTATGAGTAATAGATGTGAACTTAATGCCACAAAATCCAATGCAACACTTAGCAACTCACAACTGTATTCTACTATCGGCTGAATCGACAGAGTAACACCACCATGTTCAGGAGGACGCGAGTTCAATCCCCGCCCGGTGCCACCAAGCTGGGATTTTTCAGCCGCCGCCGAGTGGCTTAAAACTACCCACATGCTGTCCAGAAGACCACCTATCAACCCGGACTCTAGATTCTAGGATTAAAGATGAGCTCCGGGAGGGCAGCATAAGCCAATGCAAGGTGGCGCCACTATAAACGCTCGCCTGCGCCAGAACGGGCTGGGCCGACCATCAGGACCCGCCGGGAAGAAGCCTTGGGCCGACCATCAGGCCCCACCGGGAAAAAGCCTACCGGCGCAATAGGCCGCGACGTAAAAAAAAAATAAAAAATAAAAAAACAAAAAATCTGAATAACAATTTACTTATTCATGGGGGTATTGGTCAGCAGTCTTTAGAAATAATTAAAAAAATGAGAATATATATATATATATATATATATATATATATATATATATATATATATATATATATATATATATATATATATATATATATATATATATATATATATATATATATATATATATATATATATATATATATATCAGGCTGTGTCTTTTGCTCGAAAGAGTACTGTGACACTGTGAAAGGTAAAATCAGTCCAGTGACATACATATCTTCTTTTTTTATTACCACCGTCATGAAATGCAGTGCTGGGCAAAGAGCAATTCGGTCACGTGGATGGCTACGCGTTCATTGACTGTAATTATCTTTTGTCTGGTGACTAAATCATTTGACCATGGGAGTTGCGCCGCAGATTCTCAATGCTTTATATATGCACGCAAAGAACTCATGACCTCAGTCCTCTGCTTCACCTGGCTCCGTGCACAAGTAGCCACACCTGAACATCACCACGATTGCTCACGGTAACAAACTTGTCTTGCATCACTTGCTGCGACAAATTTTGCAGCATCTGAACATTTTACGTTATCTTATTTCATTCCAATGTCTAGAAGGAGCTGCAAGAATGTTGTTTTTAAATTGCTGAACTTCTTTCGATTTTACTTCATAAGTAAGAATCTTGCAATTTGAAAATACCTTTTGAACCTAATTGTTCAATATTTAGATTTTAGAGTATCAAGCGGTTCGTTACTGGACAACAGATGATCTTCAAGAGGAACGATGACACGAGCACTTCAACCAACTAGCTTAAGAGAAAGATGCCAGTTTGTGTCTATGTGGGTTAAGGGGAAGTCCTGCCAGACAATTGCACGGGAGCAAGGCGTCAGTACGTCAACTGTGTGTAGGTGGATCAATCGCTGGACACAGGAAGGCAACGTTTATAACCGATCAAGCAATTTCCTTTCCCGTGGGGCGGCACAAATGCAAGTGATGGATTCGTTTATTGGAAACTACAATGAACTATTGTTTCTATATTCTGCTATCATCTTAGTTCTCCAATACGACGGTTTCTGAATTGTGAGATATTAGTGACGAATAATAAAAACAATGCTGCATACTATTTGCCGAAATATCGAAACAAATCAAAATGGTAATATACACAATTTCATAGATCAATACGGGAAGGATACTTGAAAAATGAAAATTCATCTCTGCTGCTGTAATGCGTAATGCGTGGTTAAGAGTATGGTTTTGAAGTAAGTCTGAAAACCAATTAGGTAAATAAGGAAACTTAAAAATGCACGTTCCCTTTCCAAACATACTGCAATATTCCAAATATGCTACAGTTAGATTGTTCAATAGTAATGGATGAAAAAACAAAATTCTGCAAGCTCGTAGGTTCTGCACAACATTACTGTGGTCACTGTCTACAAACATGTATTGTAAATAAGTTTGTCATTTATTATCGATAATCCTCCTGCCTATGACTTGACCTCTTTCTAGAAGAGTGTATTAAGATACCTCTCCCCCCGAAATTGACCTCTTTTGGCCACTCTTTACTTTTGTCTGTTGTGGGAGCGGCGAGTAGCGGGCTTTTTCTTTTTTTCCTACACTCTTTTTGTTGCCCTTGAGCTGTCTCCTTTGATGTAAAAAAAAATACTTAGCTCAAAATCCTAACCATTTACGAATCATTAATAAATCAAATGTTTTAAACTTCAAATTAAACACTACGCACATAAACATGATTGCTTACCCTTTGTTGTATAAGTGAGGGTCCAATAATAACAAACGGTGTGCATTGCCGTCCAGATGGTGGGTGGCGGCACACTAACGCTGTTCTTCCTGACAAGCCGATCCCTGTTCTCTGCCGCTGTGCCACGTCATGCCTCAGGTAATGCACTGCCTGAAAAGTGATGCTTAAATCAAAACACCTCCACTAACTTTCATCATGCTTACATGGACGTGTTCACGGCCTCTTCTGGACAGACGTCACCGAGCTAGAGACGCTCCGGGCGGTGCAAGCGGTTGTGTCGTCATCCATATCTCCCTACGGGTGTCCAGTGGCGCTCTTAGTGAACAGCCTCGGACAGATATCGCATGGCATCATCGAGGTATATATATCTTCAAGATATAATGTTTAACTGAAGAGCCCTTCATCGTTATCTCGCATGACATCTAACATGACGAGTGGAATAGGCTTAGCAGTCATGTGGTGAGTGCCAATACAATTGTCACATTCAAAAATAGACTAGATAAATTCATGGACAGCGATATTAGGTGGGGTTAGATACACGGGAGCTTAGGGTCAAAGGAGCTGCCTCGTACAGGCCTACCGGCCTCTTGCAGACTCCTGCGTTCTTATGTTCTTATGTTCTTATGATACACGTACTTGATTTTTTTACGCAGTGCAATAAAAACTTTTCCAGAACAAAGACTTGACGAACAACTGCGAACAACAACGACCAGGAAATCATTTCCTGCACCGCAAAGCGCGCATTGTTATCTCTTTCAGGATATCAACAGGTCGCAGGTGCAGGGAGTCGCTGTCCTTCTGGAGGCTACCGACAACCTCTTCGACAATGCATCCCGCATTGAGACTGTCGACACGGTCCGTCGGGTGAGCACCACACCTTACCAAAATATTCTGTCTTTTTGGACTTTGAAGAATCTATGTTACTTGAACTATCTGAGAACACTTGGCACCTTCACGCCCCCAGATGGGTGAGCTGTGGCACTGCCTGGCACTGGTGGTGGTGAGCGATGACGCAGCCTTCCTCGCCGCCTTCGCTCGCCTGTCACTCAGGCGTCATGCCCTCAGGTGGTATACGAGGATCCTTGTCCTCACTCGCCTCCCGCTCAGCGAGCTGGGCGGCCTGCACGGCCTGCTCTCCAACAGGAACGCCATGCTGCTCCACGTCGCGAGGGACGAGGCCACCGCCAGGTGATTACGCATTGTATCTCCATTGGAAACTCGAAGTTATTTCCTCATGTTAGAATTAACGATGTCATGCATTTTAACTTTTACCACAACTGTAGACAACCGCAGCTAAAAACCACTGTAGTTTGGTCAAATATTTAACTTTTAATGCTATTTTTGTGTAGTATATATATATATATATATATATATATATATATATATATATATATATATATATATATATATATATATATATATATATGCATGCACATAACCCAGCAGGGTCGGGGTGTACGTTACCGCGCCGTTCAGCTCCTCCGCAGCCCAGCTCAGGAGGGTCGCCACCTGGACTCAAGGGACGGAATGGACGGGTGACACCGTGCACGATTTTTTTCCCGAGAAGTTTAACGTGTTGGTATTTAAAAATAGCGTAAACATGCTTTGAACCTCAACAGAGTGAAAAGGCTATTCAAAACACTATGTAAATAAAAACTACATTTAATTTAGGATGACCCAATCTTCCGATATGGCACTATTATCATAGGTTCAGCTCATACCCGACGCTGACGGTGGCGATAGAAATATTACCCCGGCACACGATAACGCGGGTGAAGGACTCAGCCAGCCCTGAGGGATACCGCATAGAATATACTGGAACGATGGACTTGGTCGTAAGATTCTTCGCTCAGGCCATGAACTTTACGTAAGTTGGACACAGCTTCAATTACAGTGCAAAAAGTTCTGAGTGACTACTGACACACATATCTAATGAATCAGACATGTCTTGCACTGGACTCCCAATACTTAGGCACAGGTACGTTCTGTCCCCCGAGAGAACCTTCGGCAGCAAGCTGCCTGACGGGTCCTGGACCGGCATGCTGGGCATGGTGTTCCGGGAGGTGAGGCAAAATCTGTTTTCTCACGTATACCAAAGATAAAAAAGTTAAATCCATATGAAGGGTGTAAGGCAAAAGTCAAGGCGTCTTTAACGAGTGTGAAGCTTTTCAAATCGACGCTTTCTCTCTCCACTGGTCCAGGAGGCCGATCTAGCTACTGGACCCTTCGTACTGTCACCGGGGCGGGTAGACGCCTACGACTATACTCATGCTCTCTCGAATGAACACTTAAGGATATTAAGTGGACTTGGAGGCCTAACAGTGGACCCTTGGGGCTTCATGCTACCCCTGACGCCCCTGGTGTGGGCGGCCACCCTGACAGCGCTGCTGGGCGTGCTAGCCGTCCTGCAGCTGCTTTCCTTCTATTTGTCCGGCAACGCACTCAACCGCGGCGGCTGGGTTGCCGACAACGCCTCCAGATGTGTCCGTGTCATCCTCCAGCAAGGTGAGGCCTCCGGGACCGTGCTCAGCCACTCCTGTTTGCATGATGTCTGTCTTGCATATTGAAGGTATCCATGCTCACAAGGAACAGCTTTCGTGCCTTAGTGAAGAGTAACTGCCTCACTCTTTCCCTTCGTAGACATTGTGTTGCCCACGGAGTGGTGGTTTATGGAGCGTCTGGTGCTGGGGCTGTGGATGCTGACGACTCTGGTGCTGACCAAGAGCTATGCCGGCAACCTCATGTCGTTAATGGCCGTGAGATATCTCGCACAGCCCTTCCAAACTCTGGAAGATGTCCTCGACGATCCAGATGTTACTATGATATTTCAGAAGTATTCCAGTACTGAACAGTTCATAAGAGTAAGTGTAATGGATTATTTGTGGGTGGAAAGAGTAATTTTTACTGTCGTCTGCATTAAAGACTGGATGAGCAATACTCGGTCTCTAAAAGCAATCCAATATATGTCGACACCGTATAATTAGTACCGTTGTGTGTAATACAGTGTTTCATTCGTCCCAGGAAGCTCAGTCCGGCGTGTTCCGCGAGGTGGCGCTGCTGGAGAAGGAAGGTCGTCTGTTGTTTCACACGCGTGCACAGTTTCAGAAAAGCCTCGACACCCTGGTCAGGGCCGGGGACCACGTGCTCGTCGACCCAATGACTCCACTCAAAGGCTTGGTGGCCATGGATTTCAGTGAGAATGGTTCGTGTAGTCTTCTGTAACTCTCTCTCTCTCTCTCTCTCTCTCTCTCTCTCTCTCTCTCTCTCTCTCTCTCTCTCTCTCTCTCTCTCTCTCTCTCTCTCTTGTATGTTTTGTACGTTGTAAGTCTTACTTCATTATTTTCCACAGGTCGTTGTGGTTTCTATCTATCGAGGGATGGTTTTCTTCCGTTTTCCGCCGCTCTGATGAGTCAAAAAAAGAATCCCATCATACGCGGTCTCAATTCCAGGTGATATTGTTCAGTGGTTTTCTTATGACTAGTGTAAAGATCTTCAAATTTTTGCAATCTTTTGCTTCTTTCGTGTCACGCAGGTTTGTTGCATGCTCAGCGAGGAAATGTATGCTCAGTCTCAGTCAAGCTTCATCAGTCTTCCTAGTGAAGTTCGTATATTTTCAATGGGATCCTCTAAATCAGTTAGACTACATTATATATTAGTAGTGATGTTTACGAATTAGTAGTGATGTCAGTAAGTTTGCAGATGATACCAAGATCGGTAGAGCAATTGAGTCGGATCAGGACGCTAGTATTCTCCAGGGTGAACTAAACGGATTGTATGACTGGGCGGGTAAATGGCAGATGGAGTTCAATGTAGGGAAGTGCAGTATTCTGAGTGTAGGTAGGAACAACCCCTCTCATAACTATTGCTTAAATGACACTCTCATAAGCAGGTCTGGGTGCGAGAGGGATTTAGGGGTCTTAGTGAGCTCTGATCTCCGTTCAAGGTCACAATGCATTCAAGCTAGAAATCGAGCAAATAAGGTACTGGGATTTATTTCAAGGAGCGTAAGCAACAGAAGCGCCGAAGTCTTCCTCAAACTAAATTTAGCATTAGTTAGACCTCATCTTGACTATGCGGTTCAGTTCTGGTCACCTTACTATGGAATGGATATCAAAATGTTAGAATCGGTGCAGAGGAGGATGACTAAGATGATTCAGGGGTTGAGAAACTTGCCATACGAGGAAAGACTCAAACAGTTAAACTTGCATTCTCTAGAAAGGCGAAGGGTGCGTGGATACATGATCGAGGTTTATAAATGGATGAAGGGCTTTAATAAGGGAGATGTTCATAAGGTTTTGTTGGTAAGAAAACCGGGTAGGACACGAAGTAATGGGTTTAAACTGGATAAATTCAGATTCAACAGGGACATAGGCAAAAATTGGTTTACTAACAGGGTGGTGGATGAGTGGAATAGGCTTAGCAGTCATGTTGTGAGTGCCAATACAATTGTCACATTCAAAAATAGATTAGATAAATTCATGGACAGCGATATTAGGTGGGGTTAGATACACGGGAGCTTAAGTTCAAAGGAGCTGCCTTGTACAGGCCTACCGGCCTCTTGCAGACTCCTACGTTCTTATGTTCTTATGTGTAGTATATATATATATATATATATATATATATATATATATATATATATATATATATATATATATATATATATATATATATATATATATATATATATATATAGTGTATTATTTTGACATTTCTCGGATAAATATGACAAATTAGTTACCACATACATCTCCAATCTTATATACAAGCCAACTGGAAGCTTTGGAAGCAACATTATTTAACTTTTTATAGGAAAATAGATATATAATCTACATTTTTGTGTTGCTATAAGTACCCTAGCCTTTAGTCAACTATATTATATTATATTATATTACATGACTCTCAACAGGAATTACATGACTCCAGGCTGGAGGCTGCAGAATGCTTAACCTCAGACCTTACTATCATTTCCGATTGGGGTAAAAGGAACCTTGTGTCCTTCAATGCCTCAAAAACCCAATTTCTCCACCTATCAACTCGACACAATCTTCCAAACACCTATCCCCTATTCTTCTACAACACTCAGCTGTCACCATCTTCAACACTAAACATCCTCGGTCTATCCTTAACTCAAAATCTTAACTGAAAACTTCACATCTCTTCTCTCACTAAATCAGCTTCCTCGAGGTTGGGCGTTCTGTATCGTCTCCGCCAGTTCTTCACCCCCGCACAGTAGCTATCCATATACAGGGGCACTGTCCGCCCTCGTATGGTGTATACATCTCACGTGTGGGGGGGCTCCACTCAAACAGCTCTCATGGACAGAGTGGAGTCTAAGGCTCTTCGCCTCATCAGCTCTCCTCCTCTTACTGATAGTCTTCTACCTCTTAATTTCCGCCGCCATGTTGCCTCTCTTTCTATCTTCTATCGATATTTTCATGCTGACTGCTCTTCTGAACTTGCTAACTGCATGCCTCCCCCCCTCCCGCGGCCCCGCTGCACGCGACTTTCTACTCATGCTCATCCCTA
>NC_066519.1:15931622-15972819 GCF_024679095.1 Eriocheir sinensis
GCAGTTGCTATCCATATACAGGGGCCTTGTCCGCCCTCGTATGGAGTATGCATCTCACGTGTGGGGGTGCTCCACTCACACAGCTCTTCTGGACAGAGTGGAGTCTAAGGCTCTTCGTCTCATCAGCTCTCCTCCTCCTACTGATAGTCTTCTACCTCTTAAATTCCGCCGCGATGTTGCCTCTCTTTCTATCTTCTATCAATATTTCCACGCTGACTGCTCTTCTGAACTTGCTAACTGCATGCCTCCCCCCCTCCCGCGGCCCAGCTGCACACGACTTTCTACTCATGCTCATCCCTACACTGTCCAAACCCCTTATGCAAGAATTAACCAGCATCTTCACTCTTTCATCCCTCACGCTGGTAAATTCTGGAACAATCTTCCTTCATCTGTATTTCCTCCTGTCTACGACTTGAACTCTTTCAAGAGGAGGGTATCAGGACACCTCTCCTTCCGAAATTGATCTTTCTTTCGGCCACCTCTTTTAATTCTTTTTCAGGAGCAGCGAGTAGCGGGCTTTTTTTTTTTTTTTTTTTTTTTTTTGGTGCCCTTGAGCTGTAAAAAAAAAAAAAAAAAAACTCTGGCACAGAATCATTCCCTATCACATGTTCCATCATATCATGGGATATATAAATTCGAAGTACAATAACAAAATAAGATTTTAACAAATAGCAATAGCTGTGGGTGTTAAAAATAATGAAAAATGAGATATGAGAACATTAAGTTTTCTATTATGGTCCTTTTTTTTGTTTTAGGAAGTGTTCGCGGTGCTGGCCGTGGGTCTGGCCGCCGGGCTTGTGGTCTGGTGTGCCGAGCTGCTCGTCGGTAGCAACTCTGTGTCTCTTCAGAATCGTCTCCATCATCCTCACGTTAACAAGTTTACTTCATGTACTGTTTACTGATGACCAAATATTTTCTTATGATGTGTTTCGAATACGACTACCCATACACACTTTATGGGGAATGACTACCGGGGTAAATAATATGAAAAGGGGTTTTCTCATATCTCTAAATAACGCAGACTCGGACCTCTCGAGTGTGTCCCGCATCCCGGGTGTGTGTGGGCGGGATGTTAGGTTCCAGCCGTGCCCAGAGATCCGTCACCTGAGCCCCATGCTCATTCGGGGAGAGTCTTGCTTGTCGATCGCGAGTCCAGTGGATGACACACAGAAACAAGGGACCGACAGTAGGGGTATGAGGCTATTTCCTTCTGACACGGGAGCAGCGCAAGTGTCTTTGGAAGAGCCGCCCGTTGCAGGGCCCAGAGGGAGAGGGAGGAGAGGGGGAACACGAGTGAAGAAGAGAAGGAGATGTCGGGAGATGGGATATTACGGTACAGTTCATGCTACAAGGCCGAGAGAAAGAAAGGGGAGGGCGGTAAGCGCGGGTATAGAAAAACTTGTCTCCTGTTGGGAAGAAAAAAGAAGGCGGAATAAGGAGAGGTAGAAGGGAGAAGATAGGGAGATGAAACAGAAGAAAGGGGAAAAGAAGGAAAGGGGAATTTTATGAAAAGTCGAGGCTCACGCCGCGACCCCGACCTCTGCTACTGATTCTGAATCGGGCTGAGATTTGGGCTTTACAGACAAGATTAGCAGCCTTCGCCCTACCCAACCCAGGTCAGAGGCTGCACTAATTGCTAGTCGTGAGCAGGGACGTTGGACCCATAACGAGATAAACAATATTGAGAGAATAAGGGACTAAGAAACTATCAAACCACGTACGTAAGGCATGGGCAGTATTTTTAATGAGTTTCAATTATAGGTTTTCATTTTCATGACATGCAGTCTCGGCCAGAGAGGGGCTCTGTCATTTGGTAAGCAACGCGGTGATTCGCTCCAGTTTTCTGTGGTGCCTAACTTCATCAGATTATGTAATTTGCGCAGCAGACATTTTTTTATAAACGCACGCAAGCAAGGAGCAGACCTCAGCCTTCTGCTGTACCTGCAAGCAGTCACACCTGAGCCTCGCCACATTCCTCACGGTAAGAAACTCGTCCGCTGCCACTTGTTGCCGAAAAAGACAGTAGCAGAGACGAGCAGGCAATAGTCTACGGTATTACTGTCATGCTGTGTTTGAGACTACAGAAATACTACACTCCCAAACATATTTATTCTTGACTAAAAAAACTTAAAACATTAAACGTGTCATTCTTGAATACAGGAGACCTTCAAAGGAACGATGACTCGATATCCCTTCCAGCCGACTAGTTTAGCCGCAAGGTGCAAGTTTGTGTCTATGTGGATCAAGGGGAACACCTGTAAAACGATCGCAAGGGAAACCGGCGTCAGTCCATCAACCGTGTGCAGGTGGATCAACCGATGGAAAGAGGAAGGGAACGTTTACAATCGATCAAGCAATGCACGTTCCTGTATGGCGACAAAAATACATGACTTGGATGCATACATTCAGTACTACAATGATCTGATGTTTCAGTACATCGCTGTCAGTTCAGCATTCCTTCATATCGACTCTCCGGTGTGAAATCATATTAACGAAACTAGTTTTGTATTATTATTATTTTGGACTTCAGCATACACGACTCAAGCTGCATACAGCTATCTGTATCTATAACTTTTAAAAAAGAACATGGAACCAGCATTAATATTTCATGTATTGTAATAAGAGGACCAGTAGGATACCTTTAAAGTGTTTAAGTATTTCATCCTGATACATTTGGACGTTGTGACTTAAAATCTACTAACTGTTTCAAGTGCTGTTATCACTAATTCAACACGACACTGAAAAGAGGTAGAGGTAAAATTAGAGGTGGGGGGCACACACCAAGTTGCGCTTTGCGTCAGCGCAATGAACAGCCTCTGTGCCCTTGAGCCTGTGCTGAGTAGGAACCCATCACTCCGGGACAGGACAGGTGTGGCACCCGGGCTTCCTCATTTCACCTGCCCAAGTTTTCCCAGGCACCCAATTATCGAAAAACTCGAAAGAGAGGCAAAACCCGTACACCACAAAGGCGCATTCAAACCCATGCCACAGTAGAGGAGCTGCCTCGTACAGGCCTACCGGCCTCTTGCAGACTCCTATGTTCTTATGTTCTTATGTAGTCGTATATTTTCTCAGTTTTAGGAACTAAAGGGTTCTGAAATCAGTCTAAAAAGTTACTGCCAATATCACATAATAAATGAATGTGAAATACTCAAAGTGCAAAATGTGTTTCCCTATTCCCAAGATCCTACTTCTGGTTTTAGCAGAAAAGCTTGGAATTCTATACTATGTTATTGTGGTTGTGGCATACAGCATAAACATAACCATCTGCCGTTTTTCTCATGTTTTCCGGGGAACATCCTGAAGCTCAAAACTGAATTTTTTGAAACAAGCTAATCATAATACGTTATTTTTTTATATTCTTAATAAATACGGTCCCAAAGGTGACGGCTCAATAATAAGTCTGCATTGCCGTCCAGATGGTGGGCGGCGGCACACTAACGCTTCTCTTCCTGGCAAGTCGCTCCCTGTTCTCTGCTGCTTTGCTGCGTCATTCCTCAGGTAATCAACTAAGTGAGTTAAGTATTAGCTTCAGTGCAACACTTTCTTGGTAAGAAAACAATGTTATTGTGTACAAGTATATCTCTTTTGTTTTTCCTGGACAGAAGGCACCGAGCTAGCGACGCTCGGGGCAGTGCAGGCGGTCCTGTCGTCGTCCCTGTCTCACTACGGGTGTCCAATGGCGCTCTTAGTGATCAGCCCCGGACAGACACCACCTGGCTTACTCAAGGTGCGCACAGAGGCGAGGAATTCATTCTTCAGTTACACCTTAAGAAATCTCTCGTACTTTTGGACACTTAATGTAATACATCAAGATGTATTCTGGTGCATTAATACAAAAAAAAATATTATCGAAACACGATAGCGTTTCTACACCTATGCTTGACCACACACACACAAAAAAAATCTTATTACGAACCTCAAAACGCCCATCCTTAGTTCATCGCCTTTGCCCCCTTCAGAATATCAAAGGATCCCAGCTGCAGGGAGTCGCTCTTCTACGAGCAGCGGACGACGGACTGCACGGCAATGCATCCCTCATGGCGACGGTCGACAAGGTTCGCCAGGTAAGTCATTCCTCAGAAAAAATGAAACAATAAATTATGTATAACTAAATCTTACTGTTCGATGTACTTTATTATAGTTATTTACGGAGAAGACACTTGGCACCTTCACGCCCCTAGATGGGTGAGCTGTGGCACTGCCTGGCACTGGTGGTGGTGAGCGACGACGCAGCCTTCCTCGCCGCCTTCGCTCGCCTGTCACTCAGGCGTCATGCCCTCAGGTGGTCGACGAGGATCCTTGTCCTCACTCGCCTCCCGCTCAGCGAGCTGGGCGGCCTGCACGGCCTGCTCTCCAACAGGAACGCCATGCTGCTCCACGTCGCGAGGGACGAGGCCACCGCCAGGTGATTACGCATTGTATCTCCATTGGAAACTCGAAGTTATTTCCTCATGTTAGAATTAACGATGTCATGCATTTTAACTTTTACCACAACTGTAGACAACCGCAGCTAAAGACCACTGTAGTTTGGTCAAATATTAAACTTAAATGATTAAGAAATATAATAGTAAAAAAATATTGATTTGTGCCCTTTTGTAAAATGTGTGTGTGTGTGTGTGTGTGTGTGTGTGTGTGTGTGTGTGTGTGTGTGTGTGTGTGTATATATATATATATATATATATATATATATATATATATATATATATATATATATATATATATATATATATATATATATATATATACAAAGGAGACAGCTCAAGGGCACAAAAAGAATAATAATAAAAAAAGCCCTACTCATGGCTCTAAAAAGAATCCAAAGAGGTGTCCTGATACCCTCCTTCTGAAAGAGTTAAAGTCGTAGGCAGGAGAAATACATATGAAGGAAGATTGTTCCAGAGTTTATATATATATATATATATATATATATATATATATATATATATATATATATATATATATATATATATATATATATATATATATATATATATATATATATATATATATATATATATATATATATATATATATATATATATATATATATATATATATATATATATATATATATATATATATATATATATATATATATATATATATATATATATATATATATATATATATATATATATATATATATATATATATATATATATACACACACACACACACACACACACACATGTATATATGCACATAACCCAGCAGCGTCGGGGTGTACGTGGCCGCGCCGTTCAGCTCCCCGGCAGTCCCGCCCAGGAGGGTCGCCACCTGGACTCCACGGACGGAGTGGACGCGTGACTCCGTGCACGAGTTTTTTCCTGAAAAATTTAATGTGTTGGTAATTCAAAAACAATATCCACTTGACAGTATGAATATAACATATATTCCTAACATTACTACAATAATGCAACTACATAAAACTGACGATAACGCAATCTTCCGATAATGTACTTTACTCACAGGTTCAGCTCGGCCCCGAGCTTGGTAGTGGCAATCGAGCTGCTGCCTCACCACACGATAACGTGGATAGAGGACCCCGACGGCCCTGATGGATACCGCATAGAATTTCAAGGACACATCGATGACACCGTTAGATACTTCGCCCAGGCCATGAACTTTACGTAAGTTTGCAAGCAGCTTCAAATTACAGATCAGAAAGTTTGCGTCTAGTGACCCACATGTCCAAGGAAACAGTCATGTCTTTCACTGGACTCCCGATATTCAGGTACAGGTATGTTGTGTCCCCCGAGAGAACCTTCGGCACCAAGCTTCCTGACGGGTCCTGGACCGGCATGCTGGGCATGGTGATCCGGGAGGTGAGACTGTACCTATGCTCTGCATACCAGTTTAGAGGACAGTGTTATGTGTAAGAAGGTATAATGAAGATATGTGATTTCTTACAATGCATGTGGATTCCTCTATCCAATTTTAGCATTTTCCGTGGTCCAGGAGGCCGATCTTGGTGCTGGACCCTTCATTCTAACACCGGTTCGGGCGGACGCTTTTGAACATAGTCTTGCCGTCTGGAATGATGAAGCAAGAATAGTAAGTGGACTTGGAGGCCTAAAAGTGGACCCGTGGGGCTTCATGCTACCCCTGATGCCCCTGGTGTGGGCGGCCACCCTGACAGCGCTGCTGAGCGTGCTCGCCGTCCTGCATCTGCTTCCCTCTTGTCTGCCCGGCAGCACGTTGAGCTGCAGCGGCTGGCCGGCCAAAAACGCCTTCAGCTGTGTCCGTGTCATCCTCCAGCAAGGTGAGGCCTCTAGGAGCTTCTTTTGCCCCTTCTGCCTTGCGCCTTGAGGGCTTTCTTGCTCTCAAGGAACAACTGTCGCTCCCCAGTGAAAACTAACTCCGCCTCACTCACTTCCAACGCAGACATTGTGCTGCCCGCGGAGTGGAGGGTTATGGAGCGTCTGGTGCTGGGGCTGTGGATGCTGACGACGCTGGTGCTGACTAAAAGTTATGCAGGGAACCTTATGTCCCTCCTGGCCGTGAGATATCTCCTACAGCCCTTCCAAACTCTGCGAGATGTCCTCAACGATCCCGACGTTGCTATGATATTTCAGAAGTATTCCAGTAATGAACAGTTCATTAGAGTAAGTGTAATGTATTTTTTGTGGCTGGAAAAAGTAATGTTACTGCCGTTTGCGTGTAAGATTGGATGATCAGTACTCGGTCTCCATCAGCAATTATCAACATTGGTCGACATCATATAACCAGACAACTAATACTGCTACAGTATTGTATCAGTGTTTCATTTGTCCCAGGAAGTCCAGTCCGGCGTGTTCCGGGAGGTGGCGCTGCTGGAGGAGGAGGGTCGTCTGCTGTTCCACACGCAGGCACAATTTCAGAATAGCCTGGAAAACCTGGTGAGGGCCGGGGACCACGTGCTCGTCGACACATCAGGGGCTCTCAAAACCTTGGTGGCCCTGGATGTCTCTCAGAATGGTTTGTATACTCAATATAGTCCTTTCTCTCCTTTTTTTGTAGTCTTCAACTTCTCACTGCCAAACGTCAGTGTACTCTTCTTCGGCAAACATTTTCCTCATGGATATATGTCTCTTCATCTGTTACGTTGATTGTCCTTATGCTCTGATATCTAAATATGATATGACCTGCCAAAATCAATATTATCTTTTCTATCGTCAAAACTATAGAACATAAGAATATAAGAACGTAAGGAGTTTGCAAGAAAACGGTTGGCCTATACAAGGCAACACCTGTACGCCTAACCTGTTATCTTCGCCACGATGATCGCCTCCCATCTCTTCATCATTATTTTCTGTTAACATTCTTATCTGCACATTTATTAGCTTTTTTTCTAGAACCTTGTAAGGGGCCAAGTTCTAAAGGTGCATGTCAGGAATGGCAGAACACTAATAGTACACCATTCTCTTGCCAAACACGCTCCATCTTACTATTAAAAATCTGATTATTTGTATCATTGCCTGGGTTCGAAGTTATTCTTTCCCCAAGCTATGTTTTTTTTTTCCTCCTCTATCCCCTCCGAGTACTTCTTCCCAGATCATGACTTCCTGCATTGCCACTTGATTGGTAAATATCACCATCGTTTTCTTCACATTCAACGCTTATATTTATTTTCAACAGGTCGCTGTGATTTTTATGTATCGAGTGAGGGTTTTCTCCCGTTTTCTTCAGCTCCAATGAGTCGAAAGAACAGTCCCATCATGCACGCCCTCAACCCCAGGTGATAACATACCACGTGCCAGGAACACACGTGAACACGTCTTAAGTCAGGCTCAGTTTTTCTGTTCAAGGGTTCGAGTTTTTTTTGCTACTAATTTTTTTCACTAGTAAACTCAAAATTGAATTTCTTTGATTTACTTAATAGTCCTATGCAAAGTAAATAAAATAAAAAACCAGCTGAGCAGTTTATTTATGATACTTAGTCTAAAATTTTATCGATATTCAGCACCGTCAACAACTCCTTGCAGCACCTGATATACCTGATATTCCTTGATTGATAATAATTATTCTGTACTTCAATGATGGTAAGATTCACGTCTTGCTATGATATAGGGAGACTTGAAAAATCTGTTGCATTGCCCAGGGTGATGGCTTTATGGGAATCAGGACTCTTCGTGTACTGGAGGAAGAATGTGCCGAACTACACCCGGTGCAGCATTATCCCTAAAAAAGTGCTTTCCACCACTTCCCTCTCCTTCAAAAACCTGTGGGTGAGAAATTATATGACAAAGGTTTCCATGCGATATAATTCGGGAAGTGGACAACAACAATAACGACAATAATACAGCATACACAACGACGAGAGAACTAACGAAAATAAGTAAACTCCACCAGTGTCATGCTAAACCAGTCAACATTTTGAATCCATTCTTCTAAAATAGCAGCAGTTCCGAAAACATCTTACTAGATGATAAGTGATTTCTCATTTTAGTCCAATATACTTAAATAAAATGAGTTAATATGTAATATACACAGCTGTACGCAACAACACTGTCCTATTGCACACCGCACTCACACAGGCGACAACAGTAAAACAACACACAATCACACATAAGTAAATCACCTGATTAAAAATGAAATGGAATGTGGCAGATCGCTTCATGCCTCCCTTACATGTGATTTACACTTTACACCTTTGCGAGCCCCCTGCCTTATGAGGGTCGAAAGAGTAGATAACACAAAATACAAGGCAAATACACAATTCAATGAAAAAAACTGTACAAGTAGTAAATTGATAAAAAATAATAGAATGAGGACCTATCATGCATGTCTTCGTGTTGCAGGGAATGTTCGTGGTGCTGGCCGTGGGCCTGGCCGCCGGGCTGGTGGTCTGGTGCGCTGAACTGCTCGTCTGACCCCACCTCTGCGTTCTTCCAACACCTCCCTTTTGATTGTACCACGGCTAAGAGGATAAAGACGGTTCTCTAACAATTATATGACACAAAGTCATGGACACACTCTACTTGGCAGGCCGCTCTAGACTTTGTACACGGCAGTTTATGCATTGATCAATAAACATCTTTTTGTATAGTTAGTTAATTTTAGTACAAGACTACACACATTATTAAGGATTTGAATATATATATATATATATATATATATATATATATATATATATATATATATATATATATATATATATATATATATATATATATATATATATATATATATATATATATATATATATATATATATATATATATATATATATATATATATATATATATATATATATATATATATATATATATATATATATATATATATATATATATATATATATATATATATATATATATATATATATATATATATATATATATATATATATATATATATATATATATATATATATATATATATATATATATATATATATATATATATATATATATATATATATATATATATATATATATATATATATATATATATATATATATATTATATATATATATATATATATATATATATATATATATATATATATATATATATCAACCAAATATATATCCCATAATATATATATATATATATATCTCTCTCTCTCTCTCTCTCTCTCTCTCTCACACACACACACACACACACACACACACACACACACACAATGTCACTATAAATTTTTCATGACCTGCCACAAACTCTGTCCATAAAAGCAGGCACGCAGGCCACGGTTCCTCAGCCTTCGCGTTGCCGGCCCCGAGCAATACACATTTGAGCACACGGGAGATTCGCGGTGAGGGACACACCTGCTAACGTGACACGAGACAAACACAAAGACAGAGACAGTTTGATTATTGCTCTTGTGTGTTTGGTATATCCCTAAGGACCACTAATTTTTTTTTACTTTTCTCAGATTTTTCCTTTTTACAACATGTGACTTTTAACTAAACAGGTTACTTTAATTCTTTTCATCCTATTTTTGTGAGCGTGTCTATGTCCATAACGCCCTTATCATCCGCTAGCAAATCATATTCCTTCAAAATACAGAGCCGGACACCACAAGGCCCCAAAATAGCATGCACAGAAGTGGACGAGTTCGCGGGACGATGACTCGCTATCCCTTTCAGCCTACTAGTTTGAATGAACGCAGCAAGTTTGTGTCTATGTGGGTTGAGGGAAAGTCCACTCGTACCATAGCTCGTGAAACAGGCGTCAGCCCGTCAACTGTGTCCAGGTGGATCAGCCGGTGGAAGCGTGAAGGCAACGTTTTTAACCGCCCTCGAACAAACAACACCTGTCTCCCGGGCGCGGCGCAGAGGCAGGTGTTGCGCCCTGACCTGTCCTGCTGTCTCTCTCCGAACCGCCATGAGTGGGCCTACGTGTATCCTCCTGCAGGCAACGCTTGCTACTCGTAAAAAGGTTATGGTAAAAAGTAACAGTATACCAAATGTTCATACCATGTTTATCCAATTAGCCTACAAAACAAAACAAACAAAATGATAATGCTTTTGTAAAGAAAATTGGCTTGAACTCTCACTCCACTGTTTTGTATTTAGACCCTTCTCTTCTGTCTTTAAATCAAAAGTTAAAGGATACGATTATTGCTGGTGTGGCAAAATGGGTTATATATTGACTGACTGACGAAGCATAAATAATAAACATGATTATGCAACACAGTTTGAAGCACTTCCTACCTTAAGCACCACCTTATCAATATTTTCATCTAGTTCCTACTAATATAATGAAATGAAACAACGGATGAGGGAAGATTCATAAATGTCCAACGAAATTACTATAGCTACGTCTGGTGTATGAAGGACATGGCAAGGAAAAGACGTGTTTATAATACCAATATATTTACAATTTTCAACTCAATAAGAAACCAAATTCTGGGAAACACAGAAGGACAAATGTTAATCGCTCATCAGTTGAAAAACTGTAAAGCATGAGAAAAAAAGATTGAACTATATGCAAGGTAATTAAATATAATATTATGGCTGAAACTTTCAACATTCAATGAACTAAATAACGATGTAGAAAATATTGGTGTTGAGGTTAACAACGTAACTTTTAGCAGATGGTTGAAATCGTGCAATATTTGACGAAATACACTGACGCAACAAATTAAGGTGCAGGTCTTTCTGCTGATAAAACCTTGAAGACACACTGAAGCATCGCTACCAGACAACGTGGACTAAATGTTCACGGATTTAAAATGCTCATAATATTTGGATTTAAAATATTAATGAAATAATTAATTTCAAAAGAATGCACTTTCATACATCTTGACATCCCTACTGGATGTATATCTTCTACTGGTGACTACCTTTTTACATTTTAACGTAGTTTCGCTATTCAGATGGTGGCTAAAGTGAGGTTAACGCAGTTATTCACTCTGGCAAGTCTTTTACTTCAGTCAACTGCTACGCCGCTTGGTCCCTCAGGTAAACACATCATGTACACGTATATATTCATGGATCCAAGTATATATGCTTGTATTTATGTATATCTATATGCATGCATATGTGTATGTACGTATGTATGTATGTATGTTTGCGAATCATTATGCCTCTTGTTGACAGAAGCCAGTGGGGAGGAACCGCTCGGCGCGGTGCTGGCTGTTGTGTCATCGCTGTCTCGCTGCCCGATGCTGCTCTTGGTGAACAGCGACACGGAGATACCTCCCAGCCTCCTCAAGGTGTGTATGATCTTGGAAGGTAGTTCCACGATGACACTCAACTTAAGACGCTTAAAAGTTAAGAACATAAGAACATAAGAACGCATGAGTCTACAAGAGGCCGGTAGGCCTGTACGAGGCAGCTCCTTTGACCCTAAGCTCCCGTGTATCTAACCCCACCTAATATCGCTGTCCATGAATTTATTTAGTCTATTTTTGAATGTGACAATTGTATTGGCACTCACCACATGACTGCTAAGCCTATTCCACTCATCCACCACCCTGTTAGTAAACCAATTTTTGCCTATGTCCCTGTTAAATCTGACTTTATCCAGTTTAAACCCGTTACTTCGTGTCCTACCCGGTTCTCTTACCAACAAAACCTTATGAATGTCTCCCTTATTAAAGCCCTTCATCCATTTATAAACCTCGATCATGTCTCCACGCACCCTTCGCCTTTCTAGAGAATGCAAGTTTAACTGTTTGAGTCTTTCCTCGTATGGCAAGTTTCTCAACCCCTGAATCATCTTAGTCATCCTCCTCTGCACCGATTCTAACATTTTGATATCCATTCTATAGTAGGGTGACCAGAACTGAACCGCATAGTCAAGATGAGGTCTAACTAATGCTAAATATAGTTTAAGGAAGACTTCGGGGCTTCTGTTGCTTACGCTCCTTGAAATAAATCCCAGTACCCTATTAGCTCGATTTCTAGCTTGAGTGCATTGTGCCCTTGGACGGAGATCAGAGCTCACTAAGACCCCTAAATCCCTCTCGCACCCAGACCTACTTATGAGAGTGTCATTTAAGCAATAGTTATGTGAGGGGTTGTTCCTACCTACACTCAGAATACTGCACTTCCCTACATTGAACTCCATCTGCCATTTATCCGCCCAGTCATATAATCTGTTGAGTTCACCTTGGAGAATACTAGCGTCCTGATCCGACTCAATTACTCTACCGATCTTGGTATCATCTGCAAATTTACTAACATCACTACTAATTCCTGTGTCTAAGTCATTGATATAAATAATAAACAAAAGTGGACCTAATACCGAACCTTGTGGGACCCCACTCGTAACACATCCCCAGTCAGATCTTTTACCATTGATTTGCACTCTTTGCTTCCTATTGCTAAGCCACGCCTTGACCCAGTTCAAAACTTTACCCTCTACTCCGTGAGCCTGTAATTTAAGCAACAGTCGTTGGTGAGGAACTTTGTCAAACGCTTTACTAAAATCAAGATAGATTACATCATAATTTTCATCTCTGTCAACCGCCTCAAATACTTTATTGTAGAAGGACAAGAGATTGGTGAGGCATGACCTACCTTTTGTGAACCCATGCTGCGAGTCGTGAATTAAGCTATGTTTCTCTAAATGCTCCCGAATGTTCCTGGCTATTATGGACTCCAGCATCTTCCCTATAACCGATGTTAAGCTAATTGGGCGATAGTTTGAAGCAACTGACCTGTCGCCCTTTTTAAAAATCGGCGTCACATTAGCTACTTTCCATAGGCTCGGCACATAGCAAGTATTTACCGACATCTTAAAGATGTCGGTTAGTGGGTCACTGATTATATCACCTAACTCCTTTAATACCCTCGGAAATATCCCGTCAGGACCTGGCGACTTGTTCTTCTTAAGCTTATCTATCTCATCCTGAACTACTTGCCTGGTAATGCTTATATCCCTCAATTTATCGCCATCCCCGCCCTCGTACACCTGAACTCTTTACGGTATAGTCGTTCGATCCTCCTGTGTGAATACTGAAAGGAAGTAGTCGTTCAACAATGTGCTCATATTTTCGTAATTTTCTACTAGCTCCCCTGTGTTTGTTTTCAGCGGTCCAATTTTCTCCCGTGTTTTTGTTCTATACATCTGAAAGAAGCCCTTAGGATTACTTTTCGCCTCATTTGCTACTTTGATCTCATAGTTCTTTTTTGCTATCCTGGTGTTTTTCTTAACTAATCTAGATAGTTCGACGTACCGGCCCCTGAGATGTGTTTCCCCATTCTTTATTTTCTGATAAATTCCCTTCTTTAACCCAATCTCGTGTTTTAGTCCACGAGTCATCCACTTAGGATCATTGTTTTCTTTTCTAAGTGTTCGCTGTGGTATATGCTGTTCTTGCCCCTCTACTATTACTCTAACTAAATTATTGTAAGACATTTCTACCTGGTTCTCCTGGCTCTCCAATCCGCAGTTCTGGCCCTCATGAATCCCTAAATTATCCCAGTTTACCCCTTCAAGATGTCTTCGAAGCCCCTCGTAGTTTGCTCTTCTAAAATCTGGCACTAACACTGGGTTTGGTTCGCGGGTTACCGCCCAGTCTAAGCTAAAACGAACCGTTCTGTGATCACTATTTCCTAACTCTCCGCCCACCTCCAACTCACGTAGCAAGTTCCCATTATTGGTTAGGACTAAGTCTAATATGTTATCTCCTCTGGTAGGCTCAGTAACTACCTGCTTAAGGAAATTATCTTGTATAACTTCAAGAAAGTCCTCGGCTTCCAGGTCACCCACTAGATCTTCCCAGTCTATATTCCTATAATTAAAGTCCCCCATTACGCAGACATTTCTACTCATACTCGCCCTGCCAATCTCCTGTAGTAATATACTCGTGTCCTGCCATAACTCCTAGAGTTAGTTTTTCTTTCCCTTTGTAAACGTCCACCCAAACTGATTCTGAATCCATGTTAGTTTTGACTGAGTTGTTAACTAAACATTTAAGTGAGTCTTTAACATATAGCGCAACTCCACCTCCCTTTCTGCCCCTTCTGTCTTTGTGAAACATCTGATAACCCGTTATTCTTTATATAAACGCAGCCACTTACAGTTTTTGACAGCTTTGCACTAAACCATTTGTTCCCTTGTTTCTTTGAGCATTGATGCCAAGCATTTATGAGGAAAAAACAGTTAAGTCTTATCTTGTGACAAACAAAATGTATATTATAGCAATTAAATAATTGAACGTTCTGGTCAACTGCTGCGTCCCCCTCAGGAGGCGGCCGGGACGCATGCACTACAGGGCGTGGTCTTCCACCAGGCAGCAGCCGACAACCTGAACGGTAATGTAACCCAGACTCACCTGAGGGAGACGGTGGACAAGGTTCGCCAGGTGAGTCATCGTGTCTAAATACTCTATAGATTTACCTTGATCATTCACCATTGTTAGGGACAGACCCATGACACAGCCACGCCCCCAGATGGGTGAGCTGTGGCACTGCCTGGCACTGGTGGTGGTGAGCGACGACGCAGCCTTCCTCGCCGCTTTCGCTCGCCTGTCACTCAGGCGTCATGCCCTCAGGTGGTCGACGAGGATCCTTGTCCTCACTCGCCTCCCGCTCAGCGAGCTGGGCGGCCTGCACGGCGTGCTCTCCAACAGGAACGCCATGCTGCTGCACACACGAGAGGACGTGGAAGGTGTCAGGTGACCTGGTAGCTGGCAACAGACAAGTCTTGAATGGGTCTGAGGAACCCTCGTTTTAGATATTTTCTTTATATAATTTTTCATTATCTTTAGTTTTCCAGAGCAAGGGTCACCACCATCACCTTTGCATTTAATGGCACACTCTTTTAACATGACCATAAACCTCAGGACATTAGATGACAATTATTCAATTGACACAGTTCCGTCGGAGTATACGTAGCGGCGCCGTACAGCTCGCCCGCTACCCGGCCCAAAAGGGTCGCCACCTGGACACCAAACAACTGGAACTATGAATCTCAGGAGCAGCTTTTTCCTGCGAAGTTTTCTGTGTTGGTACTGAACAGCATTACTTTTATTCACAACTTTCCATAGCCTTTTATAACTTATTATATATTATTCAATCATAATCAAAGTGATCAAACATTAAAGAATAATCATTAATATAATGTTTCCACCATTATTTCCGAAAATATCTTTGCATAGGTTCAGCTCGGCCCCGACCCTGACGGTGGCAATCGAGCTGCTACCTCAGCACACGATATCACGGGTGGAGGACCCAGACTCCCCGGAGGGATACCGTCTGGCCTTCACTGGCTTCATGGACAACACAGTAAGATACTTTGCAGAGGCGATGAACTTCACGTAAGTTGAACATGGACAAAACTTAAAGTTCTGATTTAACTTAATGTGAAAGGCCATAACAGGCCATCATAGCAGTCAGCGAGATGACTCCTCGCTAACCGAACTCTTATATTAGCATTCGCAAACAAAGAATAAGCAAAATCTAATTGTATAGTTTCTCTTTACTTGAAATCTACCATTACTATATTGATATATTTTCCCAACACCCAGATACAATTACGTTGTATCACCCGAGAGAACCTTCGGCACCAAGCTGCCTGACGGGTCCTGGACCGGCATGATGGGCATGGTGGTCAGGGAGGTGAGTGAGACAAGGAGTCACGTCAAATCATTACCAGTAAGGTGACATGTTTCATAAAAAAAAAATATTCCTATAAGAAATAATTATTGCATTTCCTTCTGATACATTTGTCAACTTGTCTGGCAAGTACAAAAAAAACGTTTCTTATATTTATAGGAGGCAGACTTTGCATCGGGGCCATTTGCGCTTTCATCGGTACGAGCAAAGGATGGAGACTATACGGCGATCATTTGGACAGGAAGTATCAAGATGGTTAGTGGACTCAGAGGCTTAGAAGTGGACCCGTGGGGTTTCGTCCTACCCTTGACGTCCCTGGTGTGGACGGCCACCCTGACGGCTCTGCTGGGCGTCCTCGCCGTCCTGCAGCTGCGTCCCTTCTGTGTCCCCCTCGGCACGCTGGACCGCAACGGCAGACAGACCAACAACGCCTTCAGCTGTGTCCGCGTTATCCTCCAGCAAGGTGAGGCCTCAGGCACAGTGCCCAATCACTCCTGTTTGCATGAGTTCTGCCTTTCGTCTTGAAGGCTTCCTTGTTCTCAGGGAACAGCTGTCGTGCCCCAAATCAAATTGATTCTGCCTCACCTATTCCTACTGCAGACGTTGTGTTGCCTGTGGAGTGGAGCTGGTGTGAGCGTCTGATCCTGGGGCTGTGGATGCTGACGACGCTGGTGCTGGCCAAGAGCTACGCCGGCAACCTCATGTCCCTCCTGGCCGTGAGATACGTCCCGCAGCCCTTCCAGACCCTGCGAAACGTCCTCGACGACCTACATGTTTCTATGATATGGCAGAAGTACTCAAATAATGAACAGTTTTTAAGAGTATGTATAACTAATGCATTTCATGTGAAAGCTCTTTCATGCTTCAATATTACTATTAAGTACTGCTTCCTTATTATCACTTTAAATATATTAACACCAAATACACTTCAAACAAATCTTTTCATAGTTGCATCATGCATAAAAACTCTAAGATGAGTTTTTCCAATTAAAACCAATATATAAACGTTGGTGTTACCATAACCTCTTGATGAGCTTTCTTATTTGCACCGATTATGCAGCTATTTTCTATTACATTAAACGAAATAATTCGATGGAAACATATACAACATGTTGCGGCTTGTAAAATCAAAACTAAGTGTCATATTTATGCTTGCAAACCTGAAATTTCAATTGGTGGCATTTAGTCATTGTTATGAAAACTACAGATTTATTGAAATTAACAGACTATCTTTATGAATGTGTATTGATAAGTACACTTAAATAATTTAAGTTATCAAAGCGATATATCTTTTCCAGGAAGCTAAGTCCGGCGTGTTCCGGGAGGTGGAGGAGCTAGAGCAGAAGGGCCGCCTGTTGTTCCACACACAGGCACAGTTTCTGGAGAGCCTCGACACCCTGGTGAGGGCCGGGGACCACGTACTCGTTGATGCTGAAGTGACTCTTAGAAACTTGATGGCTCTAGACGTCTCTCAAAAAGGCATGTGACTATTCTATGTAAGGTCTTTTAGAAAATTCTTGAGTAGAGAGGACAGACAGGTGGTGACTGATTTGCATCGCTGTTTGCAAGTCGCCTTGCTTCTTCTAGATTCTTTATGGTTATATATTTTTTGTCTTTTTTTCCTGTTCTTTTTATAACATTTATATTTCATTTTAATAATTTTTATTTCATATTTAATATTTCTTCTCGACAGGACAGTGTGATTTCTATTTATCACGAGATGGATTTCTTCCATATTCTTCTGGATTAGTGGGACAGAAGACGAGTCCCCTCATACGTGGTCTTAATCCAAGGTAAGGCAAATAAAAAAAATACATCTTATGCTCTTCCATAATTATCCATTACTTGATATTTTGCGTTCGCAATGACATCACACCCTCCGCAGGGTGCTGGCCTTGATGGAGTCAGGACTCTATCGGTACTGGGTGCAGGACATCCCTAACGTTACTCTGTGCAAGAGTGTGCCAAAAAAATTGCTATTTACCGCTACTCTCCACACAGCAAACCTATGGGTAAAGGAATAATGTACAAAAATCAATAATAAACAATAATGACAATAATAATTAATAACTATTATCATAATGAGCATTTATTCCGTATCCCGTTACAGGGAATGTTCGCTATGCTGGCCGTGGGTCTGGCCGCCGGGGTGGTGGTCTGGTGTGCCGAGCTGCTGCTCAGCCCCGCCACCACCTTCCTCGGCGTCTCGTAAATCCCTTCCAGTTCCTGCCGACGACAGTGATCGGATGATTTTAAAGACGCGGGTAACTCCTTCTTATCTCAGTATATGGTGAAGAGAAGAGATTCTAACAACTTAGTACATTGCAAGATATATTTTCGTTGTATTTCGTGTTGAATGATTTAAATCATATAATAATTATTTAATAAAAATAAATAATAGTATGCACGACATCAGTACATTCATATTCAATGTTCCATGGTAAAGAATAAAACAAGGGTGTTGGCAAATAACTTATACTGAAAGGGGACAGGCCAGATCACGGCGAGGGCACCATAGATAAGGACCGCACCCTCGTACAAGACACACTGTCATGCAGTAAGATCAGTGTGTGAAGCATAAGTGAACTGTAACATCAGGAACGAGGCGAGTGTTGTACGCCCCACATAATGACAGCCAATAACACGGTGAGGTGACCTGACCGAGTGTGCTCGAGGTATGGTGTCAATGGCTTGTTATGGCGCTTTCATATGGTGCCACTAGGATTTGTATGTCTTGTTCATTATGCAGTTCTAATTATTTCAATTGGATGTATGAATATTATAAAATAAATTCAAGTGGTTAGGCACGACAGGGGGTGGCAAAAATTAACAATGAGGGAGAGGGGCTTCTGGCCCTCCCATTATATATATTGAGGATTTATGTGGGAAGATTCTCTTTTAAACATGTCTGGTTAAAAATAAACAATGCTGAGCTTGGCATTACTTTTAACGAAGCAGAGACACACACAATAATATATATATATATATATATATATATATATATATATATATATATATATATATATATATATATATATATATATATATATATATATATATATATATATATATATATATATATATATATGCGCCCTTCTCCCTGGATACATGACATTTGGAGCCCCCTTTCCGGATCTGTGTTATGGATTTATTTATTTTTATTTATTTTTTTATTTTTATTTTTGCGGCGGTGTTCCTCGGCACCCACTGGATCTTTGGCGCCCTTAGAAGTCGTCAATGTCGCCTGATCATAGCCCGACCTTCCTGCAGCCATACATTTTGTACGAGCCGCCACACGTGCGCGTCAACAGCATTGCTCACACTCTCACTCGCGACTCTGCCTATAAAGGGTTCTCACACTACTGCGTCCCGCAGACTCACGCCTTACCCGGCCCTCTGCACTCACACCTCGGCATTACCGCTAACTCTTACGGTAATATTCACGACTGTTTTAGATTGATTCAAAAAGGAATTGACAGGCAGGTGTGGAAACATATATCTAAGGCCCTGTTCAGACTCTTAAGTTTTTTTGTCGTCAATCCGTGGAGGCATCAGAGTTCGGACGGCCGCCCTTGGCCGCCATCTGCAGCAACATTAACAGCATTGTCCTTCTCCTATATTAGCAGAAGAACAGATTTACCCTACAGATTATAGTATGCTTCCAGGCTTCCAGATATAGATAGAAAGACGGATAGATAAATAAATAAACATATAGACAGATACAGATAGATAGATAGATAAAGTATACTTATTACCTTCATTTCTGCAAGGAGACATACCCCCCAAAAAAACACAGCACCTGGCAGCCAACCAATCGCCAGTACCAAAGTGGACCCGTTTGCAGGACGATGACTCGCTATCCCTTCCAGCCAACCAGTCTGAGTGAACGCAGCAAGTTTGTCTTTCTGTGGATCGCTGGAAAGTCGACTCGCACAATAGCTCGGGAAACGGGCGTCAGTCCCTCAACGGTCTGCAGGTGGATCAACCGGTGGAAGAAAGAAGGCAATGTTTACACTCGTCCACGATTGCAAAATACCTGCTTCCCTCATAAGGCCGGGAGGAAGGGATGGAGTCATGATATTAATAAATGGACGTACGTGTATCTTTCCGCTGCCCGCCACTGTTTCCCGTAAAATTGTAGTGAAAATGTAATATGAGCATTGTTTATAAAATGTTGTCTTAATTTTCTTTAGTAAACTTTTGTATTTGATGAGAATGTTTTCCCACGACTCTTCAGTCTTAAGTCGGCCACTGCGATTGGCATGGATTTGGCCTTCACTGGTAGCCTGGTAACATATACTCCCAGGTCTCTCTCTGGCTCTGTAGAAAAATCTATGAATGCGGGACCAAAGTATTGTTACATCCGCATCAAAAGAAATAATACAAAAAGGATGAAAAGAACAAAGCGTTGCTAGGTAATAAATTTGAAGGAGCCAATATATGTCGAGCTCATATAATTATGTCGTATTCACGCTGTGCACACTGAAAGGACCTTAGGTGAAGCAGAGCATATACCTCCTGCCCTTTCTCATTGTTGTGAAATGTGAATATCATTAAATTTGTTTCCTTTCCTCGTTCAGATGGTGGCTTTTGTGATTATGCTGTTATTAACCTTGCCGAGTCACCCAACACACGCTACGCCAGCATGTCATAATTTATCAGGTGAGCAACTTACTAACTGATAACCACTAAGTGCTGATTCATGACTTTTGTTGACAGTTTACCAAAGTGGTTTGTATGCATTGCGCCTCGTACTGGCAGACCCAAGTGGAATGGAATCGCTGGGCGCGGTGCAAGCTGTTTTATCATCGCTGCCTCGGTACAGCTGCCCGATGATTCTCTTGGTGAACGATGCCACGCAGATAACTTTCAGCTTCCTTAAGGTGTGTATGATCTGGGACAGTAGTTCACGATAATACTCTCCACCTACAAGTACTATAGATAAATCTTACCTTTGTCAACAACATTGCCTAGAATCCCTTAAATTTAATTAAATTAATTGGATTGTTTTTTTATTCATTCCTGAAAAGCAAAGAAGAGTAATGACGAGTTGGGAAAATTTTGTTTACCACAAACAAGCTCAATATGTAGCCATTGTTATGTGCTCCAATATTTTTTACTGCTGCGTCCCCTTCAGGAGGCGGCGAGGACGCATGCACTGCGAGGCGTGGTCTTCCACCAGGCAGCTGCCGACAACCTGAACAGTAGTGCAACCCAGACTCACCTGAGGGCGACGGTGGACAAGGTTCGCCAGGTAAGTCATCGTGGCAAAATACTCTTTAGTTTTACCTTGATCATTCACCATTGTTAAGGACAGACCCATGACACAGCTACGCCCCCAGATGGGTGAACTGTGGCACTGCCTGGCACTGGTGGTGGTGAGCGATGACGCAGCCTTCCTCGACGCCTTCGCTCGTCTGTCACTCAGGCGTCATGCCCTCAGGTGGTCGACGAGGATCCTTGTCCTCACTCGCCTCCCGCTCAGCGAGCTGGGTGGCCTGCACGGCGTGCTCTCCAACAGGAACGCCATGCTGCTCCACACACGGGAGGACGTGGAAGGTGTCAGGTGACCTGGTGGCTTGCAACAGACAAGTCTTGAATGGGTCTGAGGAACCCTCGTTTTAGATATTTTCTTTAGTTCATATACGTAGTTTTCCACTGGAAGGGGTGTCACCATCTCCTTTGCGTTCAATGGCAGACTTTCTCGACAGAGCCTCTTTACATACCACAGGGTATTATAAAACATTAATCATTCTGCCACACAGTTCCGTGGGAGTGTACGTAGCGAGACCGTACAGCTCGCCCGCCGCCCAACCTAGGAGGGTCGCCACCTGGACACCAAACAACTGGACTCCTGCTTCTCGGCAGAAGTTTTTTCCTGAAAAGTTTGCCGTGTTGGTACTGAATAGCATCTTTTTATTGTTATACTGACAAAAGTAAAGAGCTCCAATTGAATTACAAATATCCAGACATTTGTAAATAATACCATCATTTGTCTCCCCAAAGTTGACCGACCATTCATAGGTTCAGTTCGGCCCCGATCTTGACGGTGGCGATCGAGCTGCTCCCTCACCATACGATATCCCGAGTGGAGAATCCCGATGACCCTAGGGGGTACCGTCTTGCCTTCACGGGATACATGGATAAAACAGTAAAATATTTCGCCAAGGCCATGAATTTCACGTACGTTTAACACGCCCAAAAGTTCTAAAGTAGTTTAATCGAACACACACTTATAAAGGTACTCTAAAATTAACTAGATATTATATCCAGGCACAGGTACGTTGTGTCCCGCGATAGGACATTTGGGACGAAGCTGCCTGACGGGTCCTGGACCGGCATGATGGGCATGGTGGTCCGGGAGGTGAGTGAGCCAAAGCCTTCTTTTGAACCCTTTTCTTCCAGAATGGCTCAAGCATCCCAGTCTTTTACCGTCAACTTTCTCTTTGCTGTTTTGCTACAGGAAAACAATTGTTCTGAATTCTTTCAGGAGGTAGATTTCGGAGCGGGCCCGTTCATGCTGCTTCCCGTACGGGCGGAGGCTGGAGAACACACCACAGCGATCTGGACTGGAAACGTCAAAATGGCTAGTGGCCTTAGAGGTTTGAAAATCAATCCTTGGAGTTTCATGTTGCCCCTGACGCCCCTGGTGTGGGCGGCCACCCTGACGGCGCTGCTAGGCGTGATCGCCATCCTACAGCTGCTTCCCTCCTGTCTGCCCAGCAACACTCTGCGTCGCAGCGGCTGGCATGCCAACAACGCCTTCAGCTGTGTCCGTGTCATCCTCCAGCAAGGTGAGGGCTCAGGGACCGGGCTTAGCCCCTTTGGCTGCAAGATGGCCATCAGTGCACTCATGGATTACTGCCGTGCCTAAGAGAATATTAATTTTCATTTACCCGCTCGCATCGCAGATATCATGCTGCTCGTGGAAAGGTGGTGGTGGGAGCGTCTGATACTGGGGCTGTGGATGCTGATGACGCTGGTGCTGACCAGAAGTTACGCCGGCAACCTCATGTCCCTCCTGGCCGTGAGGTATGTCCCGCAGCCCTTCCAGACCCCGAGTGACGTCCTCGACGACCCACACGTCTCTATGATCTGGCAAAAGTATTCCAGTAATGAACAGTTTCTTAGAGTAAGTACAAAGCACGCAGCCTGTATTTATGACTGGTGAATCAGTACTTCACCTCAGTGGAACAAGATATTCACCCTTTTACTATTTTTTGATGTTTTTACTCTTTTAACTACTAATCAACCATTTCTTATGCCGCATTATAATTCGATCATGTGTATTTCATCTGCTTAGACTAGATGAGCTGTCTCTTAGGACAAGTTAATCATAGGTATGCGGAAACGAAGCTTACGATGAAGCATAAAATATTCATCCACTATCTGCTTGCACCACCTGATGTACCCAAAAATCAAGATTTTAATTAAACCGCCACATCAGCACAGTTTCTCGCAGTGAGGCTGTGTTCATCCTTCCAAAATAGTTATAAGACTGCTTCATATTCTAAGGCCAAAACATGACATGAAGAGCTTTTCAGAAAACAGATATAATTGTCAGTTACGATAGATGTCGGTCAAAATGTATGTTGCGATAATATTGATGATTTTTATGTCCCAGGAGGTTAAGTTCGGCGTGTTCCGGGAGGTGGCAGAGCTGGAGCCGAAGGGCCGCCTGTTGTTCCACACACAGGCACAGTTCTCGAACAGCCTCGACACTCTGGTGCGGGCCGGACACCACGTACTCGTCGACATTGAAATTACTCTCAGGAACTTATTAGCAATAGACGTCTCTAATCACGGTACGTGCGATTTCTACCTCTCGAGAGACGGATTTCTCCCATATTCTTCCGCCATAATGAGTCACAAGACGAGTCCAATCATCAACGGCCTCAACGCAAGGTAGATTATGTGTAAAGGTAAAGCTGCTCCGGTGTACCAGAGAAAAAGATGATAAAATAGTTATTGGTTATATCTTGCATTAGAAAGTTGGACAACATGAAGATGAACTTGAGTGGAAAGTCATATACAGACGTGTCTATTCTTTCCAATATTTTATGATAGGCTATAGATACTTTCCTGTGTCATTTCATACCAATCCACAGGGTCATCGCCTTAACCGAGTCTGGACTCTTCAAATACTGGATGGAAAATGTGCCAAACTTTACTCGCTGTGACAACGTACCACAAACACTACTCTTCACCAGTACTCTCTCCACCATGAACCTTTGGGTAATGTAGTAGTAGTAGTAGTAGTAGTAGTAGTAGTAGTAGTAGTAGCAGTAGTAGTAGTAGTAGTAGTAGTAGTAGATAATAATAATAATAATAATAATAATAATAATAATAATAATAATAATAATAATAATAATAATAATAGTAACAATAATTCTCGTGTTGTACTGCAGGGAATGTTCGCGGTGCTGGCCGTGGGTCTGGCCGCCGGGCTGATGGTCTGGTGTGCTGAGCTGCTCGTGACCTGCAAGACAGAGTAACCAGCAGCACTGCCTCCCTCCCTCACCTCCCTCGTCGCCCTCATGCAATCAAGCCATACGCCGTAAATAACTGAAGTGGTACACATATCTTTGTTAGGCAGGTTGTGCTTTTGTTCATTAGGTACAGACGATGTATGTTAAAGATACAACAACGTAAACATCTTTATGATTTTAGTTACTCTTCAATCATCCATAACACATTTCGTCTGAGTACTAAAAAAAAAATACTTCGGAAGAATTTTTAGAACCGATCTCTTCTAAGTTAATATCTGGAATCTTGGAAACGCGACAAGCAAGCCAGATATCATTTATATATGTATAAAAAAAATATAAAAAAACAGACAATTTCTTCACACCCAAAACAGCCCATCATTCGAAACGGTGTGAACAAAATAACTAATTCACACCTAACCTAACACACACACACACACACACACACACACACACACACACACACACACACAGCAGCCATATATTTTGGATGATGTGCCAACAATACAAAGCATGGCAGGCCACCCAGGCGTCCTCCCTGCCAATAAATAGCGCAAAGGGCACCTCAAGCCACCAGTCGGACGCGGTGCTTGACCCAGTGGTCTCATCCTTGAACTTTGCGAACATGACTCATGGTAAGGGACAGAGAAAGGAAGGAAATATTAACTCCTCTAGGAAGTGTTGCATAAGATACTGCCATTATGGTGGTATGGAATATTCTGCAAGCTTTTAGTTGTGATATGTACTTCCTATAATCCTTGTTTGTGAACGAGTGTCATTCACCCACGGTCTGATCACTTGTCAGCCGGTTCAGGCGTCATGCCCTCAGGTGGTCGACGAGGATCCTTGTCCTCACTCGCCTCCCGCTCTTCGAGCTGGGCGGCCTGCACGGCGTGCTCTCCAACAGGAACGCCATGCTGCTCCACACACAGGAGGACGTGGAAGGTGTCAGGTGACCTGGTGGCTTGCAACAGAATGGGTCTGAGGAACCCTCGTTTTAATTAAAAAAATTTAGTGCATATACGTAGTTTTCCACTGGAAGGGGTGTCACCATCTCCTTTGCGTTCAATGGCACACTTTCCCGACAGAGCCTCGTGCCTCAGCGCATTATATAACATAAGTCATTCTGTCACACAGTTCCGTGAGAGTGTACGTAGCGACACCGTACAGCTCGTCCGCCGCCCAGTCCAGAAGGGTCGCCACCTGGACACCCAACAACAATTGATCTAATGCTTCTCAGCAGCAGTTTTTTCCTGAAAAGCTTTCGGTGTTGGTACTAAAAAATATTCCTTTCACCCTTGAATTTATAAATAAGCACTATAGCAGTGACATGAACAGCAAATATGAGGCGCCAATCGTTCAAGTTACAGGCAATTCCGATTGCCTTGAGCCGAGCGGTTGCATTGTGTTACATGATAATAGGAGTCAATTTACAGGTTCAGCGAGGCCCCAGCCCTGACTATGGCGATTGAGCTGCTGTCTCAAAACACATTCTCGCGGGTGGAGGACCCAGACGCCCCGGAAGAATACCGGATAGTTGCTGGATTCGTAGATAACTTCATGAGATACCTTGCAGAGGCCATGAACTTCACGAAAGCTGATCTTGGCCGTTAGTTACCAAACATTATGAATTTTAACTTATGTAATTAGAATCTGATTAAGAAGTCTTTCACACGCACCTTTTCATTTCAACATTTTCGCGACATCCAGGTACAAGTATGTTGTCCCCTGAGAGAAGTTTCGGCACAAAGTTGTCTGATGGGTCTTGGACCGGCATGATGGGCCTGACTGTCCGGGAGGTCAGTGTGACAAACATTTCTTTCTGATGCTTTAGATAGAAGCATCTCCATAATGTTTTAGTTAGCATGAACAGCTACACATCTCCGGGCTAGGGTTCGATCTCGGTCTGGTCAGTTGGTGAGCAATCAATCTATTTATTCATCTTGCCTTTCAGACTATTTGATAAGCATGTACCTGGGGGAGACTGGGGAAAGCAGAGGTATACTGTGGTAACCAGGATGTTACATTTGCCTTGGAACCAGAGGTGTTTGGGATCTTATCCGCCACTGGCTCAAAGGACCAAGAAGACGGAGATGGATGCTGACACACCGCACAGCAATAGGGAAAGCTATAGGTGTATAGGTATACAGGTACCTACCTTTTGTGAGGTGCCTCTCTATCTTGGATAGCTCGAGAATGAGCGTCACTGAAGCAAAGACGGCAGTGAACACTGTAATCTAAAATGGAGATTTAACGAAGGGAGGGTCAAGATATTCTCCCCTTTGGAATTTAAATTTATACAAAGAATTTTATATAGTTGGTAGAATTATGTGAGAGATAAACAGCAAATACGTATTTATTAATATAATGACAATCAAGTCTTAGCCAGAGGGTGAAAACATGGTCTAAACTCTATGGCGTTGGACTGAAATTTATGGTACAGAAAAAGGGACGGAACGGAATACATTCCATCAGTAACAATAGTTCATACTGTTGGGTTTCAAGGTCTTTCCTTGCTCGTGTTGTTGGTGTATTAATACTGTTATTACTGGTCAGAGGTAGACTTTGGAGCAGGACCATTCAAACTGTTAATTACCGTTCCGGGCGAAGGCTGGAGACCATACGGTGACAATTTGGACTGGAAGCCTCAAGATGCTTAGTGGACTTGGAGGTCTTGGTGGACCCAAGGAGCTTCTTCTCGTCCCTGACGCCCCTGGTGTGGGCGGCTACCCTGACGGCGTTACTATGCGTGCTCGCTGTCCTGCAACTTCTTTCTTCTTGTTTGCCCGGCAATTCGCTGGGCTACGGCAGCTGGCCGGCCAAAAACGCCTTCAGCTGTGTCCGCATTATCCTCCAGCAAGGTGAGGCCTCAGGGATCGTACTCAATCCCTTCTGGCTGCCTTGCCTTCCGTGCTCTCACAAGAGTTGTCCTGCATCAGTAAAGACTAGCTCTGCCTCACTCACTCCCATCGCAGACATTGTGTTGCCCTAGGAGTGGTGGTGTTGAGAGCGTCTGGTGCTGGGGCTGTTAATGATGACGACCCTGGTGCTGACCAAGAGATACGCCGGCAACCTGTTGTCCTTTCTGGCCGGCCGTCAGACATGTCCCGCAGCCCTTCCAGACCCCCAGGGACGTCCTTGACGATCCACGTGTCTCCATGATATGTATAGGTATACAGGTACCTACCTTTTGTGAGGTGCCTCTCTATCTTGGATAGCTCACATAACTATTGCTTAAATGACACTCTCATAAGTAGGTCTGGGTGCGAGAGGGATTTAGGGGTCTTAGTGAGCTCTGATCTCCGTCCAAGGGCACAATGCATTCAAGCTAGAAATCGAGCTAATAGGGTACTGGGATTTATTTCAAGGAGCGTAAGCAACAGAAGCCCCGAAGTCTTCCTCAAACTATATTTAGCATTAGTTAGACCCCATCTTGACTATGCGGTTCAGTTCTGGTCACCCTACTATAGAATGGATATCAAAATGTTAGAATCGGTGCAGAGGAGGATGACTAAGATGATTCAGGGGTTGAGAAACTTGCCATACGAGGAAAGACTCAAACAGTTAAACTTGCATTCTCTAGAAAGGCGAAGGGTGCGTGGAGACATGATCGAGGTTTATAAATGGATGAAGGGCTTTAATAAGGGAGACATTCATAAGGTTTTGTTGGTAAGAGAACCGGGTAGGACACGAAGTAATGGGTTTAAACTGGATAAATTCAGATTCAACAGGGACATAGGCAAAAATTGGTTTACTAACAGGGTGGTGGATGAGTGGAATAGGCTTAGCAGTCATGTGGTGAGTGCCAATACAATTGTCACATTCAAAAATAGACTAGATAAATTCATGGACAGCGATATTAGGTGGGGTTAGATACACGGGAGCTTAGGGTCAAAGGAGCTGCCTCGTACAGGCCTACCGGCCTCTTGCAGACTCCTGCGTTCTTATGTTCTTATGTTCTTATGTTCTTAAGTATTCCAAGAATGAAGAATTTCTCAGAGCAAGTAAATTGCATGTAGCAATATATCTAAACGTGCTGGGTCGATTTTTGTGCATGGATGTTCCACAAAAAAAATAATAATAAAACACCGCACTCCAAACAAAAATTATATGGCCGCTTGAGTTCACAGTTCAAATAATCAATAAGCGATAATTAGGCTCTTATTATCAGTCAGTTTATTTTAATCAATCACCCTCTTTGCAGGCGGATAATAAACAATTTTATTAGTATTTAGAGAAAACCTGAAAAGTTAGAGTGCTTGCATTTATGTTGTCAAAGTAATTCACTATAAAAAAAATAGTAACGCCACCATGAAAGGAAACAATACTTATACCAAGACTAATATTTTCTTGTTGAGAAATATTCCTCCCCCTTTTAAGTTAAATCCGGTGTGTTCCGAGAGGCGGCTGCCATGGAGAAGAAGGGTCGCTTGTTGTTCCACACACAATCACAGTTTAAAAACAGCCTCGACACCCTGATGAGGGCCGCGGGCCACGTGCTCGTCGACCTTGATATCTAGATTAGACAACTGATGGCTCAAGACGTCTCCCAGAAAGGTTATAAATATTTATTATAGTTTTGATTTTTATTCATACTTGTCTATATATATTTATACACACACACACACACACACACACACACACACACACACACACACACACACATCCTGACCCTCACGGGGTCAAGACGTGTCACATGGCGCTCCCCATAGCAGCCACAGGGTCAGCCTGTTGACCCTTTTTTCTTTTCTTTTCTTTTTCTTTTCTTTTTATTCGCTCCCCATTCCCCCCCAATCCTATTAATTCGAGGAACTCATTACTCCAAAGAACTTTTGTGAAATGTGACATATAGACGTACAGTGAGTGCAGTGTGTTATAGTCTGTTCGGAGCATGAAGGCGGTTCAAGGTGTGGCAGATTCCAGAATTCTCATGAGTGCAGCGCTGCCAGTTCGACCGCCAATTATCAGATTAGCACTCTCCCGGCCTACCCACCCACAACCCACCTGGTTCTCTCTCCCTCTCTCCCTCTCTCTCCCTCTCGACCCGGGGGAGGGACCTAGGGGGACACACCAACCCCCACCACCACCACCACTACCAACACCACAACGTGGCACCATGGGAAAAAATCGCTGCCACATGTCATAGAATTTATACAAATCGTTGTTATAATCCTAAACATCGACACTCATTGTACTATGTAGCTTCCTTTACTATATACAGAATATAAGAACATAAGAACATAAGAACGCAGGAGTCTACAAGAGGCCGGTAGGCCTGTACGAGGCAGCTCCTTTGACCCTAAGCTCCCGTGTAGCTAACCCCACCTAATATCGCTGTCCATGAATTTATCTAGTCTATTTTTGAATGTGACAATTGTATTGGCACTCACCACATGACTGCTAAGCCTATTCCACTCATCCACCACCCTGTTAGTAAACCAATTTTTGCCTATGTCCCTGTTGAATCTGAATTTATCCAGTTTAAACCCATTACTTCGTGTCCTACCCGGTTCTCTTACCAACAAAACCTTATGAATGTCTCCCTTATTAAAGCCCTTCATCCATTTATAAACCTCGATCATGTCTCCACGCACCCTTCGTCTTTCTAAAATAAAAAAAGATCACTTTCAAATAGCACATGGATGGGAAATAAGAGAAAAAGATGCATGTACGAAGGCTGATTTGACACCATGGCTAGAGGTAAACGACGATACCAGCTCCACCCTGAACCGCCTTCATGCTCTGAACAGACTATAGTGGTGCTGTAAGGCGAGTGAGAGCTGTGTGTCGCCAACGCCTCGTCACCCACCGCGTCCCGGCCGACACCCTGAAGCTCCGAAGGATACCATTTCGGTCACCCAGCAGCAGGGGAAGGTCAGTTCAGGTGGCAGGCAGTGTGGCAGCCTCGTCACTCAGGTTCGGAGCAAGATGACGGCAACTTCATCAACGCTGTGCACTTGTTCCCACGGCTACATCAACCAGCCGGGCAGCCCCTACCACCTGTGTCTCGCCGACCCAGGAGCTTAGCACCTCCTTACTAAGCCTGGGTATACCTGAGTGACCTCCCATAAACCCATTAACTGCCCACCTGCACCACCACCGTCAACTGTCACCTGAACCCAGCATCTGACCTGAGGATTAACACATGACCTGACCTCACCGCCATCTGAAGAGACCGCACCTTCCCCCCCTCTCGGCACCACCGCACTGCACTCCCCCCATCGCCCCTCCTCCCCCACCCCAAGCTCCGTCGCCCCAACCTTCCCACACATATCAGAACCCCGATCCCCGTCCCCCTTCTTTTTGTACTTGTTCCATTTGCGAAGTGAAATTGTATTTATAAAGTGTAAATTTTCAGCCTGACGGCTGCCACAACTAAATAAACCGTTTATTATTATTATTATTATTATTATTATTATTATTATTATTACACACACACACACACACACACACACACACACACACACACACATCAATTTTTGCAATTTGATTTTCCAAAGGTCGGTGCGACTTTTATTTATCAAGAGACGGATTTCTTCCATTTTCGTGAGCTTTGATAGGCCCTCAGACAAATCCTATCATTCACGGCCTAAATCCGAGGTAAGCCATTTGAACAGTATCTAAACTAAGGTTTTACTTAGTGTGCATCCGGCATTTGATAATTCTCACTATGAGGTGAACCTACTTTTGCCCAAAACTGTATCAGCCACAAATATGAACAAAGAAATAACTTCGCATCAGTTCTTTGATGTTAACCATCGTGGATATAATCCGCAGAGGTTTCTTTGCATATAAAGCCACCTGTGCACCTGTCATGGCAGTCAAAGGAAGCCACTCTTGGAAGCAACGTTGCCAGATTGTTGTACTCAACCTCTTATATTTACCGACTTCCGACCCAAAATCTGTCTCCTGGTCCCCAATAACGAGATTCATTCATTTAACGTTAAAATAGTTAATTCCTCTTGTTTCTTGGCAATACTAAGGGGCCAGAAACCGGTAAATACTATGCTCCGGGTACGATAATCTGGCAACGGTCCTTGGAGGTGCCTTGCGCCTGAACCACATGAGCGGTGCTGAGGTGTTGAGCCTCCACGTGCCCTGGTGTGGAAGGAACCAGTAGTGTGTTGAGGGTGATGATGGTCAGAGTATGAATAAAAATTGTAACAGATGAAAAGTTGGTAGAAAAGAAGTTAACGATAATAGGTAAAGAAAAGGAGTTAACGATAATAGGTAAAGAAAAGGAGTTAACGATAATAGGTAAAGAAAAGGAGTTAACGATAATAGGTAAAGAAAAGGAGTTAACGATAATAGGTAAAGAAAAGGAGTTAACGATAATAGGTAAAGAAAAGGAGTTAACGATAATAGGTAAAGAAAAGGAGTTAACGATAATAGGTAAAGAAAAGGAGTTAACGATAATAGGTAAAGAAAAGGAGTTAACGATAATAGGTAAAGAAAAGGAGTTAACGATAATAGGTAAAGAAAAGGAGTTAACGATAATAGGTAAAGAAAAGGAGTTAACGATAATAGGTAAAGAAAAGGAGTTAACGATAATAGGTAAAGAAAAGGAGTTAACGATAATAGGTAAAGAAAAGGAGTTAACGATAATAGGTAAAGAAAAGGAGTTAACGATAATAGGTAAAGAAAAGGAGTTAACGATAATAGGTATATATATCATAATAGTTCCGATGAATGTGAGCCGGCATCCCCTTCCCTCTGGATCCAATTTGTGGTGGAGCAATGGCTTGGCACTCATATTAATTTGTCAGTGTCTCAGGATAGGAATAGGAGTTAATAGGAGTTACACTCACCACATTACACTCATGGCCTGGAAATGGCAAAGGAAGCTACATTTGTACAAAGACATGGAACTGAATTTGTAGAATCTCTAATATAAGGTTAATAAAATGAGTCGATCTCAATTAAATTTACCTGATAATTTTTTTGTGTGTGTGATTACTCGCAGAAAAAGTTTCAAAGTTGTGCGACTCTGCACCAACATTAATGACCGTGTCAACCTTCTGTACCTTCTTTAAGGTTACATTATGTATTTAGAAATTCATACATTTGATTTCGAAAAGTAAGTACACAATGTTTTTGTTCTATCAACATTATTTTATACCTCTTCATATTTTCCATCTCATGAAAATACACGAGTTAGGAATAGGAAAAATTACAACAATGAATACCTGCTCGGTCTATTTGAACTACACCAAAAGAAAACAATGCTTTCAGAATTGTTAAAGAAGTAATCTGTTTAATTGATGAACAGTGAAATGTATCGAAAATTTACTAGGAAAATGATAACTAAATAGAAGTTCAACCAGTGTGTACTGTCGTAAGGAGTCCGTGCTGCCGGTCAGTGATGCCGGACACTGTGGTCCCTGGGAAGAATCGTTGTAAATGGAAGCTTATTGTTCAATATTTCAAATCTTTAGATTTTTTACGCGTATCTTTAATATGAAGAATACTGACAATTTCCATCTCTAATAGTCAGAAATTTTGGTGTAGAACCACTCTTTATATAGAGAACTTGGTTTATATGCTAATTTTTTATGAAAACTTGTCTCTAAGATTACTGCATACTGCATTTTGAGTAAGCCTACAACAGTACTCATGCTAATGGCCTTCTTATCCACAGGATCATGTCCCTGACAGTCTGGAATCTTCAGGTAATGGACGGAGAGACTCTAATTTCACTCTCTGCGACAATGTACCCCGAAGACTGTTATTCAGCAGCAGCCTCTCTGTCACAAACTTTTGGGTAAAACTATGAGCCAGACCCACCTGTCAGATCTTGGTAAACTTTATACAGAAAAAATGCGTGATAAAAGAATAATAATATTATTATTATTTTTTTCCTTCTTCCCCTCCTCCTCCTCCTCCTACTACTACTACTACTAATAATAATAATAATAATAATCATAATAATAATAATAATAATAATAATAATAATAATAATAATAATAATAATAATAATAATAATAATAATAATAAAATATCACTAATAATAATAATAATAATAATAATAATAATAACACAAATAATAATATAATACCATAAACATATAATAAATCTCATATCCTCGCTTTGTATTACAGAGTGTTCGTGGTGCTGGCCGTCGGTCTGGCCGCCGGACTGGTGGTCTGCTCTGCCGAGCTGCTTGTCAGACCTTATAAACACTGCTGACTGCCTCTACCACTCCCTTCGGTGTCCTCACACCGAAGGTGTGAGGACCGAAGAGATCATAGTTGACTCAAACTTCATTAGCTCTTCTTAATATTATTTTTCGAAAAGTTATTGTGAAAGGGAGCTTATATTTGTGTTGCTGCCTGAGCCGCAACCTTCTCAGCCAGCAGAGTGATCGTAGCTAGACCGGAGCCGACGAACAGCAGGTAGAAGGCCCCTTGCAGGTGATCCAAGCTGAGAACCACCTGAGTCTCGTCCTCCTGGGGCGATACGATGGTGTTACAAATGTGGAAAGATTCCGGGTGGTTATTTATGATAGAAAGCAACTACTTTAAGACCCGTCTTAAATAACCTTTGCGATATTCTGCAACTTTTCGCGCCAACTGAATAAGGAGATGAAACAGTCTTGTCCTCGTGCAGGCTATTGCTTTATACAATACTATAATGTATAATTATGTGGTAGCGGACTGAATTTCGGCGACTAATCGTTGAGCAAATGGCTCATTCCTCACTGCTGCCGGTGAGTCCTGTGAACTCTATAAAAAGGCACCTTATTCAAAGCACTCCAAGTAAATTTAACTTTGAGATATAGTATTTCAAAAATGGATCTGCTATAAGAGGTCCCAGAAGCGGCATGTCTAAAAGAAAAAAAACTAAATTAAAAATAAAATACAAACTTAACGCTCGCTCTTTAAAGTGAGATACAATTAAAAAAATTAAAACACTCGCTAACGGGAATCTACAGATCTAAAAAACAATAGACTGCGCAAACAATGTGTAATTTCTACCATAAACAATAAACATTATGGTCTAAATGTATCGCTTCCAATCCAGTTCCGAGAATCCCTTCCTCCTCACCTGACTGCCGAATATCCTCGCTCCGTCCGGCTGTGCCTTTGCCCTGTTCTCCTTCACCCTCCGAGCCATCACCTCCTCCAACCAGTGTTTGACGAGCCCAGCGTTCTCAAGGCGGGAGGCGAGGCGCGTAAATGCAGAGAGGAATGGTGCACCTTTCCTGGGAGGTTTCAATTCCATCGTGCAATGGAATTATTTGTAGAATCAATAATAGCAGTGTGATACTGCATTATTTCCTGCTACATAAATTAAAAATAATTGATTCCACAAATATTAATTGACATCGTTGCAACTTAAGGCGAACATGTAATTGGGCTGCTCTGTAAAAAAAAGTGCGTTTGCTAAAATATCTAAGAAATTCATGCTACACAATATTTGTATAGCCATCAAGCTATCAAAATAAACCCTATAATTGATAATCAAAAGGCAATTCACAAAAAAAAAAAAATAGTTTCTTTGCAGTGTCTTTGTAAGACTCACCTCAGACCCCATCCAAAACAGGCAAGAACATCTCGCTCGTCGGTCCCAATGTAAAACGGCATCTGTCCATACTTGTCTACGTAGCTGGACAAGAGGATAACTGTGAGGTAGTTTCTGGTGGTAATCATCGTGAATCTTTCCTTTAAAACTTTTTGAAGGAGTTCGTCAAAACTAAACACCTGAAGAAAAATGGCACATCTGACAAAAATATTCTTTTCGATGCGCCATAAACTTCATCTTCATTTTCTCAACAAGTTACGTTGTATCATTTATGGCTTACTTCCATCCCCCGGTACACCTCCTGCACCACGGGTTGTGTGCTCTGCTCGTAGTACTTGAGCAGTTCCCCGTCCAGCATCCACGGCTCGGTGCCCCACCTCCAGTTGTTAAATTTAATCAGTTCGTCAAATCCTTCTGGAACCTGTGACTTTGCCTGTACAGTGAGATGGGCCACCAGAGAAGACTTGTACCCCGTGGAGATGATCAGGCAGAACACCAGCCACCAGCCAGCTACCATCTGCGATCAGGGTTTGTTGTGCACAAAAGATTGAATGAAACAGAATCTATTTAGGTAACTTCTCCAAACGAAAACTTTTTAGCAGATGAACACCTGATAGGCTTCGGCAAGATGGGTGAGGATCTTGTCTATCACTACCAGGATTTTAATATTACCACTGACATAATTGCCGGCCATTCCACAATTACTGGTGTAGATAGGGGACCCTTTTTCCATTATAGACGGCGGCCAGGACCCTTTCCTGTCAGCAGGAATGGTCCAGCGCTGTTATATATCCGTCAAGACAACATGCCACAAACAGATCATAACCTGACATCCAGCATTTTACACCCTGCAACATGTCATAAATATTTCACAATCTACACTCACATGATCATTTGATTTAACTTTGATGCCAATCTACTTGGCACAAAAAAATAAACTCGATGCATCGCACCTGCCCTGAGAGGCCTGCAAAGTTCTCCGCCGAGTGGGACGAGGACTGTGTCAGGAGGGCACCCCAGCCGTACAGGAGGGTGTCAGGCACACTGACGCCACGGCCTCCGGCAGCCAGCCACCACAAGGCCTGCAGCCCCAACATCGTCGCGCTCCACACCAGCAGACCCACCAACAAACCAACCCACAAGTCACCTAAAACAAATGTTTTTGAGTAAATAGTACGCAAAGAAACGCGTATGGAAATCTTTGTATCCACTTATTGAATATATAATTTAACGAAATGAATAAAGGCAAACAAGTATACGTGAGAACGGCCTGATAAAGGTCGTAACAGCTGGGAGCGGGGACGGCTTCCTGGATAGGAGGGAAAAGTCGTCCGGGGCTTCAAGTCTCACGTAGTCAATGAGTTCCAGTCGCTCTGAGGTCGGAGCAAGCAACAGGCAGAAGTCAGCCTCCTCCCGCTGCAGCTCCCCCACCAAGCCAGTGAACTGACCCCGTGTGTTGATATTGCCGAAAGACCTGTCTGGGTTTTCCCGCACCTTATACCTGTATGAAGTTAATCGAGGGAAGGAAAATATCTTGATCTCTTCATTATATATATATATATATATATATATATATATATATATATATATATATATATATATATATATATATATATATATATATATATATCTATATATATATGAGTAGTCTTACGCTACTTGGCGGTGGTTAGAGATTATCAGCTGTTTTCGGAGGGACTTGAAACCGGGTAATCGGGGTCATTCGGCTGCCGCTTCACTACTCTCAATGCTTTTATTTAAAATCCACAATGAAAATCTGATAGAAAGTATGAAATAAATTTTGATAATTTCAACACAGAATTCATTATAAAGTTCAAAACTAGTAAATCTATAGTTTAATTGCTACTAGTCTTCTATCTCGTCTTTATATAATGAGAAGGAAAATTGATTGATTGATTTTTATTTTATTTTATATAATGACTCCTTTAATACAAACTCGTGCGGCAATAACTCAGTCGTCATGAATCTCAAGCGGAGCATTAGGGGCACCATGAGCTAAACAGTTATAAAAATATATGACGTTGTAAAAGAAAAATATCCAGCTCTCCACCACTGAGATGGGACAGAGCACCATTACCAACGATAGACTACAGGCGCTTCGGGACTGCCCACAGAAAGAAAATAATACATTCATTGTTATGTAAGCATCGACAGAAATGTGCGACACTAAAAAAATAATAGTTAAAGGCGATGACTTGCGTAAAGTTTAGGGCAGCGGCTACAGTGCGAAGTATTCTGACGTTGAGTGAGTCCATAAGTGTCACTGTCGTGCCTCGCTCTGGCGTGTCCCTCGAGTAGGCGATGAAAGGAAAGTAGGAAACGGTCGTCAGTTGTAAAGAACGGCCGTTCAGGTCCACCAGTGACCCTGCAGCAGAGCAGGACAAAGTCTCATCAGCAACCTATCCAAACAGGTCCCTCTGTTTGTCAATATTAATCGTATACCAAAACTTCCGAGACTAATACTGGAAAAGCTTAGTTTTCAATGCACAACCTGAAACAGCCCAGTTGAGAGAACTGCTTCTGAAGATTTCATCGAAGGATAAGATATCAAGGTCCAGTTGCTGTAGGAATTGAACCTCACTGCCGCTGCAGAACAAACACCGACGGAAGACACTCACCTGCGGGCTCACTAGAAACACAAAATAGTTTGCTTACTGAAGGGAAAGCAAAACCAAACTACGTAGGACAATCAACGTATGGCAGGAAGCGCAACATTTGCTGTTCTATTATTCTCAAAGATATTTAAAATGCTTTTTCAAAATAACATTATGGAAAGAAAATGTCTCATGAAATCACACTGCAGCCAAGTTGAATATTGAGATTGTAGCGAGTGGCCAGCTTGATGCAGGTCAGTCACTACAAGACTGCTGTTTCTACAGTGAGATCCCAGGCTGTCTACACAAGACCTGTCTTTTCGATGCCGCACGGAAATGACTGAGTCATCCCTCTTCCAGGTTGCCTTTTGTTACAAAGAGTACAAAGGATGTGACTGGTCTTTAGTTTTTTCCCACCCATAAACATTATATATTGGCATTGATATATAATTGTTTTCACATCATTTCGGTAAATATGGCATGAAGACGGTACTTAGTTCTTTGAATGTCCCTGCGAGCCGGGAGGGTCTGGTTGCTGCCACGGCAGGCGCGGCGGGGCGGTGGAGGGCCAGGTAGATGCCGTGGATGGTGTTCCGAAGGCTGTGGTGGCGCAGAGCGTCTGTCACCTGTGTCTGTCCACCCACCACCACCACCAGCGTCTCCGGCATCTTCCACAAACCAGCCTCGTCCAGCAGTCTGTCTAAGAGAGTCCTTTTTAGTAGCCTCAACCAACGTGCTAACTTCTTCTTATAGCATTTCATACTTTATTGCTTTGTTAGCAGCTAATGTGAATGTATCGTACCTTAATGCATTGGTAGTTGAATTGCCGTTGTTCTCGGTAATGTGGAGGATAAGAACTTGACATACTTTCGTGACCTCCCCCGAGAGAGCCTTTTGTAGTGTTTCGTGACCCACAGAAACACTCGCTACGGTTGTTCCTTCACTCATCTGACTGAGGAAGACATTTATGCATCATCTGTGTTTTCATGCTTCCCATACTTTATAAACAACAACATTTGGATCCATTTCCCGCTGCATTTCTTTACCTTCGAATGGCAGATGATGTAGGTGAGTGAGGCGCGGTGGTCAGGAGCACCACGTGACACCCTGCGTAATGCTGTTCAATCAGGCGAGCCACCAACACGCTCACCTGCCCCGTCCCGACCTCTTCCACTCCCACCTGTGAACCGCTTGCCACTTGCACGTTTGTAAGTCTCAGGAGATGCAACAGTAGAAATAGGAAGCTCTCAACGGACTTCATTCTTCCCCTCCTTTGCTGGGAAAAGGCCTGACCCAGAATGAATATTAGAACATATCCTCTGATCTTCCTCTCATCAGCTCTCCTCTTACTGACAATCTTCTACCTCTTAAATTCCGCCGTCAAGTTGGCTCTGTATCTTCTATGGATATTTTCATGCTGATTGCTCTTCTGAACTTGCTAACTGCATGCCCCCCCCCCCCCCTAAAGGCCCCGCTGCACTCGTCTTTCAACTCTAGGTCATCCCTATACTGCCCAAATCCCTTATGCAAGAGTTAACCAGCATCTTTATTATTTCATCCCTTACATTGGTAAACTCTGGAATAGCCTCCTTTCTTCGTCCGTATTTCCTCCTGCCTATAACTTGACCCCTTTCAAGAAGAAGACACCTCTCCACCCGAAATTGACCTCGCTTTACTTTTCACTTTTATGGGAGCAGCGTTTAGCGGGCTTTTTTTCTACGCTTTCTTTTTATTGCCCTTGAGTTGTTTCCTGCACTGTAAAAAAAAAAAAAACTACTTTGCACCCTTTAAACATTTTAATTTACATAACAATGTGTACAACGTAACTTTCTTACTCTATTATTATCTCAGATACAGCAGTCTGAAGGCGATACTTTTCGTTCGTGTAATGTGATAATGTGCAAAAGTAAAATCAGTATCACCAAGTAATTTAAACAGTTCACAATTTGCACGACCGGTGGACTGCTGCGTAGTGAATTAAGAGCTTTAACACCGTTCTGCCTCCACTCTGAGTCCAGTCTTGCACGACCCGTAAGTGGCTGCAGGCTCGTTATAATGCACAGGACCCGTTACAACACTTTTCAGGACGTGGTAAGAATCAAGGTATTGCCCGCGGGCAGTAGTCAGGGCAGACATCCGTAACTGTAGGTTTAAGTGAGCCCACAGATCCAGGCAGCCAGTGGACGCTTCTTTTGTCTCCTCCATGACCGTGATTGCATTTTGAAATCGCCTCAGCCATCGGTACACTGTGGAGACGCTGGCGCCCGTGAGGATAGAGATGTCCCGGGCAGGGCAGCCCGCCAGCCACAGCCACACGATCCGAGCCCGTACGGCGTTCATGAGGAATCTTTTGATTCGCCGACTCGTCATAACTACTGAAAGGCAGCCAAAGGTCCTTTGTTAAGCAGGGCGAGCCATAAACCCTGAAAATACATTAATCTATATGACGACAGGGCAAAGTGGCTCCCACTGATGTATTATGAATACGTTGATGGCTAAATGTCCACGCCTACCGCTGCCTCGTTTATCGGAGCTACCGGAGAGGATACGTCCAACACAGGCGAGTGGTGAGGTCGCTAACTCCCGACGCCAGGAAATGACATTATTAAGGTTACATCACACTAAGAAAGATTATCCGCTCTGCTAACACAAATTTATCTTTAAAATGCTAACGGAACATTTACTGCTAACACTGCGTTGTCCAGCTCTTAATCTGTTCCCTTGGTCTTCATCTAAGGCTGACGAATTCCCTCCCACAAGCAGGGCATATCACCCCGCTCTCTTACTGCCCATCGGTCTGCTCTTCTTCCTGGGAATGGGGCAAGCAGGTTGTTTACTCCTTGGTTGCCCGTATCCTAAATACAAATATGCGTATATAACCTATACTGCAGCGAATAATTTCTAAGAACGAGGAGTTGAAAAAACAAGAAGTACAAACTAATAAACTTTCAAAGTTTGACCTTCACACTCTCGTCAGTTATAAATACAAGCCGTGAATATTCACCTGAGGGCTGGACCAAGTGTTGGTTTACCTCTGGAAGGCAAGCTTGTACGTCCAGGCCGCCCTTGCCTCGGCCTTTATAGCAGGCACTGGCAGGAACAAGCACGGGAGAGGAGGAGCCAAGGGAGTGACGTCAGCCGCTCTACGTGTACACTCACTGGCTTCTACACACGCACACACGAGTCTACATCCAATAATTTGTTATTCTAAATACTTACTTATTCAATGATATTTAGATTTGTATATAAGTATACACACACATTTATGGAGACTGTCAGTGATAAAAGTGACACATTAAGGAAAAAAAATACGAATGCATACGTATACACATGTACATATACATTAAAGTTTACACACACACACACACACACACACACACACACACACACACACAAAACATCAGATCTAAGGAGACTAACATATTTACTTAAGTATTTTTTATAAAAATAACAAAAAGACTGACACACAAAGATACAGACGCATGGAGCCATGTTCGCACGAGCCTGCACATCACGGCCTTGAAACATAATCACGCACACACCGCGCTTCTGCTTCAGCTTTGCCGCATCACATCACTTG
>NC_066519.1:15988648-16218648 GCF_024679095.1 Eriocheir sinensis
ATATATATATATATATAATATATATATATATATATATATATATATATATATATATATATAAAAATCATCAAAACCCGTATGATGAGGAACTTCTTGATGGCCTACCAAATCTTCCAGTTATCCATAACTTAAACAGACCTACACAAATGCACGAACTAATCAGCGCTATCAAAAGCCTGAAAGATAATAAAAGCTGTGGCCTGACGAAATCCCGGGAGATTCTAAACAAGGGGTTATTTAATAAAGCTAAGACATTTACTGGAGTTTATTCAGAACCTATGGGAAGAGGACCAAATCCCTAAAACCTGGATTGATGCCACAATTATCCCCATTTATGAGAACAAAGGAGAAAGGAACGACTGCAACAACAGCCGAGGAATTTTCCTACTCTCAGTGGCCGGCAAAGTACTAGCCAGAATCATGCTCTCCCGCCTGGTGATGCATATATCAGAGGATTTGTTGCCTGAGTCCCAGTGTGGGTTCAGAAAGGAGAGAGGAACCATTGACATGGTGTTCTCTCTGAGACAAATCCAGGAAAAATGCATCGAACAGAACAAAGATCTTTTTATAGTTTTTGTGGATTTAACCAAAGCTTTTGATACAGTGCCCTGGAGCTTCTCTGGAAAATTCTCCTGAAATATGGAGTACCAGAGAAGTTCCTTAAGATAATACAACTGTTCCACTCTGGCATGGAAGCGAAAGTTAAAATTTGTGGCACGGAATCAACACCTTTACCTGTAGATATGGGGGTAAAGCAGGGGGACGTCTTGGCCCCAGTGCTCTTCAACCTCTTCATATCCGTAGTAATGAAGCTCCTGCAGACCACTCTCAGAGAGGAAGACGGGGTCCAAATAGAATACCGACTAGACGGGAGTCTATTCAACATCCGAAGACTCCAAGCACACACCAAAACAACCACACAACAGGTAGTGGACTTACATTATGCAGATGACGCTGCCCTTGTAGCTCACACAGCTGGCTCTATGCAACGCATTTTGGACTCAATATCCTCTATCTATCAAGCTTTTGGACTCCAAATAAACACACGCAAAACTGAAATTGTAGTCCAGCTGTCAAATCAAGATCAAAACATACCATTTTTTAATATCAATGGAGCTGAGTTACAGACTGTCCCTTTTTTTAAATACCTTGGCAGCATCGTTTCTCCCACCATTAAGATTGACAACGATGTTATCGACAAAATTAGTAAAGCTTCACGTTCCTTTGGCACATTAAGGTCCAAAGATTTTGACAACAAACATCTGACACTACCAACCAAAATCCAGGTATATGAAGCTGTATGCATCTCTACATTGCTGTACGGTGCTGAGACATGGACCATCTACCGAGGTCACCTAGCACATCTGGAGTGTTTCCACATCTCGTGTCTCCAAAAGATCCTAGGCCTCACATGGAAAGACCGAGTGCCACACACCCAGATCCTTGAACGTACAAAAAGCGTAAGCATCGAGGCCATGATTGCCAAACGGCAACTTCGCTGGCTTGGCCATGTAATCCGCATGCTAGAGGAACGACTGCCAAGAAAAATACTATATGGGCAACTGCAAAACAGCCACCAAAGACCTGGTGGCCCCAAAAAGAGGTATAAGGATCACATAAAATTGACATTAAAGAAATGCATGATAACGCCCTCCAACCTGGAGACTCTCGCAAACAATCGCACCACCTGGAGGGCAAAGATCAAGCAAGGGGTTGCTGTCATGGAACAGAATCGCACAACCCAACGTGCACTAAAAAGACAACGGCGCCATGTCAATAGAGAAGCCCCTGTAGCACCGAACCCCCAGTGGACATGTCCAACCTGTGGGAAGGTGTGCAACTCAAGGATTGGACTGGTGAGCCACACGAACGCTCACAGACGGCGGGAGCTCCAACTACAGTAACACCTCATCTTTCATCGCATCATCCTAGGAAGAAATGAAAGTCGTCATCGGATGCGACGGACTGCAATAAGCAAGTAAGTGTGTGTGTGTGTGTGTAACACGAAGAAAAGAATAGGCTTCACTATAAATAACCGTCCGTGGCAGCATGGGCTGCGGCCGGCGTGTGCTTCTCAGGAGAGCCGGGAGCTTGTAAGGGATCGCACATGAAAGTTAGATGACGGACGAATTTCTGCTTGCGGGTAAATAATAATACAAACGCCGCGTGGAGATACGCAGACACAAGGCGTGACCCACCTCTTTCCAGGCACTTGGCTGAGCACCTTTCCTTGTTACAAGGATGATGATGATAATAATAATAATAATAATAATAATAATAATAATAATAATAATAATAATAATAATAATAATAATAATAATAATAATAATAATAATAATAATAATAATAATAATAATAATAATAATAATAATAATAATAATAATAATAATAATAATAATGAGTAACAATAATAATAATAATAATAATAATAATAATAATAATAATAATAATAATAATAATAATAATAACAATAATAATAATATAGTAATAATAACAGTAATAATAATAACAGTAATAATAATAATAATAATAATAATAATAATAATAATAATAATAATAATAATAATAATAATAATAATAAAAATAGTAATTATGACAATTTTATCATTAACATCACTGATATCATAATTATCATCATCAAGTTACTTTTTTTACTATTATCATTATATTAGCTGGAGTAGTACAGGTAGCAATAGTGGTAGTGGTAGTCGTAGTATTAACAGTAGTAAGGAAATAAATTTGTTATAGAAGAAACTGTAGCAGCAGTGATAAAAGTATTACTGGCAATTAGTGACAATAACAGTAGCAGAAGGCTTCGGACATAACAGTCTCAGTTATTTATGTACGAAGGCTCATTACCGGAGACACGTGACGAGGTACGACACTTTGGGGTGGCTGTGCCAGGCCTATATATAATGAGACAACGAAAGTAAAAACAGTGTAACGCTACGTGCCACTCACTCCTCTTGCCGCGCCAACACGCCGGCAAGGAAAGTTGAGTCGCTGCCTTGCACGCCGGCAGGGAGTCTAGTCGCTGCCTTGAAGAGACAGGTACGTTGGTCTTACGGCACTCCTCCTTAGCAGACTTACAGGAGTCACTGTTGTACTTACATCGAGGTTAGGGAAGAGTTGAATATTTTGAAGACTGGTTCAGCAGTATATAACAATAATAATAATAATAATAATAATAATAATAATAATAATAATTATAGTAATGATAATAATAATAATAATAATAATAATAATAATAATAATAATAATAATAATAATAATAATGACGAAATGATCTTTAAATAGCCCAGTTCCCGCCTGGAGACTGAAGGGAGATTAGGGAAATTAAGAGAATCCTTAAAAAAACAAATAATAAAAGCACAAGGAAAAAATATGACCCCTTAACACCTGCCACACTAAATTTCCTTGCTTTGAGCCGCTGCCACCCCTGGATTTGAATGTTTTCATGATTTCATCATCGGATAGTAAAGTCATTCCTGCATTTGTTTTGTATTCCTTCTGCACTGGTCATTCTTTCAAAACAGCCACACCATATATATATATATATATATATATATATATATATATATATATATATATATATATATATATATATATATATATATATATATATATATATATATATATATATATATATATATATATATATATATATATATATATATATGTATATATGTATATCTATATATATATACATATATATATATATATATATATATATATATATATATATATATATATATTCTTTTACTGAAAGAATTCACCTCAGCAGTAACGTCATTAGTAATGCAAGAATTTTTTCCCCATTGCAGACCTCCATTCCTAGAAAACAAATACTAAACATGACTTTATACCACCGCAATAAAAACACCTGTTGGGAGGAAAAAGTATGCTTTGCCTGGCTCTGGGAGCGCGGGTTTTCTGTTCGGGCCATATCGAAGGCGGCGAGGAGGAGCCCCACCACCGTCAGGAAGTGGGTGCGGCACCTGCTGGACGCGTCGCTGAGGCGCCACTCAGCCGCCGCCACGCCTCTGCCACCTCAAGACTTGGACTTGCTCCTTTTGACTAACTTGCGTAGTCAGGGTTATGCGATCCCCTATCATAATTTACACTCTTGTATGTGTGGATGTCAATATTATGAAGGAAGATCTATATGGGAAGGTCAACGTACAGCCGTGGAGTCCGGCAGTACCTTAACTGAGTCAATTCCCCAGATAACATTAAAGTATGAAACACCAGTTACAAATCACCTGGGCATCAACTTTTATTCCCGTCCTCGTGTCGCGAGTAACCTGATGGAAGCCATTTAGTTCACTAAAAAAGTCAAGCAGTTCTAACTATAGCAAACCCGCCTCGGGATAATATACATTCGATATATTTGGATTTGTGATAAAGGCTAACCAAGAAAAGGCTGTTCTGAGTAGATACCAAACTCAGGTTGGTGACGTTACGTGGGAGTGGTGATATGTAATTAATATGTTCATATACATTATAAGTAACACGGAAATACAAACATACCGCTTTCAAATAATATCCTTAACAATGATAATAAGTGCAGTTTCCAGCACAGGATGTTTCCCAAAGGTTCAGCAACATGAATACATTTCAAAATGTCTGATGTTGAAGTACAAGTATTATTTTAAATTTAGACCATGACGTCAGACAATTTAGTACATTTTCTTTGTTGACTTTAAAATACTTCATATTTGCTGTATATATAGTATTCTCATGTTACTAATATGATAAAGGTATTTCTGAAATAAAGCGGTTTCTCTTAAAAATAAATGTTATTTCCCACCCTTTCCTCACTCAAGGTATAACCTATCAATTGATATTTTTTACAGCTACTATGAAGAGTAACAAGCACGTCATCGTTAATTTAATGTTTATCTCCCTCGTTGCCTCACTCGTCTTCGCGGCACTTCCCAAACGAGCGGGTGAGTAGCTCCTGAGCCGCCCAGCGATAAGCAGCGTGCCTGTGAAGTGAGTGATGCACCCACGGACACACGCCGCTGATCAGAAAACACATGGAGGGGAAGGATTATCAATATAGGAAGAAAACATTACACAAAGCACATACTTTACTATACAAAATCGGCAGCTACCTATGACAGAGCAGAGATTTTTCAAACATTGAAACTGAATATTCACTTTCTCTTCTAGACAACCCTTTATTTCTCAACAATGAAGCGCAGAAACTAGAGTTGTTTTTAAGTTATGGACGTATTTTCTCTTCATAATATTTATTCTTTCTAATATATGTCGCTTCTAGGGAGGGATGCGGGGAGCGAAGGCATGGCGATAATAGATGTCCTTCTAAAGACTGATCCGCCGTACGAACAAGACCTTTTTGTTTTACATATTATTAAAAGATCCTCGGTAAGCTGTCTGACCTCTTGTTTGACCGGTTGAGATAAGTTATTAATAAGCTTGGCTGCTTTCAAAGTGCTGTAAGAGAGTAGCTGACTTTTCTTTATCACATGAATTTCATCTAATACAGTCTCGTCAGTATTTCAAATCAATGGCTTCCCAACCTAACAACTAAATTGAAGTTTACTAATTGCTGCTCCGTGTACCTTATATAAATAATGGGGATAAAAGCAGCCAAGCTTGTCAATTACCATAACTAATGCAATACATAGATAAAGATTAAGAATTCATTTGAATTCAGTTATCTTGTTCTGGTTATTGACATGTACTGAACACGTAGAACAGAGGTGGGTGCCGTCCCTGCCGCCTGCATCGCGGGGCGTCGGGGTGTTCGAGGTGGACGGAAACTTTAGTGCGACGCAGACGACCGTCACGCGAGTGTTCGAGGCCGCCAGGCGGGTGAGTGTGTGCAGTGACGAGTACAGGCAGCCTACGGAGGGGCGCGTTACCATCAAGAAACTTTCTAGAACATGTAAATAACGGAGCAATTTTACCAATAATATTTCAGGAAGATGTTTTTGTAAAGGATAATATTTATCACAGTAACACAACCACATGAATTGTCAAACCTCTTCCAACACTTCCCTTTACTTTAGGCTACATCATCAACGGTATGCAGTAAACATGACCCCAAACAATATATATATATATATATATATATATATATATATATATATATATATATATATATATATATATATATATATATATATATATATATATCACATCCAACAGCAGACAAACTACTTCTGCATAGCAGGAGAACGCTTGGCACACTCTAGAGCAGGGGTTCCCAACCTGGGGTACATGTACCCCCAGTGGTACATTTGCATTTTTCAGGGGGTACATTGGGTCCGAGAAAATAACCACTGCTGTACAATACATCTGCATTCAAATTGCACAATGTTTTTTTTTTTTTTTAATTTCCTCATTTTAGTAAGCAAAACTGTTATTTAAATCATATCATCAGTCTACACATACATATTTTTTCATCGTTTTTTTATCCTAAATTTTTAGGGGTACACGTGAACCTATAAAAATGCCCAAGGGGTACAGAGGAACAAAAAGGTTGGGAACCCCTGCTCTAGAACGTTAGCTGAAATGCTTCCTCTCTTCCAGCTTCGGATGGCTTCACGGCACGTGGTGGTGGTGGTTGTGAGCGACGACCTCCCGTTTCTCTCCGTCTTCGCGGAGTGGTCGCTGAAGGGCCGCCTGCTGGTGTGGTCGACGCGGCTTCTGGTCTTAACACGCCTCCTGCCTCAACGCGTCCCCTTCCTGCACAAAGCTCTGTCTTTCTCCAACTCGTTGCTCCTCACCCCTGGCCACGGCCGAGGAAGAGGACCCGGGTAAGCCAAACAGTTCCGGAAATTTAAGTACGAGAATTTCAATATCCACTTAACAATTAAACGAATCTAGAGTTCTGACCAACCTGAGGTTGTTTTACAGTGAATTTACGTTCATCTTGTCTAATCATATAGTTGCATTTGTAGCGTGCAGGTGTCAGTGGTGTCGCCGTACAGTGAGGCGGGCAGTCAACCGCTCGTGGTGGCCACATGGACGGCACAACGCGGGCTGACGCTCACTTCACATCTGCCGCTCTTCCCGGAGAAATTTCAAAAGTTCGTATTTTGACGTTATTTTTTAAACATACACAACGTATTATGATTGGAGGGATATGGGCGTCTCAGGATCACTCATGCCGTCACATGACAATTATTGAAGTTGCTCTAAAATTGTTCAGCTGCTATAGGCTTTCGATGACCTCCTCCTCGAGTTTCACCAAAATCCCTTCTTGGCATCAGATTCCCCAGGCAGACTCAGGTGACGGTCGCCATGGAGCAGAGTCACCTGCACAAGGTGGTGATGGAAGATGATCTCTCCTCGCCGGGGGAGAAGCGAATTAGTTTCGAGGGCTACTTGGTCACAGCGCTCGACTACATGGCTCAAGGAATAAATTTTACGTAAGAATCACACACATACTTCATGCCTCTTCCCATTATATCAGATTCTTTAAGGTTAAAGCGTCCTGTATTGTCACGATCAGTCAATCTCCCTCCCAGATGCTAACTATGACAATCTAAAAAGAAGAGTGTGTTACCTATTCACAAAGCCCATGGCCGCGCCTAAATGGAAGGAGTATGCATCTCATGTGGGGTCTCCACACACTGCTCTCTTACACATGATATTAAAAGAGGGGCTACTTGGCTCACAAACTCTTATTACCGACTCTTTAGTGTTTTAGGTCCAATTCATTGTTGCTTCCCTCGCCACCTTTTAAGGATAGTATCATGCTAGCTGGTGGCTCTTTTCAACCTCCTAATAGCACACCACCACCCTCTACCACGTCCTCGCCGCACAAGAATTTCTACTCCAGCTCATTCATAGGCTGTACAACTTCCTAATGCAAGGTAACTAGTGTCCACTCTTTCGTGCCCTTCACTGGGAAACCGGAACAGTCTTCTTTCTTCCGTGTTTCTTCATTCCTACAGCTTAAACACTTTCAAGAGGAGAATATAGGCACCTCTTGGACAAAACCAGTCCTTTTTTGCACTTCTTCCGAGTTCTCTTTATTGGAGCCATGTGCAGCATGTTTTCCCTCCTAATTATTTCTTTGTTTTGCCCTTGTCTGTCTCCTTAATCGTAGAAAAAATGTATGGCATCCAATACACGATCTTTGATGGATATTTGACCTTTATAGTATCTTTATAGATAATAGATATTGGGGTCTAAAACCGAATGACCTTGCAGGTATATGTTTAAGCGGCCGCCGGATGGTCAGTGGGGGAACAAGCAGCCCGACGGGACGGTGACGGGCATGGTGGGACAGGTGTTCAGGGAGGTATTACGTCACAAGCATGCGTGATGCCCATTCTTATTTGTTCATTTAAAATAACCTTTTTCCCTAACACTCATTGAAAAAGTGTACATAACTAAATTTTGTAGCAATTTTTAACCTTGCATGCATGAATATTTTTTTAACAATGACGGCATTTCAACTCCGTCCTTCCAGGAGGCTCACATTGGTCTCGGCATTTTCGCCATAAACCCCTCGCGGACACAGGTGGTCGAGTTCACGCTGCCAATGTTGATCGCATCTCTGAAAGTGTTCGCTGGTCGAAAGAGTCTGGAAGTGGACCCTTGGGGATTCTTTCTGCCTCTGTCCCCTCCAGTCTGGGAGGCCACTGTGGCATCGCTCTTGGCTATCACCGGCGTCTTGCTCCTTTACTCCATGTTGATTGACGACAGAGGAAAAACTGAGGGTGGCATTGAGAAAACGATCATCAACGCTGGAATACTGTTAGGCCAATGTAAGGCTTTGTCCTACTATCCTTTGGAACTTAGAAGTTAAGCAAAACTGTCAAGTCAATATTTTTATACTAGTAGTATTGTTATTAACATTTTTATAATCATAATAATGGTCCGTGATAATGTCAGCAGTCCAAGACAGGTTCCCCTAGTTAGGGTATCCTAACATCCTCGAAGGAGCCATCACTCCCACTGGTGCCAGAGTCCTATACACCAAGTATAGTTTTCCTTGGCTTGGAGAGCAAATTGAACCTTTTACCGTAGCAGGATGGAGAACACTATAGCACTAGAGAGAAATGAAGCACTGGCAAAAGCCTTTGTTTTGTAGTGGACTAGTAATGGGTGATGATGATGTATACTCATGCTTTGAACTTATTATGAAAGACAAAGCCAATTGTGTTTGTCTTGGCAATTACTGAATAAGAAGTTGAATCATAACCATTTTCTGACAAAAAAACATGGTCAAAGACTTATAATTCCTTTTCCATAATTATGCTTATGGTCTAAAGACGACAACTAACTGTGTACATGTGTGTGCGTTTACTTGTTAAAATCTTTGATCACTTCATACTTTTCCAGGCATAGAATTTAACCGCAAATGGAGCTGGTGGGAGCGTCTGGTCCTGGGGCTGTGGATGCTCATGACGCTGGTGCTGGCCAAGAGCTACGCCGGCAACCTCATGTCCCTCCTGGCCGTGAGATACGTCCCGCAGCCCTTCCAGAGTCTGGAGGATGTGCTCAACGACCCACGCATCACTATGATATGGCACAAGGATAGCAGTCCAGCACAATACATTTTCGTAGGGCATTTGACATTTACCTTTTTACCTCTTTACTTAAAATCACTTCATAAGGAAAGCCTGGAGACACTGTTGGACCTAGAATCGTACAGTTTAGGAGCGTGTCATAACTTCCTTACCAGAGTAGTGTGTATTAGGTATTTATTTTTGTATAACCCTTATAGCCCATAGTGTGATCCTCTGACTGCGAAGAAAGTGGGGGGGAACCACTGGCAGGTAGTTTCACACAATATATTAGATTTCTATTACATGAGGGCAGTCAAAGAAATCTTAGAGTGGTCCTAACGTGTCCACCTATCATATATCTGCAAACATCAACATACATCACAACACGACAGGAGGCCAAGGGCGGGATCTTTTACGAGGTGAGGAAAACAATAGCGGAGGGGCGCGTCAAGTTCCTCTACATCAAGGACTACCCGCCAGCTCTGGAGGACGTCAGGCGTGGAAGTCACGTAATCGTCGACTTCGATGTGATCACCACCACCTACAACATGCAGGGCTTCTCCCTCACAGGTGCTCTCGTCTGCCGTACTCTGCTTAGTTCACTTCTTGCAATTCATGAGAGTAAAGATTATGGTCAAAATATTCCCATTTTTAAAGGTAACTACTTAACGGTATTCTGCTTGTAATTCATAATTCATAATACTTGGTTTGATACTTCTCAAAATCGCGAGCGGAACATATTCCTGGTTCTATCATTTCGTGTGCGTGCGTTTGTGCTGCACATGAAGTGATAGAACTGATTTCTTCATAACTGCCTAATGATCATACAACCCTTAAAGCACATCATTTCAACACTCTTGAGCTAGGGACTTCACGAGAAAGTCAGAGTAATAGTAACAGTAATAATAATAATAATAATAATAATAATAATAATAATAATAATAATAATAATGATAATAATACAAAATAGTGCGCCCATCTCCAGGAAATGAAGACCGGTTGAAGCCTGTCCAGGACGAAGATTCCACTGACGCTCGCATATGCTTGTTGTACAATAATTATTGTACTGTTCTTTACATAAACAGTATGCCGAGTACCAACGGCAAAATCGTGTTTCAGTATCTTTTTCTTATTTCAATGAGGGAAAAGTGGCAGTACAACTCAACAAGGCGTCACATGACTTTAAGGGTCGTATTACAAGTCCAATCCGAGAAGTTTCGGGTCCCTACTGAGTTATTCATCCCGACGCGCGGGCTCCCCTTCTCCGTTCAGATACATAATATTTAGCTTGATGTTGCTCAGCATTTTGCAAGGTGAAAGAGAAATTCAATTACACGTTTTGTTTGTTTTTAGGCTACCTATAATGGGAATTATTTATACTAAATTGCAGCAACGTTATCTTGACTGATTGAAACTTTGAGCCACACTCATCGAAACAATATTCTTGTGATATTTATTTTCTCAAATTTGCATTCCGATACGCCAAGGCGCGTGTCATTATTACTTCGGGAGGAAAGCTGCGGACATACAGAGGCTGGCTATGATCAGTCAGAAAGACAACCCTATTCTCCTTGCCATCAACAAGAGGCAAGTAATTTTGGGGGGAAATTACTTTTGTACATATATGAATGCTATTCTTCAAATTCTTCCCGCTCCAGTTACTAGAACAAGTTTACTGGCAATCCTGTGTACGTCACTGTAACGTGTAGTACTTACACGTTTGGTCTTCATCTAATAACAGAACACAATTTTTGTATCTCGTGCTGTAAGATCAATGAAATTATTCAAATGAAAGTAACTGCACAAATTCATTAGTGTCACAAATACTTTTCTAATCGATAATCTTCGTCGTTAGAATTCTGCAGATGAACGAGGCGGGTCTGTACAACCTGTGGTATGAAAGGGCGCGGCCCAATGCTAGCGCCTGTGCCTCAGCCCCCAGCAAGGTCACCGTCACTGCGCCCTTCTCCTTCAACGGCACCTGGGTACAGAACACGGGACTAGCCTTACCGTCAGAGAGAGAGAGAGAGAGAGAGAGAGAGAGAGAGAGAGAGAGAAATATATACAATGCTATGTCTGCTGAAAATCTATCTTGTTCATTGGGGCACTCATAATGCGTGGGGAATGTAATTCATCGCTCTAGTGCAATGATGATGTGAACATGACTCAGTAGAAAGGCATCGTCACAGTAATATGTCACTACCTAAGGTTTTTTGTTCGTTCACTTGTCTTTCTTCGTCTCCACAGGCCATGATTGTTGTTCTCCTGGGAGGGCAAGCCTTCAGCATCTTCCTCCTGTGCCTCGAGACCCTCCACGCCCGCCTCTCACGCATCCATGACGAGGAGTGAAGGCACTGAAATTCATAAAATACTGTAGTTATGTAATTTCGTGAAGCAGGACTACGTGACAGTTACGGAATCTTCACTGCTTTATCTATTTTTTTTTTATTTCATATAATTCTTTATTTCATGCATGTATAGATGGACAGTCATTTATCACGGCAGTTACTATAAATAAAATTCGCCAGCCCCACTAAAGGGCTGGGGCCGTCCAAAGGGCACCTCAAGACAGCTTACCGGCGCTATAAACATCACAAAAAAGTCAATGATGGCTCATATAATTCTTATTGATGACAAAATCTAAGTTAGATATGTAATTCACAATGAATATTGATGATTATCTTGTATACACTCTATTTGCTCAAAACGTCATTTCAAGGTATGCCGCCAACCTAACCCGCCGCAGCGCGAGTGTTTATTTGTAAGTCATCGGTGGAGAAACATTTGGTCTTTGTTGTTATTTACCGCGTGGCTGTGCTAGCACGGCAAACATGCACTTGATATCTTTTTCATAGTTCCTTTGTATTCGAAGCATGACTGTACTACAGTAAAACAATATCAATAGAGATCAAATAAAAACAGCAAGCGTGGCTGGGGGCGCGGCAAACGGCCACGGCCCTCGCTGACTGAGCCCTATTTATATTCTATGTGGTGACTTTTTCTTCCTTTAACCGGTTATTTATCCTCTCATTTTTTTTCCGTAAACGGAGACCGTCTACGCTAATCTCTGTCGGAAAAGAATCGGTTAGAAAAGGAAATACACGAGGGAATACACAAATATACATACGTATACACGCCAACAGTGACTTACTTTGACGGTTTCTCCGTTCCTTCTACAGCACCAATATCGCCACTTCAATTACATGTTCACCATTGCCATTATTCTTAGTATTATTAACCTCGGAACTTCTAAACCATATCTTCTGCATATAAACCTGAAACACAAATATTGAATAATAATTATTATAATATTTTTATGACTACGTTCTCCTACCTTACTGAATATTACATAAATGTATATTTACTCTCAATGTTTAGATAACCACAGGAATGGCATCTCTTGGTTCGCTTATGAATGTGGTATATAATCTTGACTTCTATATTAGAGGAATATTTCAAGATCTGGTGTGGCAGGTATTGATCCAGGAAACAATTCACCACCTGTTGGCGGAGGCTCGCCCGTCCGCCTCGTGTAGGGCTTCATGATTATAAATTCAACATCACCACCATTATAAAAACCTGACCGCGGGTGGCTGGCTCACTCCCACACTCCAGCTGAGAGGCGCAGCTCCTGCCTACGCAGCTCCCAACTCCCAAAGTAAGCTCTCACTGCCCAACCTGTGAGTCTCTCTCGAGTGACTCAGGATACAGAATTATTGTCTCAAACTCCCCTTGACATTACCACTGGGTCACACAACTAAGGCATGCGTAATCTGCATATTTTGCTAAATTCTCTAGCTAATGACATTATGCCTTTGAAATTCCTTGGTTCCTACTTCTAGTCTTTATTTTTGGTCAGTTTCCTAGCCCCTCATTACCAACCTTAAACAAAAAAGCAAAATACATGAAGAATGTGAAAAAAAAAAAAAAAAGTGCTTTCATGGCCACTTTTCTGCTTTTCTATCAAGTTTTCAAGCCGGTTAATCGGCTCTTAAATACACCACAGACATCAATATACAGGTTATTATTTTCACGCCGACCATCCTCTGTGCAGCATTCTGTGCTACAGCCTTGTTACTGACAGGGTTACGCCAGAACGCTACCCCTCTCAGAACAGACTGACTGAGACTAAGAGACAGAATCCATTATCACAAACTAATTTCCCAGGTACATCCCGGAAGAGTAACTTCTTCCAAAACAACAAAAGGCAAGACAAAAGTTTGAATCATAAAATAGTTTACTATTACTACAACTACTATTGCTGCTATACAATAATAATAATAATAACAATAATAATAATAATAATAATAATAATAATAATAATAATAATAATAATAATAATAATAATAATAATGATAAAAATAATAATAATCATAATAATAATAATCATAATAATAATAATAATAATAATAATAATAATAATAATAATAATAATAATAATAATAATAATAATAACAATAATGATAATAAGTCTCGTTGACACGTTTCGGCTATATACGATCAAATTATCGTTATCATCTGTATTCTCATTTGTTTACAGTTCACATCACTGAGGACAACCTCTAATGTTTAGCATGAAGTTTTAACACGATCTGAAAAAGCAACAACCGTTATTCACCCTTTTTTTTTCTTCTCCATCTGCTGCTCTTCGTAATGAGAACATGTGTAATAAACAAACTCGAATGGAAAAGCTCACTCACCTGTCCTCGTCCTGGCTTTCTTTCATATTCTTCCTCACGAGTCAAAGCACGAAGATGTGTCTCGTCAGCGCCCTCAGCGTGGAGAAGCTCAGGCCGCCTCCCTTGTCCTCACACAGAATGCGAGACCAACGGCGGCCCTTTCAGCCCACCGAGCTTGCCGAGCGTGCCAGGTTTGTGTCGATGTGGGTGAGCGGAAAGTCAACAAGAGCGATCGCCCGCGAGACCGGCGCCAGTGCCTCCACCGTCAGCAGGTGGATAAAGAGGTGGAAAAAGGAGGGTACCGTGGATACGCGCCCCCGCCTCGGCCGGCCGTGCTGCTATAAGTACTTGGACGTGGGGGACCTGCAGCTGCTTCGTTCGTTTTGTTGTGACTTGCAGCAATATTTTCACTTCCAGTGCTGAACTATTTTCCTATAGCGGTTACTGAAATTGTAATGACGTAGCATCCGATTTCTCATGAAAATATTTAAGACTTCATTTCAGCGTACGTTGCGTAATTATCTTTTGTTATCTTGCTTTGACAGCTATTACGTTTAAATCACAACGTGGAAATAATGTGTGGAGATATTTTGATCGGTGAGGCAGGAGTGTGTGAGCCGAACTGTAAACCAAACACACGTTACAAAAACACCACAAGATCAAATTCAGATTTTTTTTTTTTTACTATTAGAGATGAATACTGTGTTATCATTGTCAAAATTCATCATTATACGCTCATTATATTATTAAAATTGGATACGAATAATTCAAGAGCGGAAATTCGTTGACATTTTGTTATATGAAAAATAAATACTAAAAAATAATGGTGCTCTTAAATCTCCTGTTCTATCAACAACATCACTACTTACAACAATGTTTGAGCAATACAATCTTCTGAACGATGGAATTTAGTTACTCGTAAAAAATATCAACCACTTCAAAGGCAAATATTCTCTTTGAGTACAGTTTCACCCCAATCACCTTGCCATAATTTGCTACATGACCTCTCTGTACATTACTCATCTTTCCGCTTGCAGATGATTTGTCTGGCCCGAATTCTGTTGTTCATACTTTTGTCCAGTGAAGTAGCATGGACGGGCTCCGAAATCCGTCCATCCCCCGGTGAGTAAAGCTGAGAACGACGCGTATAATGCCTGAGATACAGTAACGAAATATCACTTCAATAACTTGATTCATTCACTCCTAAGACTGTCAGTTTATGAACATTAATGACTAACGATATTTTGGAACCTCTAGGCAGTGACTGGTTTCATCGCACTGCAGGAGCCTTAGAAGTTGTGTTATCGAAAACCACAAACACGGATGTGACTCTGATAACCTTTGTGGACCGAAGATTATCACATTATTACAATATTGAGGTTTGTATGCAAGCCAAAATACAAAAACTAAAGAAACATTGCTTTTAACACGATACGGGTCAGTCTTCCTCCTCCATCTACATTTTACCTATCTTTCAACCAATCTCTCACAGCAAATGCTACAAAGGTCTGTGTCGAGGGGCGTCGGGGTGTTTCAAGCAGCGGTGGACGGCCAGAAAGGAAACTCAACACTCACACATTTTGAACGGACGATTGAAGAGGTCCGGAAGGTAACTATACATGCCATTCATCTTTAAGTTTTCCTTCTTTGACTCATTTGAACTGCTTTGCGATGTGGGTTTGTGCAGCCCTACACGCGTCATCATATAACCCTTCTTAAGTTTGAAAGGCTAAGGGCACGTAACAAAAAAAACTTAATTCCTCGCAAAATAAAGCAATAAACGACATGTGTGTATTGAGTGTTTTTCAATTAGAATGACTTGAATTATCATATCCCGAAGTATGGCACCTCAAGTCGTAGGACACTATGGTCTTATAAGGGTGGGCAAAATGAAATAATTATAATAACGTTAGACAATGAGCGACAACAGATGAAAATGAACTGTCAACTGAAGATGGCGATTGCTGTAAGATGTAGGAAGATATAGTTAAGTTATTACACATACTGGGAGCAGAGGTAAACTCTAGCTTAACCTCTTGACCACGGATTTCCTACAAGAAGACATCACCAAGCTACAGGAATGGAACAAAAAGTGGCTGCTACAATTCAATGAGGAAAAATATGAAGTCCTGCACCTTGAGAGAGGATATCCAGCACACCAATACCACATGGGAAACACTCCACTATCCACCACAGAGGCAGAGAAAGACCTGGGATTATATGTTACCAGGCTACCAGTGAAAGCCGAATCCGTGCCAATCGCAGAGGACGGGTTAATCTATATACACGGAGGTTCTAATTTACGATAATCCTCCTTAACAGCTGCGTGTGATGTCGCTTTCCGTCATCATGGTGGTGGTGAGCGGTGACCCAGTGTTCCTGCAAGCCTTCGCCGACCTCTCGCTCAAGGGCCGCCTGCAGATGTGGTCAACGAAGCTCATCCTCTACACCAACATGCCCTTACACCTCCTTCAGGGTCTTCACAAGCTCCTCTCCACCAGGAACTGCATGTTGTTCCTCGCAAATGAACTGTGAGTGGAAATGATCGGCGCTAATACCTCTCAAGGATGGATTCAAATAGTCTACATCTTAGTCTCGGATATCATTGAGCTCTAACGAATAAGTACGATTGTATTATGCACTTTATTGCGTTTTCCTGTTAGTAGAATGTATACTGTGCACGTAATGTCATTTGAAACTGAAATAGCTTTATTCTCTGCCAAAAGGAGAGTACGCAGACGCCTATCCTCCCGAAATTGACCTCTCTTTTGACCATTCTTCTTAACTTTTTTTTTTATAGGAACGGTGATTATCGGGCTTTTTTTGCAACCACACAACGATAGAATATTAAAATTAGCGTTAAAACTGTTATTTATTGATGCTTTTTGTATTTTTGCTATAGTTATCGGTCAGAAACTACGACAAAGCAATGCGATGAGTACGATAATTTGGCAACGCTGTATTCAACCCATTTTTTTTTCCCCCAAGAGCGCAGGTGAACGTGTACGTGCAGCCACCATACAGCGAGGTGGACGCCCTGCCCCTCCTCGTGGCCAAGTGGGGCAAGGGTTGGGGCCTCACGCTCCTCTCACGGCTCACGCTCTTCCCGGAAAAGTACCTCAGGTGAGCAGGGAAGAAAGAACATTTTTTTTATAACTTTTTTTAGTTTTTTTTTTGTTGTTGTTGTTATTGTAAGTATGGTCTTGGTGGTAGTAGTAGTGGTAGTAGTAGTCGCGGTAGTAATAGTAGTAGTTGTTGTTGTTGTTGTTGTTGTCCCTGTAGTCAATTGTAAACAGTCTTGGTAGCAGCAATATTTGTTTTAGCTGTCGCCGTTAAGTAAGTTAAGTAAGTTAAGGAAGTATGCGCCTCCATAGTTAAATGCTACGAAACTTCGGGCCCGGATTCAAATCCCAGCCCTGGCAACTCACCCAAGTGTTCATCCTTCCTTTCCGGCTGGTCAATAAGTGGGTACTTGGGGAACCTTGGGAAAGATAAACTGTGGTATCCCATGTCACAACAGCTGTGTCCCGAAGTAACGGCTCGGCCACGACAATCTACGGCAAATGCCCCCAACTTTACCTTTAAGAAAGTCGTAGAAGTAGCAGTAGTAATCATGCATGATAGAGGTTTTGCAGTGACGTCACGAAATAGCGTCGTCTGCACCTTGTGCGTAGTCATCAAACCCGCTGGTGGTCACCTCCCCAGCAGAATGAGCAGACGCACCACGTGTGCCCCATCCCCAAGTCACTACCCGCGGGCAAATGGCAGGACCTGTAGCATCATTTGTGTTAAGTGATTACACGAGATCGCTTGAGAATGCTGCGAAGCTAAGATACATCGAAAAAATCAGTGCTTTTTGGAGGAGACTGGTAGACTGGCTGTCTAGCTGGCTGGCTGTCTGGTTGACTGGTTGCCTGGTGGGTTGATTGGCTGGCTGATTGGTAAACTGACTGTCCGTCTAACTGACCGACTGGATGGCTGACTGGTTGACTGGATGACTGACTGGGTGGTTGACTGACTGGCTGATTGGTTGGCTGGCTGGCTGGCTGGCTGGCTGATTGGTTGGTTGGCTGACTGTCTGGCTGGTCGGTTGACTGGCTGTCCCTCTGCCTGGCCGATCTCATGTTGCCGCCATGAGTGTTTACCTCCGCCAGCTTGTTTACCTCCGCCAGCTCATGTAAATCCCGTTCCAGAGTAATCCCTCGCCACACAATAAGCTAGGGGACCCGGGTCAATACCTAAATGAATGTTACCTCGTGTAATAATCTGATCAGTCTTGCCTGTAATATTTATCTCTGACAAAATGAGCACTGCAGAGTCCAGATGAAGCAGACGGCCGCCAGTTTTCCCTCCTCACAGCTGCTATCCACTTCCCCCGCTCTTCTGGATTCGCTGGAAATCTTTAATATGACACAGCATCTCTCCCGTGTCGTTTAGAACATCCAACCGCACAGCATACGTATCCCATGACGAACACACAGAGCATTTGTGCAGCCGCCACCAAGGTTTGCTTTGATAAGTGACCACCACTACTGACCCCCAAGATGGATGGCCCTGCAGGCCCGCGCTACCCCCTCACCCCCACTAATGACGTCAGCTGCAAAACCTCTATACACGAAAATGGGTACTTGGGGAAACTTGGGAAAGATAAACTGTGGTAACCCGAATGTCACACCAGCCCTGCGCCGCGAAGTAACGCCGAGGCCACGACAAGCTGCGGCGTATGCCCCCAACTTTGCCTCGGCTACCTGGCTTTTGCTGACGACGTCGTGCTGTTGGTCTCCACCAGAATAGGCCTGGAAACAAGCATGCGTGCGCGAACATCTCCCGCTGCTGCTCTGGGCCTTCCAAATGCGCGACCATGGGGGTAGTGGCGGATGGCAAACGGAAAACCTGGTACCAGGACACACAAGGGCTCCAGGCTGGAGGGGGTGAGATCCGGCCCTTGGCCCCGGGTCGCTTTAATAAGTGCCTGGGGTCACGGGTGGGCGCCGATAGGGCCAAACCCCAGCAGAATCTCTGGGGCCTCGTCAATGTCCTCCTCCCACAGATGCTGTACCCTCTGGTACACTCTAGGGCGAACAAGGGTTTTTTAAAAAGGATGGATGTAGGGGTTCGGAAGTTCGTCCGAACCACCCTCCATCTGCCGTATGATGCCCCTCTGGGGTATTTTCATGCGGCCAGTGCGGATGGCGGGCTCGGAGTTACGGCTCTTGAGACCCGCATCCCCCGATTAAAATCGGACCTTTTAGCCCGACTCAGGTCGTCTCACGAACCTGCAGTCAGAGCTGTGGCAGAGGGGCCACATCAGCTCGAAGACGCCTCTACTCCATCTGAGAGGAAAAGAGCGGAGAGGGGGAGTTTGCGTGCTAGTCTATACGGCTCAGTCGACGGTCGAGGGTTGCAGGGAGCCTATTTAATACCAGTCTCTGCAGCCTTCCTGGACGGGTCGGCCCTGATGAAGGGCGATGACTTTTCCAAGGCGGTGAGGCTCAGGAGAGCCTTATTGCCGATGAAGTCCCGCTCGGCTAGGGGCCGGCTAGAGCCCGACGTCGCTTGTGACCTCTGCTTCGGCCGGAGGATTGAGTCCCTAGGGCACATCTTACAGCAGTGCCCGGCCGTAGCGGGGGTCAGAACTCTACGCCACGACAAGATCTTAAATGGCGCCGTCCAGGCCCTCCAGCAGGCCGGGTACCTGGTGATGCGAGAGCACGCCATCCCCACTCCAGCGGGGCTGAGGTACCCGGACAGTGTATGCTGGAGGGGCAATACCTCGTGGGTCATTGACGTGCAAGTTGTTGCCGACAGTGCCGCCACGGATTTACATGTGGCCCACGAGAGGAAAGTGGAGTACTATAACGTGGCGGCAGTGAGCAGCGCTGTTCTTGAGTTGTCTGGTAACACTCCCACGTTTAGTTCGCTCACGCTATCGTGGAGGGGGTGGTGACCCCGGCCTCCAGTAACACCTGGGAGGCCCTAGGGCTACCCAATTTCAAGCTAAAATGGCTTGTTGTCCGGGCCCTAGAGCACGGGGTCCGGGTCTACTAGACTTTTAAAAATACGGCAGGTGCTCCAGTGTCTTAAGGGGCGGCCCAGAAAAGGGGTCGCGCCCTATGGCGAACACTTTGTGATGTTGTGATAAGATCTGTGCTCAGTGAAGTGATGGTTAAGATCGAAAGAGGCAAGTGTTCAGTGTCGCCCGAAGATAGCTCATATGTCCACTTGGGCAAACCGTCGAAGTAGCAGTAGTAGTCATGCATGACATACACGAAAGCTTAAGTGCACCATCTGACCTGACTTATATTCCTATTTGTATGAAAATAGAAAAGAGAATGCAAATAAGTCGAAATTAATTAGTTCCAAAAGCATATGTTCACCTGTTAGCGGTTCATCACATTTAGGGCCACCTCTCCAGGTTTTCCACGGCCCCAAAACTTGTGGTCACCATCGAACTGTTGCCTCACCACGTCATTTACTGGAAGGAAGACCCCACAGTCCCGGAGGGAAAGAGACTGGCCTTCACCGGCACGATGGACAAGACCGTCAGATACTTCTCCAAAGCCATGAACTTCACGTATACGAAGCGCTTCTGTTCCTTGACATACTGATCTCGAACAATCACATTTCGTCGTAGAGAAACATCTTCCACAGGTAACTTTTGTCTCTCAGGTACACATACGTACGCTCCCCCGAGGAGACTTTCGGAACCAGGCTGCCAGATGGGTACTGGACGGGCATGATGGGGATGGTGGTCAGGGAGGTACGGTACCTTCAACCTTGATCCGTGTCTCGTCAACTTCTAAAATATCCCCTGCCCACGCTGGCCTAGCAACTACCAATAACATGAAACCTTCCCAACATCTACCAATCACATGCAGCCGAGTTGGAGACCCGACGGGCCTTTTATACGGATTGACCGGTGAAGTCTTTGAGGGAAATGGGGAGGGGCATATTTTCGATGTTGACGAGCAGGGTCCCGCACTCATCCCTCCAAAATCATAAACAAAAACACAACGAATGAATAAAGTATAACCCTCATGGCACTCAAGCTTTAAACAGTCCCTTTATTTCCTTATATATCTGTGTGTGCGTTCTTTGCTGTCCTTCAGGAGGCAGACTTCGGTACCGGTCCCTTCATCCTCAACGAAGCCAGGGCCTCGGCGGCAGACTTCACTTCTACTATTTGGATGGACAACATGAGGATTGTGAGTGGTCGAGGAAGCCCCGAAGTGGACCCGTGGGGCTTCCTGTTCCCCCTGAGGCCCATGGTGTGGATGGCCCTCATTGCGGCACTGTTCGTGATAATGGTCGTGATCAAGTTTCTGGCTGTGTTCAACCTTAATATTCCCGCGACGACAAACGCCTTCAGTATGGTCCGTGTCCTCCTGCAGCAGGGTAGGGAAGTATATATACAAACGTAATATAGTCTTATACAACTTACGGAATTTTCTTTTGGCAAAGACTGATACAAACGCAATTTAGTATTTTACAACTCTCAGTGAATGATTACTTGTGGAATTTTCTATTGGCTAAAACTGAGCTATTAAAGGAGTATATTAGTACAAATAGGATTCTAAAAAGGATGTTTACGAGCATGGAGAACGTGAGACTACAGCAATGGCCACCCTTTCAGATTAAGTTCCCCCCTCGAGCAATGCACCAGAGCTAATGCTAGAGACAGACAGACCGACAATTACGACTTATGGCATTACATATCCTTGTCTTTCCTTTATGGTTATCAGATGAGCATACGGGTAACAAGACGTGGAGTTGGGAGCGTCTGGTGCTGGGGCTGTGGATGCTGACGATGCTGGTGCTGACCAAGAGCTACGCCGGGAACCTCATGTCCCTCCTGGCTGTAAAATACGTCCCACAGCCCTTCCAGACCCTGAGGGACGTCCTCGACGACAGCAAAATAATATCAATATGGCAGAGATACTCGTCCAATGAACAATTTCTCCGCGTAGGTATCGCCGTAATTTAATGTAATCACAATCCCGATTATAAATATTCATAAATAAAACCTTCACCCCGATTGTAATTATTCATAAAACGAACGTTCAACTGATCAGACGCGTTCCGTTCAGCCAATCAGGTGGAAAGGAGCGGAACTTCCTCAATGCAAACTCGTCCCTAAAAACAAAACGCCCGCAGGAAGTTGATTCCGGCATCTACCACGAGGTGGCGGAGCTGGAGAAGGAAAGTCGCCTCATGTTCCGCACACAAGGCGAATTCCCAGAGAGCCTGCGAACCCTGGTGAGGCCCGGCCACCACATCCTCATCGACGCGGGGGTCACCGTCAGGAACCTCATAGCACAGCAGTTTTCGATGACCGGTATGCTCTGCGTGGTTAGCGATGAGCTGTCCCTTTCACACCTGATAGCCTGTTCCGTAGTTTCCGTCCACCAGTCACCTTTTCTTTACTATACGTCTCTGTGTTAACTCAGACGTGTACAGTATCCACCGTCTAAAGTGTTCTCTAGTTTAAGTAATGTGTTTAGAAGTCAGTAAGAACACTGAAGAGCATTAAACACCCTCCTAAATATTTACCGATACTCGCTTCAAAGATGACTAGTAAAGTCATGTTGTCTTGCATTCAAAGTAATCGTAGTATAATCAAGGGCAACTATTTCCTTTTAGATTTCTTTACCGTAGGATACTATGGTAATACTGCTTTAATCTACGTTCTATACCGTTACTTTACGCAGCTCTTTTTTTTTTTCTTCTGTCTCAGGTCAATGTGATTTCTTCCGCTCTAAGGAGGGTTTTCTACCTTTCAGCGCCGTCGTCACCACCCAACGCAACAACCCTCTAATGAACGGCCTCGATAAACGGTAAGTTACTCGCTACGAAACTGATCAGAATAAAACTATTATCCCGAAACCATTAACAAAAACGTTTTCCTCTTTGCGTGAAATCAAGTGCTTCAAGTACAAGGGAATTTGCTGCTTATTTTAATCATCATCCTTGTCCAACGTTTTCCACTTCGCTGTCTGATGTTGGAGTCTAGTTTCGGCAACAGGTTCCAATTCTATCTCCATCCTGACCTCAAAAATTCCTTGGTTGCCATTCGTTCATCCATCAATAGACAATACTACGCAACATGACCTCCTTTTTTGTTTTAGGGTCATGGAGCTTATGGAGTCAGGCCTCTTTCGCTATTGGTTCCGAACTGGCATTCCCAACTCCAGCTACTGCGACAACCCGCCACGGAGGTTCCTCGAGACCACTGCCCTGGCCGCCACCAACCTCTGGGTCAGCAAACTGCTTGATCCTTTAACCTTGCTTGAGAACTAAACGTCACTCGCTATTAGATGAAACTCCAGCGTATTTAGATATGATCGCTTAATGTAATGTTGGCACTCTTCCCACTGACCAGCAATATAATTTACCTGGGAGGGAGGACAGACAACGGATTATTAGCAAAATTCAAACAAGACATAAGCTCGTTAGAGTAAATATTGCTTTCTAATGCACTTTAAGGGTAGTCGATACACTGTTGCGTCTTTTCCAGGGTGGGATCGTGGTCAGTAGTATTACTTTTATAATGTACAATAAAGGAAGTTGATAAATGGTGCTACTCTCCTCAGGGAATGTTCGTGGTTCTGGCTGGCGGCTTGGCTACGAGTTTGTTGGCCCTGGTTGTGGAGATACTTGCTGACAGTGGTCGCCCTATGAACTGAAGGACCACACACCACAGATGGCCAACGTACTTTCCTGCAGAGAGCGCCTGAGAATGAAGGACGACTCAGACCTCAGCGCAGCACCAGAGTTGTCTACACCGTTTAAAAAGTGTAGTTAGCCCCCTCTCCCCCCAAAATGAAAATAAATGCACCCCCCGAATATGTAATCCAGAATCTATTATCAACGGTGACTACTTATGACTAAAGGCCGTGTCGTGATATCCTCGGTATTGCTCACGATCACAGAACTTCTTGGGTTAACTTTGTGAATATCAAGAGTGCATGGGCAGGCTACTCCATCTTGTTGGAAAAAAATCAGGGCTTACACGAAGGCAATACGTGGATGCGAAGGTGATTTTTTAACTCCTATATGTAATAATTAATGTGGCATCATCGCTTTGATAGTGGACCTTAGGAAGTTTGTCACATCCTCTGGCACTAATTCCTATTATGCAATATATGGTATCCTTTAGCATAGGCTGTCTTATGCAGTGCTATTACCTATTTTTATTTTACGATTATTGGACACTTTAAGATAAGACAGTTACTGGCTGATTATGAGGGTATAGAAAATGGGGAACTTCATATAAAAAATCATGAGTCGTTGCTTTTCATGAGGGAATAGAAGCTGGGGATCTTTATATAGAAAATCATGAGTGGCTGATCTTCATGGGGGAATAGAAACTGGGGAGCTTAATATAGAAAATCATGAGTGGCTGATCTTCATGGGGGAATAGAAACTAGAGAACTTAATATAGAAAATCATGAGTGGCTGATCTTCATGGGGGAATAGAAACTGGGGAACTTAATATAGGAAATCATGAGTGGCCGATCTTCATGGGGGAATAGAAACTGGGGAACTTAATATAGGAAATCATGAGTGGTTGATCTTCATGGGGGAATAGAAACTGGGGAACTTAATATAGGAAATCATGAGTGGTTGATCTTCATGGGGGAATAGAAACTGGGGAACTTATATAGGAAATCATGAGTGGCCGATCTTCATGTGGGAATAGAAACTGGGGAGCTTAATATAGGAAATCATGAGTGGTTGATCTTCATGTGGGAATAGAAACTGGGGAGCTTAATATAGAAAATCATGAGTGGCCGATCTTCATGTGGGAATAGAAACTGGGGAGCTTAATATAGAAAATCATGAGTGGTTGCTCTTCAGATGGTAACACTGCCTCCACGCGGGCCGAGGACGAGTAGGCTAGAGGTGCTTGGGTAATTACTTTCCCTTGAGTAACACTGCTGCCACTTTGAAAGCAGTTAATCAGCATTTCCGCCTCCATATAACAGTTATGTATTGCGACCCTTAACTAAAATATGATAGCACAAGTTGTATTTCTGAAGGCATGCGGACTCTACACAACTACCCGGATATTCCCGACGCAACAGACAACCTTCACAGGGTCATGACTGTTAGGAGGGAGAGAGAAATGGAGTTTTGGGGGATTTTGTCATTCTTGGAGGGAGAGAGAAATGGAGTATTGGGGGATTTTGTCATTCATCTTTCCTTTTTCTCAGCAAATGGTGGCGGTGGTGGTTGTAGTAGTCAAGTAGTGGAGAGGCTCGCCATGTCCTACTATAGTTTTACCGAGGCATGGAAACACATATTATATAAACACTGCCAAGTAATTATATCTTCTGCTTTCCCTGAGCCAGCAGAAATTTGACAACCTGAGTTCACGAGGCAACCAGAGGCTATATACCAAGAACAATGACTAGAGCTATAAAACTATGATTATAAAGCTATATGACAAAGCTCCTGGTAGACTCAGGGCTTTGATATGCGAGACAGCAGACAACCAGTTAATCAAGGGTGAGGTTGTTCTACTACAGCATCGCTAGACTCTTGCTGTACTGTTTTCGTGAGGCAGGGGGAACAAGAGGTCACAAAAAGCAACCCCTCGCCTCGTCAAGTTAATGGCGTCTGCACCAGCACAGGTTATATCCTGAAAACCGGCTAGTATTTAATCGGTTCCTGGATACCCAAGTATACCTCAGAGAAGGCATAGGATTTTCCAAGTAATACCCGGTTAGGTGGCTTTAGTAATATATATATATATATATATATATATATATATATATATATATATATATATATATATATATACAGAAAACCCCATACGTCTGCCTTGGTTAGTATTACATGGCAGAGCTACCAACGCCCTTCCCCTGTGCTCTACCAAGGTTGTCTGAGTGAGTGAGTGATGAACCCACGCGGCGCCACCCACGCCACGAGTCGTCCTCTGCCCCCAGGCTCACTCGCTAGTCACCCGCCAAATTCAACTTATGATCTCGACTCGTGTTGCTTATAGCCGTTCCAGAGGCCTTCAGGGTATTGTCAAAATGAACGAGGACTTGTAGAGAATACAATAATGTCCCTCCCCTTGTTCCCTCATTATCATATCGTCATTATCAGTCCAGTCCATGTTATCCACCCCTCAGCTCTTAAAATTAATACAGTTGGTTACAGCCGTTCCAGAGGCCTTCAGGGTATTGTCAAAATGAACGAGGACTTGTAGAGAATACCATAATGTCCTTCCTGTTGTTCCCTCATTATGATATCAAGTCATTATCAGTCCAGTCCATGTTGTCAACCCCTCGGCTCTTAAAATTAATACAGTTGGTTACAGCCGTTCCAGAGGCCTTCAGGGTATTGTGAAAGTGAACGAGGACTTGTAGAGAATACCATAATGTCCCTCCCCTTGTTCCGTCATTATGATATCAAGCCATTATCAGTCCAGTCCATGTTATCCACCCCTCTGCTCTTAAAATTAATACAGTTGGTTACAGCCGTTCCAGAGGCCTTCAGGGTATTGTCAAAGTGAACGAGGACTTGTAGAGAATACCATAATGTCCCTCCCCTTGTTCCATCATTATGATATCAAGCCATTATCAGTCCATGTTATCCACCCCTCTGCTCTTAAAATTAATACAGTTGGTTACAGCTGTTCCAGAGGCCTTCAGGGTATTGTCAAAATGAACGAGGACTTGTAGAGAATACCATGATGTCCCTTCCGTTGTTCCCTCATTAGCATATCAAGTCATTATCAGTCCAGTTCAGTTTATCCACCCCTTTGTGATGTTAGTGAACTCCATCCTGCTCTGGGGAATACTTTAATCTTTTTCTCAGCCTTCTCCTTCTATATTTTCAAGGTTACCACTGTTACCTTGGTTGTCCATTAGTGTATCAGTTGTGTATCATTTCTATACATATGACCTTCCATTTTCTTAGTCTTTACAGTACCTTCAAGCTTTATCTGTTCTCTAATCCATTATGCTCAAATCTTCTCTCCATTTTGTATCCATCATTTTTTTCTCTATTTCTCTTTGTGCACTTCTTAGCTTTTTCTTGTGAGCAGTTTCCTAACAGTATATTAGGACTGGCAAGATGCTGATTGTATGCCTTTCATTAGGCAAACTGCTTTTCAAGATAATGGTTAAAAAAATAAAAAATAAATAAAAAAATAAAAAAATACATCCTATCACTTTTTATCCCATGGGCAGGCTTCTCACTTATTGTCCTAGGTATATATGGAGCCTATATTTCTCTCCTCTCTCGAGTGTATTTTCCCAGTCAGCCTGCCAACAGATTATTGAGCATTACTGGTTTTCTTTCTGTTCATCCAGATATTTGTACCTTCACTCCAATGTTACTAAGGAAACTCATGCCAAATCGTAGTGCTGTCTCAATGGAACACATCAGTTTGGTGCTAAAGAAGAAAAAATGCACTTAATGACATACAAATGATCTGAAATGTCATGCCCCACCACCCACACCTACAAGGTCGGGGTAACACGTCTTTACTCGACTCCTTGCGTGGAAGACCCCCCAGCAAATACTACAGGTCCCCAAACAGTGCTGGCCAGGCAGTATAGACACTACAGTGCTGTATGGCACTATGAATTGAACCAGCCATGATTTTTCCCTTGTATGATCATAAGCATAAGCAAGATGGCGCCACTAAAACTCTTGACTGTGCCAAAATGAGCTGGTGGCCAGCCAACCACCAGGCCCCACCAAGAAAGCCTACCAGCACCATAGGCAGAACATACAACAATGCTAATGATTCCCAACTATTGAGATCTGGATCACTCCTGTCACTGCAGGAATTTCTGCCAGTTCTATGGATGCAGATTAATTTTCCAAAAAACTTAAGTATCTTTTATTTCTTCAAAGTCATAGGGCATGAAAGAGTGAAAATGTGTTCATGTTTCTTTAAGTCTAGAATAACCATGACAAAAATTATATAATTACTGGTACGAAACAAGCACCAGCACTCCAAACACAGAAGAGTGCTGGCCGTCAGGGGCACAAAACATGGCTAGAGCTACTATGCAATGTTGGCCAGGTAGTCTTGCACTTCAGCAGGCGTGAGGCGGCGGAAACCTTTGGAATTGCAGATGCCGATTTCAATGTTGTCACTGCTCATCTGTCCTTCAAAGCTCTCCTTCAGCGTTAGGATGGCGGTGTGGACGGCGTCATCCAGCTCAAGATCTTCATTATATCTGCAGAAGAGGTTACACAATAGCCACATTATGAGTGGATGGTAATAAGACTAAACTAATCTCCTTCAAATAGCTTATGAATAGCATGTGTCTGTATATAATGCCTGGCTTAATAAAGACATGCACTCACAAATAATTATTCGAAAGTAAATTCTACTAAATCTATTACACTGCCTGCAAAGTATTTTGATTATGATGAAGGAATTTACATGTGATCCTACCATGTAAAGAGTCATAGGTAGAGACTACTAACTGCAAGAAAAAATCACACTACATTCATCATATGGCTTTGTCTGTCCTGTTTTATCATGATGTTGTTCCCTTTACATTGACAAACTTTTATCTTCAACCTGAAGCAACAGAAGCAACATATGACAATTGGGTAGGCGGTGGCTGAGTGGTTAGCGTGTGGGCCCTGCATTCACCGCGCCATGGACGATGTCGGTTCGAATCCGTCCGTTACCACCAGGGATTTATCAGTCACCGTCGAGTGGCCTAAGACTACCCACATGCTGTCCTGAAGACTACCCATCAACCCAGACTTTAACCCGTGGGCTTCGACTACGGGAAAGCCGAGAAGTGGCCGAGAAACGGCAAAATTACACTGCATTGGGACTAAGAAAAGAGCATGTAATGTACATCAGAGTACTCCTCTCATAACCATAAAGCTGTTAAAAATATTTACTTTTACTCAAACTCCATTCATTTTGGGTGGTGTTTGTTATAAAATAAAGTCTTGTGACGCGTGGCATCTAGCCAAGAGTCGTTTGTTGTCTACTTTAGAGAATTTGACAAGTGATTATTGTGTGGATAGCTATAATTCAGTTTGCCATGACCTTACAGCACCACCTATGACAAAGAAGCCCATCTCAAGATCACTCACCCACCACTATGACCCAGGGCATGTATGGTGGGTTGCTCTATGCCACCAGCACACAGCGCCTACAATTAGCTCGAATTATGGGTTTTATGGTGAGCCCTTTTTAGGGTCCGCTGTACCACAGCCATGACTCGTGAAAGCCCAGAAAAGGGTCTGCCAACGTTCCGGGGGGCAGCATGAGCCAAGCATAAATGGCGCCACTATAAAAATTGCCAGTGCCATGACGGGCTTGGGCCGAACACCAGGCTCCTGAAGAAAGCCTACCGGCGCTACAGGCAATGATGTAAAAAAAATTAAAAAAAAAAAAAAAAAAAAAAAACCTAAGGTGGATATTTCTAGTGTGGTGACAATATCTTGTTTGTCTGGGTCATGCTAACCCCTGAGGTTCAGCTTGACAGGATTTGCTGAAGGTAGCCTTAATAAAACAGCCCATGGGTGATGTTGGGCTACCCAGTGAAGGCTAAAATATTGTCAGAGCCAGAGGAATTCAAAGTTGGGACCCTGTGATAAGAACTAAGAGCTGACCACTCACCTCCTGCCTCCCTAACAAAGAAGTGAATGCTGAGTCTAGGTGTGAATCCTGATGCCTGCTCACTAATACTAAGCACCATCAAGTGTAGCTACACATAATCCATTACACCTGGCTGTTACCTAATATGGTCACTAAAAATGCCTTAAGGTGGAATGGGCCTCCATATAAAATACAGCTAAGCACAGAGCTCCTCATTAATGCCTTATAACCATAAATATATTCAGTGCCAACCTCTTTTCTAGGAAGGTTTTTCCATTGATGAAGTTCTTGCCCATTGCCGTGGCCTTCCAGGGAAAGTAGGCACCAGAGGGGTCACACTGGAAGAGGTAGGGTCTGTCTGTGTCCCACCCACAGATGAGGAGACTCACTCCAAATGGCCTCACGCCTCTGTTGGAAGATCACATACATTGGTAACAGGAGCCCTCCTACTCTTCTGAGTGTGACATGGATCAATTAAACTAAAACTGAATACAGGGCGACTTGAATACAAGCCCAGGACCCAGTTCCTGAAAACAACAGTAAATAACCATGCCTGTCTTTACATTCACACACACACACACACAGAAAAGTAATATATATTCACATTACTTGTTGCCATCAAATACATATATGTGGTTTAATATTTTTGCAAATATTTTTGACACTCATTTCTCTGAGGAGGCTGCACAGTTGGGGCTCCAAATGGAGGGAATCAAGGACGAGCCAGCACAGTGCCCTTCAGCAGTAGTTTTTTTAAGATCTCCTGACTTGTCAGCACTAACCATTCTCACCATTGGCACATTTTGCTGTAAAGCTTCCTTTATTACTCATATATTAGGTTAGGTTAAGTTTAGGGTATCCTTAAACACCAACTTATTGTATAAGTTAACAAAGAATGGCCCAACTTTGTTGTAAAGAAAGTCTCATTAGTAAGGAAGCATACATGAAATTTCCGAGTCAAGATGTAGCTTAACTGTTCAGGGTTTAGGATAGCCAGCACCTTATCATATAAATTAACAAAGAATGGCCTCACTTTGTTGTAAAGAAAGTCTCATTAGTATGGAAGTATATATGAAATTTCTGAGTCAAGACGTATAGAAACTGTTCGGGGCTTTGTTGGGTTAGGTTAGGTTAAGTTTGGGGTATCTTCAAACACATGATTGCTAGCACCTTATGGTATAAATCAACAAAGAATGACCTCACTTTGTTGTATAGAAAGTCTCATTGGTATGGAAGCCTATATGAATTTTCTGAGTTAAGACCTATAGTAACTGTTTGGGGTTTTGTTAGGTTAGGTTAGGTTAAGTTTAGGGTATCTTCAAACACATGATAGTCAGCACCTTATGATATAAATCAACAAAGAGTGACCTCACTTTGTTGTATAGAAAGTCTCATTAGTTAGGAAGTATATATGAATTTTCTGAGTCAACAGCTATAGTAACTGTTTGGGGTTGTTAGGTTAAATTTAGGGTATCTTTAAACACATGATAGGCAGCACCTTATGGTATAAATCAACAAAAAATGACCTCACTTTGTTGTATAGAAAGTCTCATTAGTGAGGAAGCATATATGAATTTTCTGAGTCAAGACGTATTGTGACTGTTTGGGGTTTTGTTAGGTTTGGTTAGGTAAAGATTAATGTATCTTCAAACACATGATAGCCAGCAACTTATGATATAAATTAACAAAGAATGACCTCACTCTGTTGTATAGAAAGTCTCATTAGTTAGGCAGCTTAAATGAATTTTCGGAGTCAAGACCTATAATAATTTTAGTTTTGTTAGGTTTAGGTTAACCGGAGGGTGGCATGAGCCTCAATAGGTGTCACTTAAACAATCCTGCTTGCGCCACCACCGGGCTAAGGGACATTCTCTAACAGCCCCCTAAACCTGAAATCTAAAGAGGCAACAATTGCCTCAGCCTCAAAAAAAAAAATAAATAAATAAATAAAATAAATAAATAAATAAATAAATAAATATATATATATATATATATATATTTATATATATAAATATATATATATATATATATATATATATATATATATATATATATATATATATATATATATATATATATAAAATAAAATAAAAAACAAAAAATAAAAAAGCCCAATGTCACCATAGGCAAACTTAGCCAATGTATATACCACTGGAATATTTTGGTGCTGGTCACATACCCAACCTCAACAACAGAAACAAATGGTACATGAACTTGGTTTGGTCTGTCCTCAGTAGTCCAAAACAGACTCAAGTTTACCAGGTTAACCCTTGCCCTTTCCTCTCCTTGAAACATCATGTGAAATGAGTAGACTGCTGCACTAAATGGGCACATCACATTCCCAAAAGTTTTGTGTCAAGTATCACAGTGTGAGAACCCCTGTATTAGATAGTATATTATATAATTAGTCAAGCAATCAACTTCTTGCCATCGATAAAAAGATAAGCAAAACTATTATTACAGCCCCACCACTACATACCCAGACTGTGTGTACTCCTGCATGATGGCTGCCAGGCGCTGCACCAGCTGTGTGGTGGGGATGGGCTCCAGGTACGTGCGGTAGTACTGCTGTGCCACCCGCCGGGCCTGACGCACCAAGAGGCGGTAGTCAGGACCCATACCTGAGGGGATGGGGAGCAGTTAAACACAAACTCTTAGTAGGTCAAGCAGCAATGGCGATTGATGACTGAGGAGGTCTAGGCAGATTATAAAAGCCTAAATGTATATTCAGTACAAAGAAATACAGTTTAACCAGTTAAAGGCATAATTAAAATGCTGATCCTGCTAATTTTGCTATGTGTACTTCAAAAATAATAATAATTAATTGAACTTGCTATTTTCAAAACCTACAAGTTTATGGCTAATATGGTGTAATTCTGTCTGTACATTTGGTGTGAAGCATTATGAATCACTACAGGTCACACAAGTGAAAATAGGATTTATAAAATTACTACACTTCTCTTTTAAGACTGTACATTTACAATGGAAAATGTGATGGCGCTAAAATGCACATTCTGCATAAAGCAAAAAGACTCCTCCACTCACCACTGTACACCATGCCTATGTGGTCTGTCACCACCTCCACTTTGATGATGGAGTGTTCCTCAACCAGGATGGACTTGTGCTTCTTCTCCGTGGCCAGCACCACCCCGTCCTTGGCCTTGATGCCCACCGCCGGGGCGCCGGCAGCCACAGCTGCTAAGGCATACTCTATCTGAACCAACTTCCCTGATGGGCTGAAAGATAACAAAAGTAGACAATGACTTCTTTAAGGATATGAATAATGTTTACTTGAGAATGTTTCATTACTATTATTTTGAAAATAATCTCACCTAAGTTAATGGCTGAAATAGACTAAAATATGTGAAATAGACTAAAATATGTAGCAAAAAAAATATATATATAAGTCCTCCACAAACCAAGTTAATCTGTTCAGGTTGCAATGTAATGCTTGGTCTCTCAAAGAAACTACAAGGAATAAGGTAAAACTTCAGAAGTACACCCGATGACTGCCCCCAACCTAACAATGCCCAGCCCATGTATCCACCAGGCATGGGTTCAACTACATTTTTTTGCAGTTGAGTGCACAATATCACAAATCGAAGTACAACTACAATTACCTAGTTTTATAGCTGAACTCAAGTTCAAGCATGAGTACGTACTTTTGTAACGTACACGAATCCAAGTATAGGTACTTCTTACTGATTTAATCTTAAGATTTTTCTGCTTTTCTCTTTTAACAAGTGGAAAACTACCCACCCCTCTTTGTCCTGAGTCAGCTCACGTGACCTCAGTGTCACCTCATCCCAGGGACCAGGCCACCCCGAGGCCACGGCACACACATTTGCATTGTCTTCTTGTACTCAGAACTCGTAAAATTGTAGAATACTTGGGTGTCCGAGTATAGGTTAGAGTACAAATACTAAGGACATTTTAAACCCGAGTACAAGTACATGATATTGTGTACTTACGTACAAGTACGAGTACAAGTACGAGTACATGTACTTAGACCAAGCCTGGGGCCAAATTCAGAAAAGAGGATGTAAGTTCGAGGACGTAACTCCTTACATCGTTTAGACTTACACCCTCCTCACATCCTTTGCTACATCTAAATTCAGAGAAAAGGATGTGGAAGGGATGTAAATCAGAGAGGCAGCTGATTGGGCAAAAGCCTTCATAATGTCATCAGGCTCGCCTGCGAATCCAAATCGCTTAAGCAAAACGTGCCACCTAATCACAAGGCAGCTGCGTCATCAGCAGTGTGGGAGAAAAGAATACAACAGTAAAAGATAAATCAAAAGAACAAGTGCAATAGAAGAAAACAAACAAAAGGATAGAAAAGGGAAATGCAAAGACTAAAGTAGGCTAAAGTGAAGGAAACAAAGTAAAATAGAAAAGCAAAAGACTGTGTAGGCAAAGTGTACAGAAAAACTGAGCTCGGAGCAGAGTGAAGTATCTAGGGGTGTAGAGTTAAGAATTTGTCTGAATAACCAAGGAGGACCTATGAAGCAATACAAAGTGGTACAGGTCAAAAGAAGAACACCAGTCTTCCTCTTTTTCTTTAGCTGTTGACGGACTGATGGCTATAGTGAACTCTACAAGATATATTCCATCCCTGCTGTAGTATCTTGCTTTTATGGAAGGATTTTGCTTAATTGACTCATATACTTTTATTTCCTTATTGGGAAACATTATATATAAAGCATTCCATTGAAAACTGAAAAAGGATGCAAGTGTTACTGTATGCCACCTCCGAGACTGGCGTAAGTTGCAACCGAGTTAGATCCTCGGCTACATCGTTTTTCTGTTTTCTGAATCCTGATGTGAGTGCGGAGGGATGTATCTCGGAGTTACATCCATGTAGGTGCTTTCTGAATCCGGCCCCTGGTACCCACGCCCCCGGCACACCGCCTGCCACTAACGCCGAGAAGTACACTGTTCCTGCCGCCTCTCCCTTCCATGTAGTCCATTCCTTAAACTTTTCCCTTCCACATAACCCATAACGTCCCTCCACTATCATGATTCACATAATTCACGCCACCACTCTGCTTCAAATCTTGCCAGTCACAGCCGCGGCGGCCAGTGTGTCGCGCCGCCCGCCGCCCCCAGGGGTGCAGGGCGGCGCCGCCACGCCCCGCCGCCGCCAAACACCCCGGGCCGCCCCCTGCGTCAGTGTGTGGCCGGTGCGTGGGCTATGAACGGTGATATACCTGAAGGTGGTGAGGGAGAAGCTGTAGCGTTCGGTGGCCATGGCGGTGTTGTGGTGCTGCTGATGATGATGATGGTGTCTGCCTTGGCAACGGCGGCTCGACAGATTGGAACATGGTGACGATATAATAATGATAATAATAGTTTTATTTCGCCCATCGGCATATATATAATATATAAAAAAATAGGACAAGTAAACGAACGAGATCAACCGAGATACATATACACTTAAATAGATGACAACTCATAATTGTACATGCGTGTGCACGGAGTATAATGACATAGTCACCCATCAATTCTGACGAGGCCAGCCACCCCACCCCCACCCCCACCCCCAGCACACCGGCTCTCACCGCCACGGATGAGCTATATATTATAGTCCATCTATGAAACCCCAGAAGCTGCTTGAGGATGTCGTTATGACAGACCCTAAAAGACGGTTCATGGAGGCAGCCCTATCCCGCGACCACAGCGAGTTGCAGTAGAGAGAGTAGCAGTGGCTCCTGAATAACTCCAACTTCACCTCCGTGCTGCAGGAGAATTTCCTCAGCAGCATGTTGCCGATGACTGTGAGCTTGGTGGCATATCTTAATAACAACGACAGCCGCAAGCAACCTGAGGCTTTAGAGGGCCTAACCAGCCCCCTAAAACATTGAAGAAGTGCGTCAGTGGGCCATTCACAACAACACCTCTGGGGCTCCAACCTGGTCCAAGGCCCTCCTCAGAATTATTAACATGACAGTACCTGTGTTTGTTTACCCCCCCCCCCACCCCATCTCTCGTGGTGGTTGTCGTACCCAGTGATTCCTTTATTTAGATCTTGATACTGGATAGTCATTTCTCAATACATCCATTTAGGTGTCTTCTTTCTTAGTTTTATAGCCGATAGTATTCATTTTGTGTCATTGGGTTCAGACCATTTATATTGAAACATAATATATAATAAGTAGTCTCTGTGTGTGTGTGTGTGTGTGTGTGTGTGTGTGTGTGTGACGGTCCTTTATAGCGGCAGCAGTGTCTCCGCCTGCAGGGTGAGCAGTGCCACACCCGAACCCAACAACAGCAGGTAGAAGGCGCCCTGCAGGTGGTCCAGGGCGAGCACCATTTGGCTCGCGTCTTCCTGTTGATATTAAAGAATTAGTTTTAGAAGACCTACGTAGACGAATCTCCCAAATGATGTCGTTGCCCTATGATTTCCCCTCAAAGGCTATAACTCATTTGAAAAGTATTATAAAGAGTGAGTTGTTACAGAGACTCATGGGCAATGCACGGTACAAATGCATCTTCATCATTGTCCCTATCGGTTTAACACTTATAAGGAACTAATCATCGTTATCATTTCATAGTTTCGCTGAGCACCATGCGTCTCTTGTGGCAAAATAACATCTTACGTCATTAAATGCATCATCATCATTGTCCATATCCGTCTAAACACTTATAAGGAACCAATCATCGTTTCGCCGATCACCATGCGTCTCTTGTAGCAAAATAACACATCTTACGTCATTAATATCTGCGCTGCGTCTCTTGTAACGAAATAACACATTTTACGTTACGGTGTCTGCCCTACCTGAGTTTTTAATATCTGCACTGCGTTTTGCTCCACCTTCGCCGCCTCCCTGTTCTCCTGCACGCGGCGGGCCATGACCTCCTCCGTCCACAGCGCCACCAGCCCAGAGTCTTCAATGCGGGACTGAAGGTTTACGAACTCATTGAGGAACGGAGATCCCTTCCTGCAGGGCGATAAAGTGATACACGGCCCATAAGTGACACACGGACTTAGAATTTTTCCGGCCAAGTCCACGTTGCCATGTTACGTGAAATTGATATATGCAGTAGTAAACAAAATATATATAGACTCAGTTTTTCATTGTGGTCTTTTTACGATTAGCATCTTTTCGAATACATAATGCAACCAATGGATAGTTTTATATAGTCGGTTATGGATACAAAAAGGTAGTTATAGTATGGAAGAATATACACTCGCCTTACACCCCAACCAAGGCAGGCGAGGAGATTCATCTCCTCGCGGCTCGTGTAGAAGGGCGTTTGCCCGTAGCTGTCCGTGTATTTGGAGTTGATGAGGATCTGAATGAACTTTTTGAAGATGATGAGAGAGAAGCCGCCGTCCAGCACCTTCGCCATCACTGTGCCCAAGTCTGTCACCTGAAATACGGAAAAATAAGGGAAATGTGAATAGTATGGACATGGTATTCTCATCGTATGGTATTTCTTTTCACTTTACCTCAATGCTCTTCAAACTTATCGTACTAGAACCCTCATGGACCTCTTGGAAGCCCCTTGATAGTACAGTTCTCTATTTGTGAGGAAGCCACGCAACGTTACCAGATTGTCGTACTCAACCGCTTATATTTCCCGACTTCCTACCCCCAAACTGTCTTCTGTGCTCCAGTAACGAAACTCATTTATAGTTATCGTTAAAAGAGTTAGATCCTGATGTTTCTTGGCAATAGTTAGGCGTCAGAAACCGGTAAATAATATGCTCTGAGTACGATAATTTGGCAACGGTGAAGCCACGTCTCATGTATGCCAAGTCTTGAAGAAATGCCTTGCTTCATATATTGCTCATGGGCTTTTGGGTTTACTCTTCACCTTTCTATCTTAATTTTACATACATTACTCAGACACCATTCGAGTAAGGCTATGATCCCTTACCTCCATATTCTCGTATATTTCCTTCATTACTGGGCTTCTCTGTTTCCTGAAAAAGTCAACTGGTGCCCCGTTGAAAAGCGTTTGCTCTGACCCCCACGTCCAGCCGTCAGTCTCCACCAGGTCCTGCAGGCTCTCCAGTGTCTTGGACTTCCCCTGGACTGTGAGGTGGGCGATCAGGGAAGACTTGAAACTCGCTGAGATGACGAAACAGAACATCAGCCACCAGCTCACTAGTAACTGAAAGACGATAAAGAAGAACGAAGAAGAAAGAAAGAAAAAAAGAAAGAATGAAAGAAAGGAAGAAAGAAAGAATGAATGAATGAAAGAAAGTAAAAAGACAAAGAAGAGAGAAAAGAAAAATATATAAAAGAAAAACAAGAAAAAAGGAAGAAAGAAACGATGAAACGTATAAACGGCCTTCACACACACACACACACACACACACACACACACACACACACACACACACACACACACACACACACACACAAACCTGTCCGGAAACATTTATTGACGGGTCTCGGAGCGACTTCTCCAGCAGAGCGCCCCAGCTGTAGAGAAGCGTCGTTTTGAGATAGACTTCGCGGCCCCCAGTCAACAGCCTCCACGCCCTCTGCATCAGCCACAGCACCACGCCCCACGCCACCATGCACGCAAGGAGGGAGATCCATAACACAACTACGAAGAGGAAAGATCATTTTACACGTATACGCGGCTTAGTCTGTCACGGAGGGAAGGAAGGGAGGGAATGAAAGAAGGAAAGCAAGATAGCAACGGAAATGACAGTGTATCCTAAGAGTGTTTCAGCATCTTTTGAGGAGAGAAAGAAGGAAGGAAGGAAGGAAGGTAAAGTGACTGGAAGGAAGAAAGACAAGTACACAAGACAGCTATGAAAAAAGTAACTATTTTGCTCGTATTAAGGCACAAACAGGCATAAAAACATCTTATTTGCTACATAGCTCTAGACGCCTCCATTAAACACAAAGGGACAGCACACGAACACGAAAACGGCCTGAGGAGGGAGAGATACGCAGGCAGCAAGGTGGGCTTCAGCGACACAATGACGAGGGTTTCCGCCGGTTCGAGTCGCAGGTAATCAATAACCTCAAGTCGGTCATGAGTCGGGGCGAGGATCATGCAAACCTCCGCCTCCTCTCGCTGCAGCTCCCCGACCATGCCGCTGTACAGCCCGTCGGGACCGCGATACCCAAAGGACCTGGTTGGATTTTCTCGCATTTCGTACCTGTTGGTGGAGGCGAATGTAAGACTCTTTTACAGCAAGGAAGGCAGTTCGAGTGGAAAAAAAAACCCAGGAACAAAATGGCCCGCTTGACGCTGCTCCAAGAAAAGAAAACAACGAGAGGTCAGAAGAGAGGTCAGTTTCGGGTGGAGAGGTGTTAGTGAATGCATGAGGGAAGAGGAACTATAGTCTTCAGAACCACTGTAGGTACTAGCCGTCAAAACCAAGTCATATACCCAAAGAACTTAACTTAAATCTTTCTGCCTCTCGTATCTCTGCATGTTGGAAGAGAACGCAAGAATTAGTGACTGAATGATTCATTAGTTTTAAGAGTAAGATATACCTGAAGATCTAGTGGTGTTTTCTCCTCACTGTTGGAAGAGAGAGCGTGCAAATTAGTGACTGAATGATTAAAGAAGGGCTCTGTGATATATTACCAGCATCAGGAGATAACACTCGCCACTGCAGCGCCAAATTTGGTGCAGCTTCAGCGTCAGGAGAGAGGAATAGCGTGTCACTCACGTTAGTAATGGAGGTGAGAGAAAATAAGCCCATAACCACATTACCGCCTCAGCCAATAATGTACTTTTTGCCCGGATATATTTTTTTTTTATAGGTTATTAATATTCGTCCATTTATTTATTTGTTGATTAGATGAGTGGAAGTTTTGGGTGTGCATGCATTTTCACTATAATATGCAGAGCTTAGGATGAAATGAAACTTAAATGCGACTAAATGTAGGAAAAAAAATATATGCCCCATGTTTTTTAGCCATTCTTTTTTATGTACCAGTCCATTCAAACTTGCTGTGCCCTTTATACCGTATATGAGTGACTATAACGACAATTAATAAAGCCTAAAACCCACGTAAAGTTGAAGGCAGCGGCGAACGCGTCCAGAAACCTTCCATTGAGGGAGTCCCGCGGCATGACGGCGGTGCCAGGCTCGGGCGTGTTCCTCGCGTAGTCGGTGTAGGGGAAGTTCGGCAAGGTAGTCACGCGAAACCTGTGGCCTTGCATGTCTCTCAGGGACTCTGTGTAGGATGAGGAGTGTTTGCAGATGCCTGTTATTTATTTATTTGTTTGTTTGTGTATGCGTGTATTTATTTACCAACATGCTTATATATTGATACACGTATTCATCTATCTATTTTATCTACTCATTGTCTCAAGTAGACAGTAAAAGAGCCGAACAGAAATGTAAAAAAGACTCTTTCCAAAAAATATGACGCTCCTAAGATGGTTATGGAATGAGAAAAAAAATATAACATAAGTTTAGTAATAATTGTCCAACCAAGGAGAGTATAAAGAACAGTAAAGCTACAAGGTACACATATTACCATTTAACAGATACGGGTACAGCTTGGTGATCTCTTTGTAGTGCTGATCGTCCGCGATCAAGGCGAGGTCCCAGCGGTGGACGAAGCGGACGCCTGCCTCGCCCCCCACGCAGAACAGACACCGCCTGTACGCCTTGACCGCCCGGCCGACTGGTGGGTGGCACACAGGAAGGGGAAAACTAGAATCAACTTAATCCGGTAGCTGCGGGGATCATGGTTCTTAAATAAAGGCCCCTCTAAGCGAATTAATGAGAAAATATCATCACTCACGCAAACCATTTCATAATATATATCAACGCATTTGTGATCAGTTTAAGCATCATCTATTTTTGGGGGTCTTTATCATGACAAAAATTTGGCCCGTCGCTGCTATATGGTAAAGCCACAAATTTGGCCCGTCGCTGCTACCGGGTTAAAAGGAATAAAAACGTAATGTAAATATATATAATCATCTAATAATGCTAACTAAGTCTCATAAAACAGCTTATGGATCACAGTAAGTACAAGCATTACCTTTATGTTTAGATAGTTAGTTAGTAGTTATTAAAAGGAATAAAAACAATGTAAATATATATATATAATCATCTAATAATGCTAACTAAGTCTCCTAAAACAGCTGATGAATCACAGTGAGTACAAACATTACCTTTATGTTTAATTAGTTAGTAGTTAGTAAATGATAAAATTGTCGGATAAACACTATTCTTACAGGTTCACTTCGAAGAAAAGGTAAAACTTGTCACGCACATCACTTTTACCTGTTTCTTTTGAAGGTCCGGCAAAGCGCGAGTGTCCGGCAACTGTGAAACGAGAGGCAGGTGTGTTGTGGGTGACAGACTGATGCTGGAGCGCCAGGTACAGGACGTGGATAGTGTTGCGGAGGCTGTGGTGGAGGAGGACGTCTCTCTTACCTCTCCCGCCGCCCACCACCACCACACGTGTCTCAGGGAACTTCCACAACCCGACACGCTCCAACATGCTATCCGGAAAAAGGGTTTGCCGGTGAAGATGTCAAAATTGAGACTGTCTTCGCTTACACCCTCCCACTGCTTCCTTTCATGTCTCTTGCTCACCCACCAGCCCTACCCTTGTCTCCATTCACACCGTTAATTAAGTACTGGTTGTGTGTCTTGTTACCTTAGAGCGGATGCATAATCGTCGTTGGTGTCGTCGTGGTTGAGCTGAAGAATCACTCCACGACATGTGCTGATGGTGTTCCCCTCCAGAGTGTGGTCAGAGTGGTTGCGGTGGAGTGCTGATGTCACCACCACTCCCCCGGTCACGTGTCTGCAAGAACTTACCATCATCAACTGGACCACAGCAAGAAAGATATACAGTGGAAGGAATAAACTGAAAGCTCGCCTTCTCTCACCTGCTAATGGCGGAGAACACAGGTGACTGAGGAGCGGCTGTCAGGAGCACCACGTGACAGCCGGTGAAATGATGCTCCACCACCTGACCCACCATGACCCCCACCTGCTCCGCGCCCACCTGCTCCGCGCCCACCTCATCTCCCCTTGTTAGGTTCGTGTTCCCCAAAGTGGTCACCGCCAGCACCACCCACCACCTCATCGGTGCTTCTGTTGAAATAAACGTCGTCCGCTTCTACATTATGTCATTTGAATGATAAATTCAACGTTATTTTTTTCTGGGTGTAGAGTTTTTTTTCCCTGTTTGATATGGTTAATACCTGTATCAGATGAGGAAGGTACAAGAGAAACTACAAAGGAAAAATAAATTATATTATCCATGTGGATTGCAAACATGATAATGTGTAATGAATCTCAATGCGTGTACACACTCCAGAAGCCTAAAAAGAGGTAACAACAATCATGTAAGGTGATGTCCTTCACCTAGAAATAGAAGATATGTCATCGGGGCGTACATTTATTCATTTCCCATAGTTATACACGGTATCTGTCGTCTGTCGCTACACAGGACTGTTACTTGTAAACTCACTCGTGTAATTAACACCTAATTAATAAAAGATTTTGAGTTTTACACCAATTTCGTTTTTAATAAGATGTGGACGAATCTGGTAATTAATGTTCCTCTAATGAAATTCCGCTGCAGATTCTGTTTGCATTTCTCTCCTGATTAAAAGTGGAAAACTTGAGATGTTGCAGGTACAAAGCGGCACAAGGTAGCCAAACAGCGAGGCACTGGGCACTTTAGCCCGGCAGGGCCTGTGTTCATACATCTCGCAGGAGACGGTGGCATTGGCGAGGCACTGCAGGTACCCACTGGCTTCAAGGTTGGAGTATTCATCAATTATCCTCTCTGGCTGTCTGCCCCTAGAATGTTTGGCCTCCACGGAGCCGCCCGCCTGCCAGCGACGCACCCAGCGGTACACAGTGGACATGCTCGCGCCCATGCAGCAGGCTATCTCTCGGGCAGACATTCCCGCCAGCCACAGGCAAATCATCCGTGCCCGAAAGACGCTCAACATCATTTTGTTGAGGGACTGGTTCCGCATCGCTCTGGGGAAGTGAACAGTGCCCCTGATAGTCTTCAAGAATAATTTCTTTTCGTTGTTTTAAAACCCAGACTCACCAGTTATCAATATAAAGAATCAAACTTTTTGTTTGGGGCATGCGCTGATTTCAAAGGAAAGTAACTAACAAAATGCATTTCATAGGGTTCCAAGAGCCTGGAAAAAGCTATACCATTAGAACAATTAACAATAAAAGGTGACATAGACTTAAAAACTACTGACCGTTTGATTTACTTTATGTAACCTTCAGTGTTCACCAAGGTGATCATAAACAGACTAAGCACAGCGCCAGATTTTAACAAGTCAATAGAACAAGAGTGGAGTGGAGGCAAAGGCTCTTCGTCTCATCAGCTCTCCTCCTCATACTGATAGTCTTCTACCTCTTAAATTCCGCCGCAATTGCCTCTCTCTCTATCTTCTCTCGATATTTTCCCCTGATGAACTTTCTGAACTTGCTGCCTGCCCTCCTCCTCCCCCCCCGCTGCACTCGCGCTTCGACTCATGCTCATCCCTATACTGTATACTGTTATAAGCAGCTTAACCCAACTCTTTCATTCTCTCTCCCTCACTGGTGGGCTGGTCTTCCTTCATCTTATTTCCTCCTTCCTTCATCTGTATTTCCTCCTGAGGGAGGTTAGGAGGTCTCTCCTCCCAGGGCCCTTTATCTTTACCTCTCTCCTCTTTTCTTTTTTTTAGGATTCTTTTTTATTTAATTTTTTTTGGTAATTTTTTTTTTTTTGTGCCTTTTTTTTTTTTTTGCTGTAAGGTGGATTTCGTCGTGGATAATGAACACTGGGATGGATCACTCTTCATAAAAAGTGGTGCCATGAATAGCAGCCTCCCACTCTACCTGATTATAAAGATGTATTCAGAGTATCTTACTGGTTCTGACATACGGCGTGGAAACTTGGTGCCTCTCAAAAGATTTATAGAGAAAGCTAAGAAGCACTTTAGGAGGAATGAAGGAAAAAAAATTACTTTAGAGATAAGAAGCGAGCATTGTGGATTTGGGAACAGATAAAGTTTGAAGATGTTCTAATGATGACAAAGAACAAGAAATGAACATGGGCAGGTCATATCATTAAGTGTACAGCTGATAGCAGATGGACCACCAAAGTAACAGAATGGCAAATAAATATAGAAGTCAGGGCAGACAGAGGACAAAGTGGAGAGATGAAATTAGAGAATTCTCTCCTCTGTCCTGTGAGCTTGAGTTTACCTTCTTCAGTTTGTTCAATGTTGAGTAGAACGTCGATTGTTGGACCTCTCTCTCCCGTAGCATGCAACCAAATGAATGCCTGGCCTTTGTTCCTTCAACCTTTATAGTTGTCAGACATTACAGCTTTGAGCCTTGAGGTAGAAACTCAACTGAGGGATGACGTGAGCATATCCAGGCCCAGGTTGGCTCGTGTGATGGCATTCGATAGTGCGTTACTCACATACGTCATAACGACCGACCATGTGTTGGTAATTTCTACTTTTTTTTTCTTTTTTCCAATGGACATAATATGATCTACGTCTGTCTTGACATATGCATAATTTTGGCATTAGACCATTTATTCTTCTCCAGTGGTGATCTTCCTTTGATTCTGGATTTCTTCGTCTCCTTCGCACATATTACTGACGTTTGCATTATTAGTAGTTCATTTATTTATTTTCCTTTCGGGTTCGTTTTTATGACTTGTACATATTTTCATTTTTGAATTGAGCTGGAATCGAGTTTCCGAGAATGATTCCTCGGTCTCCCTTCCAAGTGATGGTGTCAGCTTCATTTTCAAGGAAGTTCTAGAAACTATTTCAAGTAATGCATTCATGAGCATTTCAAATTAAATAACCGGCCCCTTTTCCAGTAATGTAAAGTCCCTTGAAGTAAACCTTTATTTTACATTACAATAGAGCTAGTCCCTTTGCAGCTGCCGGCTTCAAACTTTGATGGAAGAATTAGGATGAAGGTTTTGACCTTAAGTTTTCATATTTTAACTTTTGAGTTTCGTTTCTGTCGGCAAATACAATTGTAAAAAAAAAGCTTGAAGTGAACACCTGAGACGATAGAAGTGGGCACCTTTAAGCCTGGAATGAGAACCTGGCCGAGGAATATAATGGAGGTGACTCAGAGGGTGTGGGAACGATATCCCGAGAGGATCGAGAGGATCTTAAAGCCCAGTTTCTAATAGAGACAATACAAGTAATGTTTTCCACCGCATATCTTAAAGTGGATTTGCTCGTGACATCATCCGGATTTAATATTATTATTATAACTAATAGTCTCATTAACAACAACAACAACAACAATAATAATAATAATAATAATAATAATAATAATAATAATAATAATAATAATAATAATAATAATAATAATAATAATAATAATAATAATAATAATAATAATATAACAATAATAATAATAATAATAATAATAATAATAATAATAATAATAATAATAATAATAATAATGATAATAATAATAATGATAATAATAATGCCATTATTAATAATGCTATTGGTATCGTCAATGATATCATTATTATTGTTATCTTTATTTTAAGTATAATTATTTTCATTATTATTACTATTATTATCATCATTATTATTATCATTATTATTATCATCATCATCAATTTTGATATTATTATCATTGTTATCATTATTGTTATTATTATTATTATTATTATTATTATTATTATTATTATTATTATTATTATTATTATTATTATTATTATTGTGTGTGTGTGTAATAATAATACGTAGAAAACATCATAAAATACGATAGCTTATCTTGATTTTGTATTCTTAGGTATCTCCTGCCAGGTCTTTGCCGTCCTACCCCCCTGGCCCCTTCACTCCCCCTCCCGGTCACCTGAGCCCCGCCGTGCAGCACACACCTGTCACGCCAAGCATTAGTGAGCCAGGCCGTCACTCACGTAAAGGTTTGCCTCATCGCAACCTGTAATCCTCCTGCAATCATTAGCCAAGCATTCATCTTTCAGGAGAATTCATTGACTCACAGCTTCCTTTGTTCTGCTCTCTGTAACCCACGTCCTTCAAGCGGCTCGTCCAATGGCAGATGAGGTCCAAAAGGAGGTGGAGCTTGATGGTAGAGGTTGAAGTTAGCTATGCATTTCTGCCTATAACGCCTCCACCTACAGAGTATCCTAATTACATGATCTAATAGGCTCAGAAAACTCATAAGAATGAAAGGATATTTTTGACTGACGGGAAAAAACCCATCTTTGGCAGTCAGATATCGTGTTCACCAATGAGAGGAGTAATGTGAATAAGTGGGCTGGCCTTGCATTGCTTTTAATCAAACCGCCACTTTAGTCAGAACACTGTACTGCTGTGTCATAAGATTTACATATAAGTTTATAATTTATGGCAGGTATAAGTCAGGGGTTTACTGATGTAACTTGGATAGAAGCATGCTGTATTGATCGAAACTAATCTCATAGCATACCATTATCCCAGTTATGCATATTTTCCCACCTCCTCCTAAAGTATTCCTAAAATATGCATAGATGATGCGCGTATAATAATGAAATGGAGACAAACTGAAAGGGATGATCGAGTCAAGGGCTCTGTTAAAAAAAAAATATATGATTATGCCTGTAAAGAATGCAAACTTAATGCTTTGACCCTACAGCACCACAGTCACAATTATTATTACGATTATATCCTTTACTTTGCTCCAGTCAGCCAAACAGTGGTCGTGGCATCACCATTGTCTGCCCCAAAGAGGTGACGTTCAGATCCATGCAGCTGGAAGTTGGAAATGTTGTTAGGGTCAATGTCACAGGCCAAGCAAGGTCAACGCCACAGCTGGTTTTTATGTAGACTGACCAGGCAGATGCTATGGTATATGAATTTCTCGATGAATTTCTCGATGGAATAATTAGTCACTTTAAAAATGATGTAAATAAAATAATTATAACTAAATTTCATGCGTCACTTAATCGATATTTTATATATTATAGTTATTACTTGCCCCCCCCAAAAAAAAATTAAGTTCACGTTGAAATTAAAAGGATTATTAAAGTCTAGTGATCACATGCCTCCGACCAATCAGATTGATACACACGTCCATAGTGAAGCTTACTCTCTCTATCTTAAATTTTATTCTTTGTATTCAATGATAATACTTGTTACTTGCTCTCGTTCGTGCCCATGACCTTGATTCTTAGGAATTTTTCACCACTGGACAAGACTTAATTGTCATTCTGTTATTAAATGTGGCTGAACTGTTTATCATTCGCCAATTCTACTACGTTAAATTCCTTGACTTAAATTCTAAAGAGGAGCATATCCTGATCCATTCTTCCATCAATGAAATATCTATCTAACGAGATTTCAATATTCCCCAACAGCTCTGGCTTTCATCTTCCTTCACTGACCAGCCTGGTGAACAAGCCTACAATTTTGCTATCCTTAATGATCTAGAACAGCTAATTCAACATCCTTCACGTATAAAGGACCGCATTGTGGACACGCGCAACATTCTAAATCTCTTCCTAACCTTTATACTCCATCAGTTCCTTGGGTCTCCTCTGATCACAACCTTATTTCTGTGTCGCGTCATATCGCCCTTGTACAGCTACAACTGAATCGGAGGACTAACTGATTGCTTTTCTTTGTCAGTATAAAACTACGCCCCTGGTATCTAGCCTTCCAGCGCTATATATCGAAATGGGTAGGCGATGGCTGAGTGGTTAGCGTGCTGTGCTCACATTCACCACGCCACTGACAACGTCGGTTCGAATCCCCACGCTACCACCTGGGATTTTTCAGTCACCGTCGAGTGGCCTAAGACTACCCACATGCTGTCCAGAAGACCACCCATCAACCCGGACTCTAGAAGAAACCGTCCAGTGAATCAAGAATGAGTTCCGGGTGGCAGCATGAGCCAAGCATAACTGGCGCCACTATAAAAAAAATTGCCTGCACCACGACGGGCTTGGGCCGACCATCTGGCCCCTGAAGAAAGCCTACCGGAGGCTTGATAATAGCGATTAACGGCAGTAAGGAGAGTAAAAATGCGGCGAATTTTGTAAGAGTGAAGACAATCAGCTAGAAGAAAAGAGTTGAGGCGAATGTCTTTTGACATTTCTCTGTTAAGAAGAGCTGTGTGAGAGGGACCCTTGATTTATACGTGGTGCAAACTCTATAATGGGGCGGGACGGCTCTTGTAGATATAGTTAGCGACTGGAAGTGAGGAAAATGAAAATGAAACTGAATATCATTCTGACCTCGAAGAAGCCGATTCTGTAAGATGTAATACTTATTTCAATTTTCCAGTCAAGATATAGAATAGAATAACAATACTTAATGCAGAAGAGAGGAACCTCCCAAGTCTTTCAGGGGTTGATAAAATATGCGGGTTTATGAGTATTTAAACTTTCCAATGGGCGAAATGTTGAATTTATTTTATTATTTTAGTTTCAAGGTGTGTATGAAGTAAATTATAATAATTATTACAAAACTATTGCAGTTTCCAAAAGAATATACTTTCAAAGTGTAATGGTTCTTTGGAATAATTATAACTTTTAAGAACATCTTAACAATCAATAGTTCAATACACTAAGCTTTGTTTAGGAGAAAATACATAAAAGGTTACATTTTTTTCTTTCATCTACAGCAGGTGACGCCTACGCTGCTGGGCGGGGCCAGTGGAACGTAGAATATAAATATTAGGCGATTGCCGCGGAGGCCAACACTTGCCTGAGACGGAGGTCGAGTTGTGAGCAACGGTCTGCCACTTGATGTCTCAAGGTAAGACTCGTGAAGGAGTAGTTCTGACTCAGTACACAGATTATGTCCTTACTTAGAGCGAGGCAGGCCACGCGGAAGCTATCACCTGTATATTTCAGTGGAATTTCAGTGACATTGGCTATATATCGATGTATTATATTTCGTGACTGATGAAGGGCCAAACTGGTTTCGCGGTCGTCTGGTGCCAACTGTCTCTGACTTATTTACTGGAGGCATTTTGATCAAAGATCCATATTCGCGTAGCGGCACTGAGGGACGAAGTAAAGGAAGAAAATCATATAATGAATGTCTGTCTGTCAGGTTATCGTAGTGTTTATTCAATTATTTCTTAAACATCAAACTACTGTATATTGTACTGGCCGAAGTACCTTATCAGCACTTCCTAAAATCCGTTTCATCATTCTCCGGTGTGCTAGCACTCCAGGTCGCTGACAGAACCTCTACAGCGGGATGGACCAGCGTCTGGCGCACAGGCCAGCCGTGATGGCAGAGCGTGCCCGCATCGTGTGGCTGTGGCTGGGCGGCGCCTCGGCGAGGGCGATCTCCCACCAGACGGGCGCCAGCCTCTCCACCGTGTATCGCTGGGTGCGCCGCTGGCAGGAGGAGGGCACCGTAGAGACCAAGCCTTACCAAAGGCAGCTCCGTAAAAATCCCTGGTCAGAAACCAACAAATTACTGCGGAGCGCCACATCTAAAGGAAAGGGTCGGAACAAAGCCAAAAGTATAAGTCAGACAACACTAGGAAAGGAAGCCGATATAAGCAGAATACCCACTGACGCCACAACAAAAGTGGACGTGGTCGGCATAACACCCAGCTTGGCCTGCAACGCCATGGTGCCTCTGACGTCGGGGTGGGATGTGTACACAGACACGCCCAGGCTTAACCCGCGGGGCCACAGCCATCCCGTCTTGGTGTACGACACGCTGCCTCAGTACTGCCAGGCCCTGATGCAATACTACAATGGCTACAGCATCACAACACCGTGAGGCCCTCGCTGGCCCTCTCTCGGCTGAAACTCACGTCAATGTCCCTTTAGCAGATTAGTATAATTATGTTTTATTTCATTTTCTTCGTGATTTCCTTCTGATATTGAATGGATGTCAGTCTACAGTAAATACAATAATTATGTACAATTTTGGTAGAAGAGCTACACAAGAAGGTTGTCTTACTATGATAAGATGAATGGAATTAACCAAGTAGTGTTGTAATTAATGCTAATACATTTGAAAGCCTCAGATGGAAGTTGCATAGATTTATGTGTGTGGAGGGCAGGTGATAAAGTGTTATCCGGGGCTGCCACGTAAAGGGAGACATACCTTACTAGTTTCCTTACAACTTCATGTGTATCGCTGATTTTACCACACTGCGTAATGTTCAGCATGGAAAGAAAAAGTAATGGACCATCAAACAACGCATCATTGACATTAAATTGTTCTGTACATCACAACTATTATTTCTATTTCCTAATTATTGATCCACATATTTACGATATCTTTAACGTCTCCCTTCGCACTTTAGTTCCCGATATTTTTTTCAAAGTGCATATTTTCATAAAACCATTAATAATTTATGCCAAAACAGCGCGCGTCATGTTTTGATGTGTAGCGTCTGCAGGTCGCGATGGAGGTGTGGGAGTTCGTCGTGCTGGTGTTGGTGATGGGCGCCGCGACGCCGGTATGTGGACAGGTGGGCGACATGGTGGAGCAGGTGGTGAGGCGGCACAGGGCTGGCTGCCACCTACTGCTGCTCACCTCTGTGCCTCGATCACCTGTCTTCCTGGACATTATCAGGTAAAGGCGGTATAATGGTCATCATTATATATATTTCTATCTATTCATCTATCTATCTATCTATCCATCTATCTATTTATCTACATATACAAGTTGTATATATTCCGAGGAAACCATTTTTTTTTTTTTTTTTTTTTTTTACAGCAAAGGAGACAGCTCAAGGGCACAAAAAAGTAAACATTAATAAAAAAAAAGCCCGCTACTCGCTGCTCCTAAAAAGAATCCAAAGAGGTGGCCGAAAGATAAGTCAGTTTCGGGAGGAGAGGTGTCCTGATACCCTCCTCTTGAAAGAGTTCAAGTCGTAGGCAGGAGGAAATACAGATGAAGGAAGATTGTTCCAGAGTTTACCAGCGTGAGGGATGAAAGAGTGAAGATGCTGGTTAACTCTTGCATAAGGGGTTTGGACAGTATAGGGATGAGCATGAGTAGAAAGTCGAGTGCAGCGGGGCCGCGGGAGGGGGGGAGGCATGCAGTTAGCAAGTTCAGAAGAGCAGTCAGCGTGGAAATATCGATAGAAGATAGAAAGAGAGGCAACATTGCGGCGGAATTTAAGAGGTAGAAGACTATCAGTATGAGGAGGAGAGCTGATGAGACGAAGAGCCTTTGCCTCCACTCTGTCTAGAAGAGCTGGGTGAGTGGAGCCCCCCACATGAGATGCATACTCCATACGAGGGCGGACAAGGCCCTGTATATGGACAGCAACTGTGCAGGGAGAAGAACTGGCGGAGACGGTACAGAACGCCCAGCCTCGAGGAAGCTGATTTAGTAAGAGATGAGATATGAAGTTTCCAGTTGAGATTTTGAGTTAAGGATAGACCGAGGATGTTTAGTGTTGAGGAAGGTGATAGCTGGGTGTTGTCAAAGAATAGGGGATAGTTGTTTGGAAGATTGTGTCGAGTGGATAGGTGGAGAAACTGTGTTTTGAGGCGTTGAAGGACACCAGGTTCTTCTTGCCCCAATCGGAAATAATAGTAAGGTCTGAGGCTAAGCGTTCTGCAGCCTCCAGCCTTGAGTCGTTAAGTTCCTGAAGGTGGGTCTTCTATTAAAGAAGTTGAATAATGCAGAGTGGAATCATCGGCGTAGGAATGGATAGGACAGTTCGTTTTGGAAAGAAGATCATCAATGAACAACAGAAAAGAGTGGGAGATAGGACAGAACCCTGTGGGACACCACTGTTAATAGATTTAGGGAAGAACAGTGACCGTCTACCACGGCAGAAATAGAACGGTCAGAAAGGAAACTGGAGATAAAGGTACAGAGAGAAGGATAGAAACCGTAGGAGGGTAGTTTAGAAAGCAAAGATTTGTGCCAGACCCTATCAAAAGCTTTTGATATGTCCAGCGCAATAGCAAAAGTTTCACCGAAACGGCTAAGAGAGGATGACCAAGAGTCAGTTAAGAAGGCTAGGAGATCACCACTAGAACGCCCCTTGCGGAACCCATACTGGCGATCAGATAGAAGGTCAGAAGTGGAAAGGTGCTTTTGAATCTTACGGTTAAGGATTGATTCAAAAGCTTTAGATAGACAAGAAAGTAAAGCAATAGGACGGTAGTTTGAGGGCTTGGAGCGGTCACCCTTCTTAGGTACAGGCTGTGTGAAGGCATACTTCCAGCAAGAAGGAAAGGTAGATGTTGACAGGCAGAGGCGAAAGAGTTTGACCAGGCAGGGTGACAGCACGGAGGCACAGTTTTTAAGGACAATAGGCGGCACTCCATCAGGTCCATAAGCCTTCTGAGGATTGAGGCCAGAGAGGGCATAGAAAACATCATTTTGAAGAATCTTTATAACAGGCATAACAGAGTCAGAGGGGGGATGAGTAGGAGGAATATGCCCAGAATCGTCCAGAGTGGAGTTTTAAGAAAAGGTTTGAGAGAAGAGTTCAGCCTTTGAGATAGATGAGACGGCAGTGTTGCCGCTAGGACTGAAGAGAGGAGGGAAAGATGAAGCAATGAAGTTGGAGGAGATAGTTTTGGCTAGATGCCAGAAGTTACAGGAAGAGTTAGAGAAAGCAAGGTTTTGGCATTTTCTATTAATGAAAGAATTTTTGGTTAGTCGGAGAATAGATTTGGCACGATTTCGGGCAGAAATGTAAAGTTCATAATTAGCATTAGTTTGAAGGCTCTGGTATCTTTTGTGAGCTACCTCTCTATCATTGACAGCACGAGAACAAGCGTGATTAAACCAAGGCTTTTTAGCGTGAGTAGAGAAAGAACGAGGAATGTATGCCTCCATTCCAGAGACAATCACCTCTGTGATGCGCTGAGCACACACCGAGGGGTCTCTATCCTGGAAGCAATAATCATTCCACGGGAAATCGGAAAAGTACATCCTCAGGTCGTCCCACCGAGCTGAAGCAAAATGCCAGAAGCATCGCCTCTTCGGTGGGTCCAGAGGATGTACAGGAGCGATAGGACAGGATGCAGAAATAAGATTGTGATCGGAGGAGCCCAACGGAGAGAACAGTTTGACAGAATAAGCAGAAGGGTTTGAGGTAAGGAAGAGGTCTAGAATGTTGGGCCGATCTCCAAGACGGTCAGGAATACGTGTAGGGTGCTGGACCAACTGCTCTAGGTCGTTGAGGATAGCAAAGTTGTAGGCTTGTTCACCAGGATGGTCAGTGAAAGAGGATGAAAGCCAAAGCTGGTGGTGAACATTGAAATCTCCTAGGATGGAGATTTCAGCGAAGGAGTGGTTCAAGATGTGCTCCACCTTAGAATTCAAATAGTCAAAGAATTTTACATAGTTGGTAGAGTTAGGTGAGAGATAAACAGCACAGATGTATTTAGTAATAGAATGACAGTGAAGTCTTAACCAGATGGTGGAAAATTCAGAAGAGTCAAGGTCGTGGGCACGAGAGCAAGTGATGTCGTTGCGCACGTAGGCGCAACATCCAGCTTTGGATTGAAATTTAGGATAGAGATAGTAGGAGGGAACAGAGTAGAGATTGCTGTCAGTAGCCTCAGAAACCTGTGTTTCGGTAAGGAAGAGAAGGTGAGGTTTAGAGGAGGAGAGATGATGTTCCACAGAATGAAAATTAGAGCGAAGACCGCGAATGTTGCAGAAATTGAGAAGAAAGAGGTTCGAGGAGTTATCAAGACACCTCTCAGGTCGGCAACCAGAAGGGAGTCCTCCTGGGGAATTTGTGGTCCCCCCCCCAGGCGGGGACTCCGAGGCATTGCTTAATTGAGCCATTTTGAATTTTGAATTTTGGAAAAAGGTGTATATGTTATGTGAATGTAGTGTGGTGTGGATAAAGAGAGGATCTGTAATTTATATATTTTAAACTACAGATAAATATCCAGCATATCTGTGTGATATTCATTTGTAGTTGTATTAATTTTGTGGCTGTGATATCTTGACATATTTTTAACATCTATACAGTATTCGTTTTCATTTTAGTAGATTAATGACATCTTACTCGAAGTGATTCTTATTTTTATTGAGACACCTGGACGCGAAGGTGAAAGCGGTGATGGCCGTCTCTCCTGACTTGCGTCATCCCCGGAAGGTTCTCGCAGGGGACTCCACAACCAGCTGTCGAATAGTTGTGCTTTACCTCAGCAGCGAGAGTGACACCGCCGGAGGGGTTGCTGCTGATCATGGTCACCCCAACACCACTGACCAAGCCTTGAGGTAGGGGAGAAGAGGAGAGACTTAGGAGGGAAATACGGTTAGCAGAGTGAAAAAAAATATCTCAGCAAGAATCTTTTGTGTAATTTTTACTGAATTTTTAATTGTATTTTTTTTCGCTTGTTAGGTAATCAGTTTGTTACTTGTCCGTTCTTCCGTCCGTCAGTTCATAAGACAGTTAGTAAGTTGGTTAGTTAGATAGGTAGTTCCTTGCTAACTTACATATTAACTTACTGACTGACTGTCTTACTGATTGACGGACTAACAGCTTGACTGACTGAATGACTTGCTTTCTTACTTTCTTTTTTTCATCTAAAACCCACATTTTTGTTTATTCATGTGCCTTTTTTGCTGGGACGTGTTAGGTTGCTGGAGCGGGAAGGCCTTTACAAACTGCCGACGACGCGGGTGGTAGTGGTGGGTGGGAGTGATGGAGCACAGGACGTCCTCCTCCACCACAGCCTCCGCAACACCATCCACGGCACTTACCTGGGCCTCCACGCCGCTCATGCCACGCCTGTCCCCGCCTCCACACACCACCGAGTCCTCCGCTACGTAACCAGACAAAGTACGCGGTGAGGATGTAATTTTTCACTTGGAGACGTATGCATCAACAAATGCGCAGCATCACAATAAGTACTCTTATAAGGAAGGAATAAAAATCAGATGATTTATGAAAATAAACACAGTTTAATAAAAATAAAAAATATTTGGTATAAAAGAAGGTCGTTATATTCCACAGTTCAGTTTTTTAGAGAAGTTTTTTTTTCTGATGTGAGTATAGTAAGTTAATATTAAGTTAGTATAGTGCTCGTACATTGATGAATATACTATACTTTAAGCTTAACCTATTGTAAACCTTGAATTGTTTGTCATATATCCATATTATTGCTATTTTAGTGCAATACGTTTAGGCCGCACTCTCACCCACCAACTCACCTCATAATTATGAAGACTGATCACACTGCTAAGCGCCCACCTAACCTATCCCATATCCCAGGGCCCTAAAGGACAAGGATATAACCAGCAGGTCACTTAGCTCGGATGTAGAGGGGGTTTCAGATTTAGTGGTCTGAACCCGGTCGGCTGAGGTGAGGCCGGCCTTGTGGTAGTAGTAAGTTGTAGTTAATATATATATATATATATATATATATATATATATATATATATATATATATATATATATATATATATATATATATATATATATATATATATATATATATATATATATATTGTGTATGTGATTACAGAAACAGTTGCCCCTCATAGTACCTCTATATACCATCGTTGTTTATACTGCAAGCAAGGAAACGCTGATGCCAAGTTTTACAAAAGAATAAATGCCTCTTCGTTTCATACCGAAGTGGTCAATATATTCAAAGAAGGTAAGAAATTTGTTTTAACAGTATATTTTCCTTTTAGAGTGGGTTATAACTGTTTTTTTTTTCTTTCTAATCAGTTCCAATTTATATCCCCAGTGAGCATCAACGGAATACTATTCTTTGTTACCTCTCCTTAGAGCAGCTCAATAACTTCAATGGACATCAACTGAAGATCATCTCTGTCACTTACTTTCCTTACGTGGACTACCGGAAGTACAGTGACGCTCTGGGTGGAACAGTAGAGCTCATAGACTCCTTGGATTATCGACTTCTTGAGGCTTTCGCGGGAGAGCACAATTTCACGTAATACCACCACCATCATGTCATTTCTATTTCTCTAAAGGTTATACTGAATACTTTGCAAGAGTTTTTTTTATGATGTCAACGCTTCAGCATGTCTGCTGAGCGTAACCTAGTGTTCTACAGGTACGAGGTGCGTGAGGAGCCCACAAAGTCGTGGGGCCTGCCAAAGGATGGTGTCTTCACGGGTATGATGGGAACCCTGCAGCGGGAAGAGGCGGACTTGTCCATCATCACTGCTCCTTCCCCTGAAAGGTTCGAGGTCATGGACTTCATCAGGGGCTACCCGTCAGACAAAACTACCCTGGTGACCCTGAAACCGTCCCTACTCCCACAGTACTTGGCCCTCATCAGACCGTTTACAAGTACTAAACCTGATGGATTTCCTCTCCCTCTTTTCTGAGTTATATTTCATTAGATTAGTCATTACCCATCAGACACGCGAGTATGCACATGGTGTGGTGGACTGGGCGAACAGGGGACACAAGTCGGGGGATGTCTTCGTGTAGTGGACTACTGATATCTGTCAATGTAGTGACGGTGACGTCTTTTGAAGAAGCCTTTTCAATACTCTGATTAAATCACTCAGAACTTAATTAGCGTAAAAATAATATTTACAAAACATTTGTCATGTTATATTTCCCTCAGGGGAGGTGTGGGGGATGGTTTTCATCTCTGTCTTGGTTTTGGGCTTGACGATGTGGGCTTTGCAACGCTTGTGGGCTAGAAGCTTTGAAGGCGAAGTCATCCCACTCCAAATAACGATTTTGTACAGCTGGGGAAGCCTCCTGGAGCAGCCACCTCCGGACCTACCTGTCAGTCTTTCTGGACAGGTACTAAGTCACATACATATCAGATTGATGCGCTTTACAGATATTAGTACCGATTGGCTCTTTTGTGTTGTGCTAGAGCTAGACTCTTGTCTGCGATAAAGAAAATTTAGTTATTTTCTATTATAATCTTTTATTGTCAATGGTCGCCAGTTCACTCAAGTACACTCTGGTCTTTAACACTTACGTACATTCTCTGTGTATGCAGTAAACGTTTAATCTTGGTGTTTCATATGTATCACCCCCAGGTATTGGTAGTATGTGGCTTAGCGTCCTGCTTTATAATTTCCTTGGGGTTCAAGACTGCTCTCATTGCTCACCTTACCGTGCAAGGCAAGACTCGCCCTGTTGAAACCTTTGACGAGCTTGTGGAGCAGCAAGGCTGGGGGTGGGCCGCGGAGCCGTGGCTCATGACGGGCATCCCGTACCAGTACCTTTCCCAACACACTGACCCCGTGGTGAAGAAATTATATGATAACTTGGTGGCAAGTGCTCTATAAATGAGTAAGAACACATTATCAATAAAGTGACACGCTTGTAAACGATAAGTGTGAAAGATAAATATTGTATTAGGAGTTCAACACTTATTTCATAGTAAATTACTATATCAGATAATGGAGGCGGATGAAACTTTGGCGAGGGTCAGAGAAGGAAGTTACGCGCTCATTAACCAGGAAATCTACATCACCATCTACATCGCTTCTCGTCACGCAGACTCCAGAGGCAGAACACCTTTTCTCATTAGCAACAAAGGCATCTCGACCATGGCTGCCTTTGGATGGGGCGCCAGGTAGGGACGGAGAGTGATGGAATGAATATATACAGCTGATTAATTTACCTTGAACTTTCTAAACCCGCTTTCCAGCTCTTATATATAACATTACATGGCGTTCCAGAAGAGGAGCCCCGTTCTTCCATCACTTTCAGGAATTGATGCAGCGAATGGAGGACGCGGGTATAACAAATAAGTGGTTGAAAGAGGTGATCGACAGGCGAGTGAAGAGGAACAGGGCTGTGGAAGCGTTCATGTCCAGCGGAGACCCAGGTAACCCATGGGTAAGCTCAAGAACAAGGCTTTATAAAGAGTAGTCCTTTAGAAGTTCCCATACACAAAAATAAGAAACTAGTCGAGAATAAAAGTTTGTATGCACAGAAAACAGTGATGGAATGCAATTTGACGTGGTTATATTGTATTATTAAGGAATGGCATGTAGAAAACTGCTTGCTATCTCCCGGTACTTCCTAGCGAATCCTCGGTGACATTTTCCGCAGGAGGCTATGCGTCGTGTAGTCCTTGGCCTGTACCACTTGCAGGGCGCCTTCTACATACTCTTCTTGGGCTTCTTCACAGCTCTCGTCGCCCTGGTGGGAGAGAATATAAGGTTCGCATCAGGCAAATGAGCTGTTTATCTCTTCGTGTACCTAGGACTGTTCGTGTGGCTTACTGCTCCTGATATTGAGGCAAATGGCATCTCATGTTATATAGTGCATGGTATTACGTATGGCAACTCACTCATTATCTGCTGATGCTGTGTGAAGTTACGAGAAGTGATACGTATTCAAGCACGTGTGGTGGGGTTTGTCACGGCTAAATCAAATATACACACAAAAAAAGCTGACGAGATAACGAATCACGTAACTTTCGTGCTATGTATTTACACACATGTAACGACAAGGTAAATATAAAAATAAAGTGCTGAATCTTGTGTCTTTTATTGATTTCTGCTTATTTTCCATATATCCGGGTAATATACTTTTCATCCTCGATGCATAAAATTCATTTGGCAACACCACAGCTGGAGGAAGAGTTGCCAGGAACCACCAGCTTTTGACTGTTATATACCTTCAACAAATTACTTATGACCTCTTGCACGAAACCACCATGTCCAGAAGCTGAAATAATGCTACAGAAGCCGAAGAAACTTTACTATTTCAATAAAGGACAGAAAGTATGCATTTACATAATTAAAATTAATACTACCCTGTTGAAACACCACACTCCCAACCCACTCTGCCATACTGTTGTACTCAGAGCAATGTATATACCTACCTGTTTTTGATCCACAACTGTTGCAAAATAACATCAAGAATTTACCATTTTAACGATAACTATAAAGGAATCTCGTTGTTCGGGTGGAGGAAACAGTTTTTGGGTCGGAAATCGGCAAATATAAGACGCTCAGTAGGACACTTTGGCACCGTTACTCCAGTCCAATGTTACCAAATTGAATGTTTTAAAATACTTAATGGATTCAAGAATGTGGACAAATCAAAATTGCTTACGCTCGATGACACTGCGAACGAGGAACAATGGCACAAAACTCAAATGTAAGGAAGGAAATTCAGACTGCACCAAATTTTTCTCCACTAACGTTGTAGTGCGAGAATGGAATAAGCTCCCACCTTCAGCTCGACCGACACTTCCTTCAACTTAATGTTAACTAGAGTGAAATGCAGAGTTTTGGAGCCATCTGATGAATGTAGAACCACTTAATTTTAAGGACAGACCACCTAGTCTGTACCTTGGAGTCCGTGTTGTCTGATTTTCTATGTAAATCTATGTAATTCTTCAGTTTGAATTTGCCGATTTCCGAGCCAAAGATCCATTGCACCCATACAGCAAACGATATTCAGTTAAAGCCATTGTTAAAACCGTTAATTAATGATGTTTTTTAATCGTTGGGCGAATGGGCGTTACCGGAAAATACAAGGCGCTGGGTACGACAATTTTTCACCCCTGCCAGTGTGCCAAACTATCCTACTTAGAACATCGTATTTATCGCCTTCTAGCCCCTCAGAACCATCAGTAATTAACGGTTTGAACAATGAGTGTAAGTTAAGGGCGTTATGGGTGTGGGTATTACGGTTTGAGGTATGAAAAAGGAGAATAGAAGATGCGGATTATAACCATTTTGCACCCCTGCTCCCGTCGTCTGCACTCAGCAATGCATTCAACGAGGAAGCGCTGAGGAGTGGTCACGTCTATCATCTATGCAAGTACCTCGATCCTTTTATGCCTTAATTTACCATCTGATGCTTCTTTTAAACCCGATGTGTGGGTGGTAGGCAGTGGAATGGTAGGCCAGTGAAAACATGGGGTGGAGATCCAGGCTGCAAGAGTGTAAAATGTGGATGTGAATCGAAAAAAGAATGTTTGAAGGTACCGGCTGGGTGAGGGAGTGAGGATTGTTATGGCGGATTGGTTTCTTTGTTTATATATGTTTGTTTAGGTGTAGGTTTGTGTGGTTTGTTTAGGTTTGTTTATTCATGTTCAGGATGATTTGTTTAAGTGTAGGTTTGCTTGGGTTATTTGCTTATATAATGTTTGTATAGGTGTAGGTTTGTGTGGTTTGTTTAGGTTTGTTTATTCATGTTCAGGATTATTTGTTTAAGTGTAGGTTTGCTTGGTTTATTTGCTTATATAATGTTTGTTTAGGTGTAGGTTTGTGTGGTTTGTTTAGGTTTGTTTATTCATGTTCAGGATTATTTGTTTAAGTGTAGGTTTGCTTGGGTTATTTGCTTATATAATGTTTGTTTAGGTGTAGGTTTGTGTGGTTTGATTAGGTGTAGGTTTGTGTGGTTTGTTTAGGTGTAGGTTTGTGTGGTTTGTTTAGGTTTGTTTGGTTTGTTTATACATGTTAAGGATTATTTGTTTACGTGTAGGTTTGCTTGGTTTATTTGTTTAGGGGCAGTGACTAGCTTTATTTTTCTCATTATTATTTATATTTATTTCCTTTGATCTGGTTCCTTTACTGTAAAAAAACAAACACCCGTAGCTTCTTTACCGTTCTCCTGATTACTCGACGAACCTGTTCAACGTACTTACGGAATTGCTACACAGTTAAACGTTGCCTAGTGTTTATGGAACTGCTACACAATTAAACGTACATAGCCTAGTATTTAAGGAACTGCTACACAATTAAACGTAGCCTAATATTTAAAGAATTGGTACACAGTTAAACGTAGCCTAGTGTTTATGGAACTGCTACACAATTAAACGTACATAGCCTAGTATTTAAGGAACTGCTACACAATTAAACGTTGCCTAATATTTAAAGAATTGGTACACAGTTAAACGTAGCCTTGTGTTTTAAGGAATTGTTACACAGTTAAACGTAGCCTTGTGTTTTAAGGAATTGCTACACAGTTAACCAAGCCTCGTGTATATGGAGCTGCTACACAGTTAAACGTAGCCTAATGTTTATAGAATTGCTACACAGTTAAGTATAGCCTAGTATTTAAGGAATTGCTACACAGTTAAGTATAGCCTATTATTTAAGGAATTGCTATGCAGTTGAACGTAATTATAATATAGTGTGTATGGAGCTGTTACACAGTTAAACGTAGCCTAGTGTTTAAGGAAATGGTACTCAGTTCAACGTAGCCTATGAATTGTGTATGAAGCTGCTACACAGTTAAACGTTGCCTATAGTGTTTAAGGAACTTTTACACAGTTGAACGTAGCCTATAAATAGTGTGTATACGGATGCTGCTACACAGTTAAACATAGCCTAGTACAATACTGCGTAAGATTTGTTTTATTATCGTGCCTCTCGTTTTCTACTTAACCAACTCCTTTTCTCTTATGTCTTCTGCAAATCTTATTAATACCCTGAAAGCCATTTGAGGGTGTAGAGATCAAAACAAGTGTGAGGATAGCCTTGAAAATTGTGTGTGCGAACCCTCAAGCCCATAAGTCCCCTTCGGCTCCTTTTTTTAAATATTTTTTTTACGTCTACGACTATAGCGCCGGTAGGCTTGCTTGAGGGGCCTGGATGGTGTTCGGCCCTAGCCCGTCATGGCGCAGGCCTTTGCCCCCTCTGTGATTTCACATTCTTTTGTTAGTTGTACTCGTTTAAAGTCATTAAGAATAACGTTCCAATTGCAGGAGACGATTAATTAATGTCAGTGATTGACTGAGCGATGATAGTTTTTGCTTGATGAGATATATAATATTGTTGCAGAGAGGAAGCGAAAAGAAGGAACCTCTGCCATCTTGACACTCCCAGGGAGAACCTGAGCTGGACTTCCCCGCCATCCTTGGATTCCGGCAGCCATCATCATCGTCACGGATTCAACTACATCCTCGGAAGGTATGTGTATTTCTTGTCACATGTTGGTCCCACGAGGACAAGAAAATCGCAACCAACCGGGATCCTTTAAGCATTTCGGGCAAGGAGCTGATAATTTGAATCGCTTCGACGTTCAGAACCTGTCACCACCCTGTGTGCCCTCAACACATCAGGCATCCCTGTATGGACTGCACAGGATATTATTGGTAAGAACTTTGCAATCGATCACCTCGTGTTTATTTACTGGGATAAATATATATTAACAAGTATTTATTACCAATACCTCGTACTTTTATTTGTAATTATCGAAAAAAAAAATCATTATAATTCATTTATAGGCTTTTTTTTCTGAAATGTTATTTTTTGACTCGAAACATAATTAATGATTGCTAATAATTTCGTGACCATACAATGGTTAAGTGTTTCTTTAGATATTTATTGAAAAATTCGTCTTTTGTTCCCACCCAGAATATACCCTTTTTTGGTGTTCTTCCCTTCAGTTCCTATTGGTTTCAGGAGATTGTCACTCCCACAGCTGAGGCTCCAATGACCTGGGTGTGTATGGGTCAACGCTGAACTTTTCAGCTTCATCAGTAATCGTTAATATTTATGAGGTAAATAAGTGAGATTTTTTTGTTCAAATGTCTCTTGACTCAAATAAACATTTATGATTTTAATTTAGTGACCATTAACAGTTGTAATTTCTCATTGATATTTATTGCGAAACTGTTTTCTTAATCCCCCAAAATGTACCCCCTTTTTTTTTTATCTTTCTTCCGTACAACCCCATTTTATTTAACAGCAATGGAAACAGCTCAAGGTCAGAAAATACGGCAAAGAACAAAAAGGCCTGCTAAGCACTGCCCTAGCAATAGACGAAAGAATGAGTAGCCAGAAGAAAGGGTTAATTTCCCTCTGTCGAGGCACCTACGACCTGAGTATGTGTGGGTCAACACTCAACACTTCAGCTTCAGTCGTATCCAGACCTTGATTTTTTAGTATAGTCATACAGTAAATTTCATCGTTTTCTGTAACATCTTTGAGTTGTCCCTAAAGCTTTCAGTTTATATTACTAAAGATTTACAGAAGGTATATCTCTTATATATTTGTTCAATAAATTTTCATGAAAACCATTCATTATTTTTCCAAAAAAAAAGTACATTTTAGCACACTACTCGGTCATAGCGTAAGTGATCTAGGGTGGTCAAGCAGGTATTTTCTTCAAGGCTTAGATACCCTTGCTAATATTTACGAGCGATTCTCGATAAGTAATTTTGTCACTCTACATGTAATGCTAAATATAAGTTGATGCAATGTTACACAGAGAGAGAGAGAGAGAGAGAGAGAGAGAGAGAGAGAGAGAGAGAGAGAGAGAGAGAGAGGTTTAGTTAAGTTACTGCTGTGCATACGATCGAAGAACAGCGGATCGTTGAACATGGCAGAGAAAATTGTCTTTTACGGGGAAACATATATATATATATATATATATATATATATATATATATATATATATATATATATATATATATATATATATATATATATATATATATATATATATATATATATATATATACACTACTACATTTGTTTTGCATGATTTGTGTTGCTTAGCCTGAAGTGCTTACCTACCTAGCGATAGCTTAAGAGGCAAGTAATCTAGGATGTATTTTTCTCTGTTGTGAGTTTTAGATTTCATAAAGCAATGCTGATTCAGGCAAGGGTAAAATAAAGAGCCTTATGCCGGTATTTCAGATGAGTTTGGATTTCTTGAGATAGAAGTATAATGAACTTACCAGAATAACAAATGACTAATAATGATCTTGAAATAATTATGTATAGTATAGTAATTAAATTTGTGTTTGATTTAACGCCGAAATGTGGGGGTAACTTTTTTCAAGACAACTTTGTTGTAATGATTTTAGTAATGATAAAAAAAACTCAACCACTTAAATCTGAGGATAACCATAATGAATATATATATATATATAGATATATATATATATATATATATATATATATATATATATATATATTATATATATATATATTGTAATGATTCTAGTAATGATAAAAAAAACCCACTTAAATATGAGGAGGATAACCATAATATATATATATATATATATATATATATATATATATATATATATATATATATATATATATATATATATAGAGAGAGAGAGAGAGAGAGAGAGAGAGAGAGAGAGAGAGAGAGAGAGAGAGAATCAAAGAAAACCCAACATGAAAATAACTTGTAACGTGTCCATAGAATAAACGACAATCCTCTTGGACTACAAAAACGTGGAGTAAATCCTGTCCGACCGAAAATCATCTTATTGACGTCTTGTTTAGGGGTGAAAGTCGAGTGCACACACTTAAGATTTACCTATCATGCTGCTTCAGACCGAGGCTCAAACCGTCCCCTCCCACCTCTGGTAATTAAGATGTATTCTGCCTTCGCGTCTCTTTTAAAGGAATTACGACTTTTTTACGGCCCCTCGAATGTCGTTCCTCTGCCTCTTGAGGTGACAAAGGTGGGCGGAGAGACAGAAAAGGACGGATGGAAAGGTAAGGGAGGGAGAAGAGAGTGGGAAAGGCAAGAGAGGAAGGCAGGATGTTCAGTGGTTTAAGTGTGATTTTGAGAAGTCTCTCAAGCCCTTTTAGATTAGCTTTTTTAGAATTTGTCTTTTAGTTCTCGAAGGTATGTGATTCTGCCTTCTTTTATATTTCTTTTTACCATATACTTTTTTTCTTCGTGCCGTATTGTTGTTGAAGGTGTTGTTTTCTCGGATACTGTTTCAAAATTTAGGCTTTCTATTTGTCAGTATCGCCTTGATCACTGTGGCACAGGAGGTAATAGGCAGTGGTAGCAGCAGCAGCTGTAGTAATAGTAATAGTAGTAGTATCTTCAGCAGCAGCAGCACCAGTAGTAAGGCAGTAATAGCAGAAACAAGAACAAACATACAACATGGTACTAATCTTGCAGTGATGTACCTCGTAAAGCTAAATGAGAGAGAGAGAGAGAGAGAGAGAGAGAGAGAGAGAGAGAGAGAGAGAGAGAGAGAGAGAGAGGACGGGTTTATGGGGGCATTATCTCTAGGCGTGGACAAGCGACGCACTGCTAATGGGGCCCCCCCGGATGAGGGTCAACCACACACCCTTGTTCCCTTCATTCCCCCCTCCAGGCAGTCGTTTTCTATGGCCTCGTTATTGTCTTTCTGACGACCAGCCGACCTCCAGACTCGTGATGAAGTTGTTATTGTAGTTGTTAGTTTCTAGATGACGTTGGTTTGTGTAGATGTTAATAATGAATAAGATAATGAACATAGTACTGATAATAAATAAATGTTGATAATGAATGAGATGGCTAAGGTTGTATTTCCATGTCACCATCTTTTGCGTCCCCTTCCATTTCTTTCACTTCCCGGTGGCTTGTGTAATTTCAGAACTAGTGTCTATCCACAAAAGTACGTATTTGTTTTCCTTTTGAGTTGTCCGGTAGTACCGATTCTCCTTTTACAACTGTTCATGTCAGTAGTGTTTTCAATGTAGTTTCATAATTACGAAGCTTTCAATTTTACAATGTCTTATTTTTTTTATTACACACACACACACACACACACACACACACACACACACACACACACACACACACACACACATATTGGTACACATACTAACTCACGAACTACAACATACAGACAAGGGGCCAATTTTCAGAACCTATTCTTCAAGTTAGAACACACACACACACACACACACACACACACACACACACACACACACACCGTGGCGCAACTGGTTAGAGCGCTAGGCTTCACAGTCTTGAGCAAGGGGGCTGGGGTGTGTGGTGTGTGAGGTCCTGTTAGTACCCATAGATCGACTATAAAGAGCACTTGCTCATGTCGGGAGGGTACCTGCTGGCGATTACGAGTCCAACACGTGATCAGGCCGTGGTGAATTACACACACACACACACACACACACACACTCTCTCTCTCTCTCTCTCTCTCTCTCTCTCTCTCTCTCTCTCTCTCTCTCTCTCTCTCTCTCTCTCTCTCTCTCTCTCTCTCTCTCATTATAGTTTATCATATTTTTCTTTCCTTTCTTGCTTGATTATCATCCAACGGATATAGACGATCTCCTCTTATATCCTTTCTTCCATTCTTCCTTTTACCCCCTTCCTTTCAGCTTTTTTTTAACCTCTTCCTGCCTTGGTTAATTTTCTCCTTTATGTTCCTCGCTGAATACTTTTTTTCCTCATTTCTTTTGCCCGGAGCGTTTTCAGGGCGATTTCAATTAGTAGAGTTCCCCCTCCTCCTACCCCTATTCCTTCCTTTTCTCTTCCTCCTCTTCCTCCATCTCGCTCGTTTACCTGCAGGCTTCCTTTTCCTTTTCCCCTCTTGTTTTCCTTCCGCTATTGTTCGTCCGCGGAGCGCTTCGCTTTTGTTTGTGAACACCACTTATGTCTATTGTCCTGCCTTTTATGACGCTCATTTGCATATCTGTGAATACGTGTCTTGAGGAAACGAGGAGGAATATGAGGAGGAGAAGGAGGAAGGAAGAGAGCGCTGAAGGAGCGAAAGAGAAAAAAAAATAATTAGGAGAACTACTCGGGGGAAAGATACAGGATCAGAATTATTGTAATTAGATGGGGGATGAATACATTATCCGGAGGTAGAGGCAGCGGTGAAGAACTTATACATATGTGAGCAAGGAGGCGGGAAGGTTCACAGAGAAGCAATCTACATAAACAGGCACTCCTCCGAGCATTAATAAGTTAATGAGAAGGAATACCGAATGCAAATGTTAACCGCATTTGAATATATCATGGAATGTGTACTCCTTTTTTAAGCTTAAAAAAAATAACAAAGTCGTCCGTGAATTTATGCAGACAGGAATAATGAGTGTGCATACCTGAGTCTGAGAGTTTTTCATGTTTTGGTATCTGTTAATGAAGCTGGTTCCTGGAATCATCTCTTGCAAATAGGAGAGGATAGTGTGTGTGTGTGTGTGTGTGTGTGTGTGTGTGTGTGTGTGTGTGTGTGTACCTATTTTAGCCTTTAATAATCTAATTAAGCTTATCTTCATACCAGTTAACGTTGGTAGACATCATTTCATGGAAGATCGAATGAACCAGCATTTCAGAATTACAGATAAATGCATTCAATAACCATTATACATTATTCACTTAGTTTGAGGACACCGATAGAGGGCGGGTGTTGTTTCCTTGCGAAGGGCACTCTCACACTTAGGTATATTACTACTACTACTACTACTATTGCTGCTGTTGCTGCTGCTGCTTTTGCACTAGTATATTATGGCGCATTTTCTTACCTCACAGTCGTAGGATAACACACGGAGACGTCCGAATGACCTTGAGTTGTCCTTGAGATGTCTTGTTGCAAGTTTCGTGGGTCGAGACGACGACCCCCCCTCCTGTACGACTCTCCAGGGCGGGCCGTCCCCTCTCACGTGCAACGGGACGTTTTTGCTGAAGGGGGAGTATTGCAGCGGGCTTCGCTACAAACCCAATCACGACACGAGGGACGCGGAGTCTATGCGCTAGATTCATGCTGATTCTGTAGCACCCTGTAAATAGCTGTATATATATTTCACTGATAAATCAGTTGCTGTCAGAACATCACCGTGTTTGGTTCTTCTCCTGAACTAAGAAGTTGGACTGCCTGGAGTAGCACCCACTATATGCCCTAGACTTCCGCGTGTGTATTGGAAAATTATTTTTTTGGAGTGATGTTTTTCTGTTTTCCCTGTATGGGATTGCCCTCTAATCTATTAAAAACTAAGACAAAGGAAGTGGCATGGTTCACCTGTTTATTTCGACGTGCGTTCTCCTTTCATTTACAGTTCCTTATGTATGGGAAAAAATGTAAAAGGGTTACTGATTCATAGATACTTGTCACCACGCTTAGCTTCTCAACATTCAGTCATTCCTATTATTGCTTCACTAGCTGTCAGTTTCCTCTTGTTTCGCTTCAAATGTAGTGTCGAAAAAAAAAGCGTTTTTACAAAAGACCTATCAATAATACTTGCCAATCGTGATATTACCTTCTCGATGAACCACCTGTGGTTACTCTTATTATTCATATAAACGCGTTTAAGAGTTTACATTTAGTCAGATTCTTTTTCAAACTTTCCATGTATGGAAGGTGGATTTTCACTAAGTAAAGGTGACAGCTCTTAATTGGTATCCGCCACCTTTTCGAGATTATCGTCGAATTGGTTTGCGTGTTGGATAATCTTCTATCCATCAGTCCCTCCCCAGTGCCTAGGGCCAAGGTGTGGGCAGTGAAAAGCGGTCCGGACTTACTCATCTGCCCGACTGCTGCCACAAACTTGATTGCAGTCCCTGTCAGTCCTCTTTCCGCCTCTCATTACTTTCATGTCCCCTCAGCAGATTAGTTCCCGCGATAACCTCTTTGCTTGTTAACTTGCTCACCTTCATCAAAGCATCTCTTTGCTCTGTCATTTTGCGTCTCTTCTTCATAATGTGGCTGTGTTCTACCCACACGACGTTCCAGATTACTTGATTAGGAGTTATTAAGGTCGGAAGTGTGGTCAAATGCCAAAGAGAGGAAGACCTTCAAGGCTTGAACGATTACGTCCGCCACGTAGCTGTTTAAGGCGCCGTCACACACCACAGGTTTAGGACAGCTTAGTGTGACCTCCACCTTAACCTTGGAGCGGCCAGGCGTGCTACAAAGACTTACACCTGTAAGCCTCTAATTAGCAACAGCTCTAATTGCTCGTAATTATTCTCATTGACGCATTGATCCGAAGCATGGCGATGCCTCATTCCTCTGCCTGTGTAACATACCGGCTGTAAGGTAACAAAGAAATAGTGTGAGGAATTTTTTTTTTAACGTTAGATCTTAAGAGTTTTATAACTGTAGTGTAAATAGTAACAAATCTCTCCCTTCCTGGGACTTAAATTCTGTCCAGAGGGGATTATTTTCTTTCCTTTTGTCTGTTGGCGTCTCCCTCGGTTTTCTTTGTCTTGAGGCCGCTTTGCAGGTATTGTCTCTTTTATAATTATGTTTTGCGGTGGGCTGAAAAAAAAAAAGACAGAGCAATCATGGACACATCTCACCAGCATCAGTCCGGCACGACAAGTAGTGGGAGGAAAACTTAACCTTCAGGAGTCATTTTCCAGAGGTCTCATAGGCCAATGGGGTCACGTGGTAGGGTCATCCTTAAACCTCAAGTCTTTCTTCTCTTTTGACTCCTTGAGACTCGCGTGGTGAGTGTCGTGACCACAGGGTCGGAGGGGGACACCTCGTGAGATTGGCTTCGCTGCCTTAAAAGGGCTCGCTAGTGAAACAGCAGGATTCTTTTACTTTTTCGATCATACACGAGGAGGATGTTAGTCGCCGGGTCAAGGACTCAAGAGACGGCATCTTGAAGGTGTGCCGTGTCGCAGCCGCTTGTAATGCAGCAGAAGCGTGACGTTCAGTCGAAAGCCTTCATGTTGTTTCTCTTGTCTCGTCGGCCATGTGGCGCTTGTTTTTGTAGCCAGTCGATTATATTGGCCATTGTGGTTTGATTGCGATATTAAGGAAAGGAAGATATGACCATAGGAATGTCATAAAAATGTGTATTAATTTAGAAATCGGGGAGAGCTGATTTGAAAGCCGTATACATGTTACCTATGTCAGTAGTTTTAAACAAATACAGAAAATAAAATAAAACCACTACTACTACTACAATGATAATGCTAGTAATAATAATAGCAATAACTTTTCCAAATGCCCATCGAAGTTATGCTAAAAGACAAGTGTGGGTGAATATGCTTAAAATAAAACTAGATAAGAAAACCCGTTGATTAGCCATTAAACTTAAAGAATCATTAAACTTTTCCGATTCGACGTTTCCATGCGTTCGGTCCGTCACTAACCATATATACTGAAAAAGGCTCGCAGGCCGCCGCATTAATTAAGTGCTCCTCTGTGTTGTCTGCCTGCTTATCGCCTTCGCGTGGAGGCCTCTTCGTGTCTATAAGGGTGTGTTGGGCACCTCAGGCCTAAGAGGACAACAACACTCAAAAAAGGAACATTTATCGAGCTGCTAATATGGAAAAAAAGATGTGATATCGCACGAGAGACCGTCCACGGCCAGACTATAATGATGCGCATACTACTACTACTACTACTACTACTACTACCACTGCTACTGACTAGGTATTACCGTTACTACTATTACTGTTACTACTATTACTACTACTACTACTACTACTACTACTACTACTACTACTACTACTACTACTACTACTACTACTACTATTACTACTACTACTACCACCACCACTATATCTCCTCCTCCTCCTCCTTCTACTACTACTACTACTACTACTACTACTACTACTACTACTACTACTACTACTACTACTACTACTACTATTACTACTACAGTGACAACGATTTCTAATGCTAGTTATATTAATAGCAGTAACTTTTCCATAGGCCTCATTCTACTACCCTGTGCGTCCACCCTTTCTTCGTCGCCTATCGCGTGCCTCATGGGTGTCAGTGACGTGTTTGGACGCCAATTAAAATAGATCATATCTCGCCGCCCAGTAGAAAAACGCCTCGTGTATCCTGGCGTTGTTGTCGAGCTTATCAGGCCTCACCTTTACGCGAAGCGCCTGGATATAATGAAGATGTTTAGGGTTAAAGGAATGATTTTAATCACATTATTTTGGTCTTTCAAACCCCCATTAGCTGAAGAACATATAAATAAATGAGTACCGTGGCGTGTTTGTATGTGTGAAAAGAATCGTGTGCTAGTATTTAAGTATAAAGCGAACTTGAAATGATAATGATAGCAGTAGTACGGTATTCATAGTGTTAGTATCTGAATGTTGTTATACAATTGGTGTTTTTTTGGCGTTTTTTTTGTGAGAGAGAGAGAGAGAGAGAGAGAGAGAGAGAGAGAGAGAGAGAGAGAGAGAGAAATTTGTTTTCTGAAATTAAAGTAAGGAATCCAAATCCTCACGACCTTGGTTGGATACTTAAAGCATTATTAGGTGTGTAGATTAACTTCAGCTCAAAATCACCGACATGAAATAATATACAAGACTGCCTTTAATTTGCAGAACAAGTCGATATTCCTCAGTGTTTCGTTTTCTGTTTCTTATATATATATATATATATATATATATATATATATATATATATATATATATATATATATATATATATATATATATATATATATATATATATATATATATATATATATATATATATATATATAATTGTTTATACACACACACACACACACACACACACACACACACACACACACACACACACACACACACACACACACACACACACACACACACACACATAATAATAATCAAATACGAAAGGTCGGATAAATGTCGTCTCCAGAAATACAGCCTCGGGTCCTGTAGCATAAAAGATGGGATGGGACGGAACAGGTGTTATGATAGAGTATGAAGTGATGTTGGTGCGTAAGATTGAAGAGAAGTTTAAGGTTTGTTTTTTGTGTGAAAGTGACGAGGGAGGAAGTTGGTGGAGACGGGAGAGCTGTTATGATAGAAGCTGAGGTGGTGTAGGTAGGTGAGGTAGGTAAAAGGTAAAAGAAAAGTCGAGCGTTTTGTACGTGTGAGACTGACAATAATAGGTCGAGGTGAGGACAGTTTGAGGTGGTATAGGTGTTCAAGGATATTGAAGAGTCGACGGTTTGGTATGCGTGTACGAGTGACGAGGAAAGGGGGAGGAGTAGACACTCTGAAGGGGTGTTGTTGTCAAGACGGTTGTCATAAATAAAAAATAGAAAAACATGTGACGGGTGCTGGGATTCCTTAGGCAGGTGTTCGCGCCTCCTGACATTTTGACGGTCCTTGTTGATGATCTCTGCGCCGGGCACACCAAAGAAAAAGAATAATGATAGAACGACAAAGTGAAAAGAAAAAAAAAAAAAAAACCCGACGTGTGTAGGAATGCGAAGTCATAAGTCAGCGGGTTCATAAAATAAAAGGTTAGTATTTCTTTATTCCACGTGCTGGAGTGGAATGAATTATTCCGCTTAGCCACTTAACGAATATTTCCCTGGTGACTAAAGGGAGATGCGAGTGGGTGACTTTAAAAAAAAAATATATATTCAAGGCAGTAGGGGAGAGTGGTAAAGAGAAAACAGGTAAACATTATTTATACCCGATTAATGTTAGAGGCAGGTAAAAGTCACACGGACTGAATTTTAACTACACATTGTCACTCAGTTTTATCGTTCCTCCTGGAATAGCTTTAACTGAAGGGCAATTATTCTATTCTAGTTTATTTTTCTCGTGCTTTGGGGAGAGAGAGAGAGAGAGAGAGAGAGAGAGAGAGAGAGAGAGAGAGAGAGAGAGAGAGAGAGAGAGAGAGAGAGAGAGAAACGTACACCATCACGCGACATTACCTTTTATCATGCCACCTCGTCCCGCCTCACCTCTGTCCACACCTCACATGCCCTCATCTCTCCACACCTACCCTTGCCACACCTCACCTCAGCCTACCACACTTCAGCACACTACACCATAAATACGGGCCACGCACCAGCCCTGGGTTGCGATAAGCTATTCACTAAGTACCCGCTTCTTCGCAAATAGATTAATGAGTACCATGGATGGGACGAGAGGCAAACATGTTCAAATACTTAAAACTGAGATGCTGTAAGAAAAGACTGGACGCACAGCAACGCACTTCACTAAACACAACACAATACATTACATATATTACGGATTCCACTGCGACACCACATGTCACGACCCTCCCAAATCACACTTCACCATCACAGACCCAACACCTCACTTAACGCTCTGCTGCATATACATGACTTTACGCTTAGCCGAACAATGGCGGGGCAGGGATAAGGGGTAGGCGCGCTAGGATAGGTGTCAGGTTGAGAAGCCCTGAACGTAGGAACAATGAGAAATGTGAAGTTGATATAAGAAAGGAATGCAGTGCAGTGAGTGTATTTACCTGTTTTTCTTTCTATCCCCCCAGAGGTTACTAGGTCGCCTGGGGAGAAAATATGGATAGTGTATTGATATTAGGTAATGTAAGGTGTGTGTGTATCTATGTTTCTTTGGGAGATAAGTATGGATAGTGTGTTGCTATAATAGTAATGTAAGGTGTGTGTATGTGAGTAAATCTCATATTATTGCCTACGAGGTGAAATGGATCTGTCGGTCCGCGGAATGTCGATCTAGGGTACCTATATTGCTCTTTCAGTTCGTGTACTATACAGAGAAATTGCGTGCTGAATAATAGATACATAATACATATAAAGAGTATAACGATAACATTACTGCGATCTGCACGTTGTCGATATACGTAGAGTATTACATAATGGCGTTTTTATATGCATATGAAAAAAAAAATCGTGTGTTAAAATTTAAGTCTGGAACGAACTTGAGATGATAATGATAACAGTATTACGGTATTCATGGTGTGTGTGTGTGTGTGTGTGTGTGTGTGTGTGTGTTTCCTAAATCCGAAATGATAATAGTTTAATTAGATATTGACGTTTTTTTTGTGAAAAGACATTCCAATAGACTCCGCGAACAAAAATGACAAAATAGCAAAAATCTCTTGCCATCCATATAGATTCTCGGAACTGTGAACATCCAAATGGCCGTGCGGGGTGACGGGACACGCACAAAACCACTCACCGGGGACCCAAACACATCATTTGCAGCCGTGGCAGACTGGCGGAGTTGAGGCAGACATCGGCAGCCTCACGCGAGCGGGGGAACGCGGAACAAAAGGCAACCACTGAGGCTTTAGTCCAATTGGTTTGCAATAAATCAATAATCAAATCCCAGTCAAGCCTTGAAGGAGTTTATGGGGCAATGAGCAGCACAGCGAAGGCTTCCATTGGTTTATTGACTGTGTGAGGCACAACCACAGCAATGAGGAGGAGGAATAGGATTGAGGCAGCATGAGGGGAAGTTGAGGATGAGGATGTGGAAGATGAGGATGAGGAGGAAAAAATAAGATTAGAATAAGAAAGCGAAATAATAGGAGGAGAAGGAATGGAAATGAACTGATGAACCGGAAGAGAGAGAGAGAGAGAGAGAGAGAGAGAGAGAGAGAGAGAGAGAATACTATGTTTAGAGGAAAGTGCTGAATTAAGATTAGACATGAGCTTGAAGGAAAGGGTAATGGTACATACAAGGAAAAGTAGAGAAGGAGGAGGAGGAGGAGGAGGAGTGACTACGTTAAGAAAGATGGAAATATCAGGAGTTAAGAGTAGTTATTGAAGCTCTTTCCCTCTACAGTAAAAGAAAAATATCTCAAAAAAAATGTTTTAAAAAATACGCAAAATGTTGCCTAATCTGTGCATAGCCCTTCCTTTTGATATTTAAAAACAGCTATATGTGATCAAAATTGCTTCAGTTAAGTGAAGGAAGGTAAGGGAAAGGACCAGGGGAGGAGGGAGGGAGAGAGGGACGGTGGTGGCGCCAAAGGGGTGAAAACGAGGTATTTATCGGTAAACAATCTTGCGAAAATGTAACTTTAAATTCATATCGATGCATGCAAAAATGACAGGTGTGTGCGTGTATTGAATTGAGAGAGAGAGAGAGAGAGAGAGAGAGAGAGAGAGAGAGAGAGAGAGAGAGAGAGAGAGAGAGAGAGTTTTATCTGGCCACGTATACATAGCAAGAAATATAAAAAAAAAAGCAAAAACAAAAACTAATAGTGGTGCAGAGAGCGAGGGCGGGCAGGAAGAAAGAAAGAAGGGAGGAAAGGAGGAATGCAGGTTAAAGGGAAGGATAAGGCTTCCGAGGGATGGAGATAAAGGCAGGGAGGTGGAAGGTAGTAGGTACGGAGGAATTTAATGAGCCGAGGAGCCAGGAGAGGAAAAAGAGGAAGGGGAGAGGCGCGTGGATAGCCTATAAAATGTGCGTATGAATGTAAGGAAAATGGCGTGGAAGAGGAATATTTATGGTGGAAAATGAGAGGTGAGGGGTTGCTTAATGAAGGAGGATCAACCGTACGATACAGAAAGAGTTACGAAAGCTGATAATCCTCCTTAAAAGGGAAAAATAATGTACGTGAGAGGGAAAGAGAAGAGAATAACAGAGGATGGGATGTTGCTGAGTTTTAATTTCTCTCTTTTTTTTTCTCTTTCTCCTGCTTCGTTGAATTTCTCGCATACTACCTTACTATTTGCTATAATTCCTTGCCTTGTCTTTATTTCCTTGGATATTTTCTCCCATCTATTACCTAATCCTTCCAATACTCCTTTTTTTTCTTATACCTTTCCCTTCTTCAAAATATCTCATCCGCATCACTCGTTTCCTTCCTTCACTGTTTTCTTATCGCCTTTATATTTAACTTTTTCAGCTTGCAAATATTCAGCTGCTTTGTTAGTTCATTCCTGCTCTTCATACGTTCTTTGTTATTTATTATTATATACATTCAGGAAATTTGTCACCTACACACACATACACACACACACACACACACACACACACACACACACACACACACACACACACACACCAGCCAACTATCCTTAGATCCCTACTCCTTTTTTGGTTTTTTAGTCTCTTGCTTCTTTACTCTTTTCCCCCATTTTAATGTCTTCCTCACGTTCCTTCTAACTGAGCTCTTGCAGTTTACTTACTTTTTCTTTCTTTCGCCTCACCTTCACACCCAAGCCTCTGTTTCCTTCCTTTTTCTTCCCGCAGTTTCCTTCTCCTTTTCTTCCTTCCTTCCGCCTCACCTTCGCGCCCACATCTTCCCCTCACCTTCCCCCGCTGCCATGACTCACTGGAAAGCCTCGTTAAGACCCACAATTACCGCGGGACGATGAGGGTTATAACGTTCAAACTTCCGCCCACAAACTTAAGGGGTGGAGCGCCCCGTCGCCCTCCCTTTGCGGTGTCGGGTTGAGGCTGGAATATAAAGTGTCTCTCAGCCTGGAAAGTGGTTAAAGCCCCTATGCACCTGTTACCTTTTGCTCGTCAAAGAACCGTTTACCTGTTACACTTGCCTGTTGCCTTATGTCCGTTACCGCTTTAGTATGTCTGTTACTGTACCTTTTTCCCTGACCTTTTTTTGGTGCTTGTTACCTGTTTTATTATTATTATTATTATTATTATTATTATTATTATTATTATTATTATTATTATTATTATTATTATTATTATCTCTCTCTCTCTCTCTCTCTCTCTCTCTCTCTCTCTCTCATTATCACATCACATCACAACACGGCCCCTGCTCCCCCCGTGATTGTCGAGCGTCCCTTGAGAGTAGAGTAGCATGTGGGAATGTGTAACGGGGGTGGCTGCATGTCAATGGATGGCCGGTCGATTTTCTACTGTACGATGTTATGTTTGTTTTTTCAGTTATATTGTCCCGCAAGCCCAGAATTTCTTAATAACCAACCTATATTTTTTTTCGGCACTATTCTTTTCTTTTTACGTTTTACTGAAATATATATCGTTATTTTTCCTGTAGAAGTAATGGAGACAAAAACGATAAGTTCTTGAAAAATGGTAGTGACCTTTACTTCGTTGGGATAGGACTAAATCAAATGATCCCTTAGGCACGTTAATCAAGTGTTTTAACCTGCTTTAAAGGTCACATAAGTGCATAGCGATCCGATTAAAGCAGGCAGCCTCTTTATAAGCCAGCAGGTTTTATGTTGCCTAATCCTCCATGTCTTTATTTTTCCGTGTTTCCTCCTCTTCCTCCTTTTCCTCTCCTGGCATCATCATCACCATCAGTGTGTGAGATTCGTTAAGTGAACAGGTTTTTTTTTTGTTACCTTTGCATCTACTTATCATGCTTTCTCCTTCTGTGGACGGAAATTTGTTTCGAATCACCACCTCCGGTCATGATGGATCTTCGTCTTGCCTGAAAACTTTTCCTCTTAATCTTCCTTCTGGGCTACTCTTAATTATGGGTCTTCTTATAGGATACTTTCTTGTTTCTTCCAGTTCTTGTTGCGTTTGTGAAGTAGTCTCTCTCTCTCTCTCTCTCTCTCTCTCTCTCTCTCTCTCTCTCTCTCTCTCTCTCTCTCTCTCTCTCTCTCTCTCTCTCTCTCTCTCTCTCTCTCTCTCTCTCTCTCTCTCTCTCTCTCTCTCTCTCTCTCTCTCTCTCTCTCTCTCTCTTCGCATTATATAAACTGACGTAACAACATTGATCTTCACCAGATTTACGTAAACAAAAACTGCCCTCAAGTCTCCGTTCGTGTTGAGCTGCACCGAAGCGGAAGGCTTGTATTTGGCTTTGTAGACTAATTTGAATGGATATGCCAGAAGGTGTTTGCTCAATTGTACTTCTGTATCTTGTTTGAGTTGATTAGATCTCTGCGGGCGTGTAAGAATTTGAAGTTGAAGGGTTGGATCGTGTAGAGAGAGAAGGTGATATAAATTGAAGTGACAAGTACAGTAACATGTTTAAAAGGTGGAAAAGAGAGAGAGAGAGAGAGAGAGACCCCCCCTTATTAGTTATGCAATTCAAGGTCAATGTCAGTCTTTCCGTCTTGTTGCTTCTTGCCCTATATGCTTTTTCCATCTTGTAGTTTCAAAAGGAGGAGGAGGAGGAAGTTAATAAGCGTATAGGTATGTATGTAGGTAGGCAGATTGCGTTTCCTTGCTTCTTAGTATAAGTACGCAAATGCAAGACCACTTATTCGACTGTGTAGCATCAAACGGGCAGAAAGTATATAGTGTTATAAATAAGTAGCTAGTTAGATAGGTAGGAAGGTAGGCAGATAGGGACATGAGGTGAGAGGTGCGATTACTTGGAGAGGGTGACGAAAAGCTAAAAAAAAAAAAGCAGAAAACAAACAAAGAAGCAAACAAACAAAAAAACTATCGGGGAAGTAGAAGAAAGAGGAGAGATGTGGAGGCATTGGGTAAGGGAAGTGTGATGAGAGGGAGGAGAACGGGAAGGGAAGGAGAGAATTGACAATTGACAAGCATTTAGCACAAGTCTCCCTCACGCTATGAATATTCAGGTGTAAGTTAGTCGGTCAGGATCACGGTGTGTGTGTGTGTGTGTGTGTGTGTGTGTGTGTGTGTGTGTGTGTGTGTGTGTGTGTGTGTGTGTGTTTGAGCCTCTCATGCAAGACTTCATTCGACCGATTAAATGGAGGATTCTTAGGTTGGGGAAAAATATCTTAATGTTTCTTCTCTTATCTCTTCTTCACTGGATTGAACTAGAGTTGTATTTTATTGCTGGTGCCCTTGTTTTTCTTCTGTTGTGTGTGTGTGTGTGTGTGTGTGTGTGTGTGTGTGTGTGTGTGTGTGTTTCTGTGCTTGTAAAAGAAAACCTACCTGTCTGCTTGGGAGCGCGGAAGTAGTCTGCGTGCATGTGTACTTAAATTCTTGAGGACAGGTACAAAGGAAGCCGAGGGTGTTTTTTGTTGCGTGTGCGGCGTGTGTCTGCCCGGCGGGAGGTGAGGAGCGTGAGAGGAACTGAAATGTTTGCCCGGGTATTTATCAGACGATCGCCATATGGTGTTTATTTATGTAGGGGTGGAGATGAAGAAGGGTAGCAGTGGATTAACAATCTCATGTTAAAACCACTTCACACCAGACGAGTGATATTGTGTTTGCGTGTTTTAATCTTTCTTCTTATCCCACTAGGTGCGCTCTTTCGTATCGCCTACGTGTATGTTTAGAGACGAAAGGTAGTGACGAAAAAAATAAACCCTGACGAAACAGAATACTAACCGTTCTTGCCACTTAGAAGTCATACATACGTAGAATTTTGGTTTTAATAGGAAAATATGAACTAAGTTTGCCTTGACCATAGCACGAACGAAAGAAAAAATTGCCGAATCCAAATTTTAAGAATGATTCAAAGGATTGAAAGCAACGTGCAACAGGGTAGCTTTTTGGGAAGTATTCAGTACAAAAATTATTGCCATGAATTTACAAAAGAGTAAGGAGATACTATACTAAAACATGAAAATTGTCCGTGTTGCCTTCCAGTCACATCCCCAGAAGCAGTCAAGTTAAGCTACTCGTAAGTCTACTTTACAAGTATTTTACGAGTAAGGAAGCCAAGTTACGACCCCTTTATGTAACTCAAAGGACACCGACATCACAAACTCCAGCTTGTTACTAACGCAGCCTCATACACACATACACACCTAACGAATGAGCCCAAGCCAGCTGCTGTTACTCATAAACAAGAATGAGTCCATAGCGGGTTGAAGATAAGCGTCTGAAGAACACCTCATTAGCCTTCCCGCGTCTAAACCTGACTAGCATTCACAACTCAACACGCCAGTCTAGCCGGCTACTTGAAACCCTTGTCACTCGGAGCGAGGTCTTAAAGCCTAGTCAGCCCACTCATTACAAGGGAGCGTCTGTCAGGCTTTTTTTCTTGACGGACAGGGAAAGAAAGGTTGGGCTGGATTAGGTACGATATGCCTGACGTGGCTGAATGATAGGCAGGTCAGTAATTTGTATACATAATGGAGTATTGGTGGAGAGAGAGAGAGAGAGAGAGAGAGAGAGAGAATTCTTTTTAGCCTGTTTCATTATTTTAACATTATGCAAATACAGAAGATCTAATTAACTCCGCCCCATAATCAAGGTGTTTATAGACCGTCAGCCGCACCATTCCGCGCCATGTATCCCTTCCAGTTTGCCTTCCCCTCGCGGCAGAGCTCTGAGGAAAGAATTAACCCGAAAAAGCTAAATGAATGGAAATAAAGTTAAGAAAGTAATGAGTAGGACGGAGTAATGGAGCGTGTTCTGAGGTGTCATAATATTGTTTTGTGTTTACATTTTCATTATCACGTAGGCTGAAGGAGTAAGCGTATGAATATATGAATATATACTGTCACAAGTAGTAACAGAAGAGTGCAAATAGAATGACTTGAGTGACTTTAAGGGTAATGTGAATGTTGTGCACTATCTAATTTTCTCCGTCGCATGGGTAGACGGAAACTACATTATCAAGTAGTGAGAAAGTCTGTCGAGTTAAGATTAATGTAGAAGTCAGAAGAATAGTTGATAAGGTCATGTATTGTACAAACTTGTTCTAGCTACTCTACTTTAAAAGAAGCCTTAATTAAAAATATGCAAAAGCAAAAGTTGCAAAAGTTGCGACGGCTTAACAAGGTGAGGGACGAATATTATAATAAGATGACTACAAATATAAATTTAATGTACACCGTCATAAAGTTTTCTTTAATGCGTGTCGCAAACGAGTCAAAATATATATCTTTGCAACATGTTTGGATAATAGATGAAATTTTGGTTTTCCATGACTCCATTTTGATTTTGATCTTTTTCTTATAAAATCATGGGAAAAAACTTCTTAGAAAATAGTGTTCTATATTCCTCTTTTATATATGTGATAAAGATGTTTTCATACGTAACTGTGGCCATCGGCATTGCTGTTCATATTCATCTCCAGCCTCACGGACGTATTTCTCCCCTACACATAAATTTGACCCTCTTTAATTATTATTCCATTAAGATAATGATTACCCCTCACGTCCAATAACTCAGGAAGGGTACGGCACTCTGCCCCTATTATATTACTCCGCTCGCTTAGTATGCTGCCCGCCCGTGTGGAAGGTCTTGCCTAATAAATAACAATAAGCGCTAAAGCGGCGTTATCTGGAGGGTATCGTCTCCATCATTCACTTCCCGCTACTCTGAATTATGGATTATGACAGCTTTTTTGTAAGTTAGTTAATCTTGTGGTGAATTCTTATTGACTAGATGGATAGGCTTAACTCCCTCACGTCCGCTGCCTACCTAGTAAGTCAGTTTTTACCCTCGAAGGAGTAACCAGTCACATATATTACGCTTATAATTAACCCTCAGGCATATGGAACCGAAGAAGGGAAGGAAGGCGGGACTTCCTCATCAATTAAGCAATTACATGGCATAAATAAGATGTGCTGGGAAATGAGAAGGAAGAGGAGGAGGAGGAGGAGGGAAGGAGGCGGCGGCGGCTTATCCATTAGAGTTAATCTACAGACATGAGGTGGCAGAACATGGCAGTACCCTTCTCCATATTGCCGGAGCTGGAGAGAGAACAAAGAAGAGAGAGAGAGAGAGAGAGAGAGAGAGAGAGAGAGATGAAGGGAGGGAGGGATGGAAGGAGGAAGTCTGTCTCTTTATCCCCAGTCGTGGCCGCGCGTGGGAGCTATATTTCACGGGCACTGCTGTCGTTAGGCTGGTTAAGTGTCGAGCGATGGAAGGAGTTGGTGAGCTGGCGAGGAGATCTGTATGCAAATGACTGAGTATTTGTCTGCGAGTTTTGTCGGCGAAGAACTGAACACGGCGAAGGGATATTGGTCCGCCAGGGCACTTCAGCTCTCACTTGTCCCCTAAATGCTTGGGCTATCCAGTGATCCATTATTCGAGAGAGAGAGAGAGAGAGAGAGAGAGAGAGAGAGAGAGAGAGAGAATTTTTTTACATACAGCAGGCATCTAAGCAGGAGAGACAGAGATGATTGTTTGAGCCGTTTACAAGATGTTTCCATCTTGTGCGGCTATCTGGTTGTTTTTATATGTTCTGCTTATCCCCTGTTTTCTCTTGTCTTTTCGTTTTTCTTCCTTTTTCCCTTATATTTCTACGTGTCCTTGTTTCTTCTCTCTTCTTCTCTTGTTTCTCTCGTTATTGTGCTCCTGCATGCCCGTCATCCTTTCTAATAACACTTCATAGCCAGAAGTGTCTAATGGACGCTCGCTTAACTATTTCAGATAAAAAATAATGTTTTCAGTTTTGGTAGATTCACGAGATACTTCATAAGAGTCTGCCCATAACCCTCTGAGCTCCACTTTGTACTTTACGCTCTTCAAACTCAAACTTATTACGACCTGTTAAACCAGAGGACCCATGGGTTTATGAAGGCGAAGTTTAGATCCACTTAGAGTTATGGGCTATGAAAGAAAGATATTTCAATTATGCAAGCCCGCAATAGAGGATAAGGGAGTCCCGGTAATTTGCAGGGCCAGTGTTGGTTTTAAGTGGATTATGAGAGATTGAACGTCCTCACTCTACTCCCACTCATATTGGCAAAGTTACCTGTCCTCCAACGTGCGTAAATGTTAATGGAATATTATTTATATTCTAGCGTGCAATGAAGAATAGGAAGGACGATTGTCGTGGCGTGGTCCTTTGATGCAAATTATCCGTGCAAACAGGGCTATGCATGCCTTGTGGTAGAGGATAGACTGCTTTGACATCTCTAAGTTTACATAAATATTTTTTCCATATGCAAGCCAGAAATGCTCTTTGTTTTTCGTGGAACACAAACAAACATATTTATAAGCAGACATGCAGATCGGTAAACAGATGGGCAGACAGACTGACGAGCATATAGACACAGAAACACAAAAGGGTAGATAGATAGACAAACAGACAGAAATAGGAAACAGCGATAAACAAGAAAACAACTCGCACTCATATTCAAATACACCTATACGTTTACATATTAGCTTATTCTTAGAGAGGCTAATGACTAAGAGTTGCGCTTTTTTACTCGTTGGCATCCTCTATAATGACTCTCCCTGCTAATAATTGTGTGTAAGCTCCGTCAGCGTAAATAATCATATGTTAAATACGGCTCATTCATTATGCATTTTTATATAAAACTCAGACTCCATCCCGTGACGATGGATGAAACATATATAAACACATGTATAAAAACGAGAAAATTGTGTTAAGGAGGGGGAAGTTCGGGGATGATAAAAAATAAAAGGAAAGAGTAGAGAGTTAAAAAGTTTAGATGAATATTGATAATTAGTTTGGCATTCTCAACCACCTTTAGTCTCTCTCTCTCTCTCTCTCTCTCTCTCTCTCTCTCTCTCTCTCTCTCTCTCTCTCTCTCTCTCTCTCTCTCTCTCTCTCTCTCTCTCTCTCTCTCTCTCTCTTTAAAGTAGAATAAGCAGGTAAATGTTAATTAGATGAAGCCTGTTAATGCCAAATGATTAATCTTTCTCACCCCCCCCCACACCCACCCACACCCACACACATAATCGAATTAATTTGATAAGAGTGAAAGTTCGCGGTGGTTGTATTTTTTCTTTCATCCCTTTAAAGAGAGAGAGAGAGAGAGAGAGAGAGAGAGAGAGAGAAGAATCGTGAACAAGTAATACTCAGAACATACAAGGATACATTTTATTTCTATCGTTTCACCTTTTCTGGCGGACATTTTTTCCCAGTGTGGAGTAAAATAAGTGGGTAACTCGAGAGGATTGGAATCTGGAGAAAGAGAATTTGCAGGTGTTTGATATTTACGTACAAAACCTGCTTTGGGTTGTATTAATTTGAGCTGGAAAGATTATTTAACAGTGGAATAAGCAAAAAGGTGAAGAAATACTGAAACGAAAATCATTACGAACATCCCCTAAGTGTTCTTTCTTAGTTTCATTTTCCTATATAAAAAAATGTCTATCTATGAATCATGTATTATTTGCTCAGGTATGTAATGTCGTTTCTGTAATTTGTATGAGTAAGAATACAATCAAGACGGAATGGAGTCATTAGCATCGACGTTTTGTCCCTCCCTCTAGGTCCTCTTTCTTCTCAGGTTTATGCATCAGGTCATTTTTCACGTATGAACCTCACTTTCTTGGCCGTAAGACATGATCCCTCACGTCTCCTTTCTCTCCTCACCTATTTTTCTCCCTCCCTATTCCTCTCTCCATCGTGATCAGCAAACAAGGAAGTGGCTGTTTGTCCGCCTCCTTGTTTACACACCCGACACGAGAGAGAAAAAAAATGGAATGGAAAAGGGAATAAGTATTGATCTACCTTCTCCTTAACATAGCTTGTGAAAGACACTCGCCTTCCTATTCATTCTCAAGAGGTTGAAGAATATTCACTGGGCCTCCTAATGACACTCATGCATAGCTAAACCCATAAAAGTATTGGACAATCCATGAACTCACCGCCTTCGTACGCAGCGCGGGTCATAAAAAAGAGCAGGTGCAAGTCTCTCCCCTTGAGGTATGCCGGGAAAAGCTTACCTCACCGCCGCTGCTGCCCTGCCCGCTATTTCTCTGCGTCAGGTTCACTGGACGTGCAAGGACGGTCCACAAATCACTCAAAAGAGGCAAGAACGTGCGTGCAGGAACCAAGGCATAACGCTGAAATGATGAGGTTTTGTTTGGTGAGATGGCAACCGTCCACTATTCGTCCCTTATCGTTCCGCCGTGTGATTTTGTAGATGTTTTGACTCGTTCGTGGGAGGGTGTTAATTTTTTTTTCTCCGTTTCTCACCCGCGTATTGAAAGCGGTGCGGCAGTTTGCATTGTGTGTTTATGGGGCACACGAGTCCGTTGCATGGTCGATTGAAAATTACTGATTGTTCGCTATGAGAAAAAAAAAAGGTTGTTGATTCACTGAAATTCTCTCCTATCAAATTTTCAAGATATCGTTTAGTGTAAGATCAATTAGGCAGTTCATTATAGGCTGCCTGTTTTTCTGTCTGTCTGTCTGTCTGTCTGTCTGTGCCTGACCGACCGTTTGTTTGTGTCTGTCTGTGTGTGTCCTTCTGTCCGTTCCACTCTCTCTCTCTCTCTCTCTCTCTCTCTCTCTCTCTCTCTCTCTCTCTCTCTCTCTCTCTCTCTCTCTCTCTCTCTCCCCAGTTTATTGAAGATTCTGTCAATTAGCGTAGATCTTTCTTGTAAACCATATTTCCTTGTTTATAGATCCAGTAAATTAGTTGATAGACCTCCGGGCGCCAATTAGACGTGCGTGCGCGCACACACACACACACACACACACACACACACACACACACACACACACACACACACACACACACACACACACTCAACAACCAGAACATAAATATGCCACATGTTTGTCACCCTTTCCGTCCCATAGTTTTATGACGAGACAGAACAGTAGACAAATATTTGAGATCCAGAATGATAGACAAAAATTGTAGATCCAGTTGACGGTTGACGGAAATTGTCTTTTCCGTGCATTGTCATATGCCATCACTGGAGAAGAGGACCAACACGACGTTGTCAGAAGCTTGATATGTGATTTCATTGCCTGCGCTGAAAACATCAAAGTTGAATCAATGCGTCAGAATAAAGTGTGGGGAACAACAACAGAGATGTTAGCAGCAGCCAACATGTTCCATGTGAATGTATGTGTGTGGGCAAAGTTCGGTTTTATGCACACATGGCATATACATAGGCCGAAATGCAGAGAAGTAGTAAACGAGTCAGTGTACCTCGACAATAAAGCAGGCAACCATTTTAATGTAGTTATTCGTGTGTAATGTGCACATGATTAGTGATTAGCTTTTGGATGGGAGACATCAATGTACTGTAGTGTGATTACTGATTAGTTTTTGTATGGGAGTCAACATCAATAAATCTTTTTCATCCAATAATGTGAGTCACTTAAACCTGATGGGGAGTCATATGAAACCAGTTTCAGTTGACTGGGGAGTGCTATCTAACTAGTTTCAATTGCCTGGGGAGTGCTTGTAAAACTAGTTTCAAGAGACTCCGGGAGTCATGTCTAGGGGGAGTATCCTGAAACGTCTACACCGGTCAGCAGTCGTGTAGAGAGAAGAGAAACGAGTCGCATAAAATTTCTCTATACCAGAATGGCGAGATTTTGTTTAAGATAGCTGCACTGTAACTTAGACATGTTGTTGTGTTTCGCCTTGCTCAACAGACCACAGAAAAGCTGCAGGTAGGTTGCCCTCAGGAATACCTGGAAGGTGTGTTGAGGTTGTCTTGTAAGCGAGGCGGTGAAATCAAAGAAGCGGGAGCCATTGACTTGGTTGAGTTAATGAGATGCTGGAAAGGGAAGAGACAACCAGAACACGGTTAAAATGACTAGCTCAGGGAATTACAGCGACTTGGCTATATATTAGATGTTTTCATGTTGCATATTTTATCAGTCCGCCTTTTTCTTATTACGTGGAATTCAAGTAAAGTTGCATAACAAGCAAATAGCGTGGAGGTCGGGCAAGGGCACACACACACACACACACACACACACACACACACACACACACACACACACACACACACACACACACACACACACACACACACACACACACACACACACACACACACACACACACACACACACACACACACACACACACACACACAAACTATGGAAGGGATACAATGTGAAGGGAGGGTGGTAAGCCATTATTTTTTATCATCTCTTCTATGCTGAAATATTCTCGCATCTCCCTCCTCGACGGCTACTCTGTAAGGACGTGACTAACTAAGGTTTCAATATGGCCGTTCGATTAGCATAATGGAGGTGGAATTCAGTGTTTGAGGAGTTAATGGATGTGGAGAAAGGGTCTATTAGTTGTAAGGAAGAATAGGCAAATGTTACATAAAAATCGTGGAGATAGGGAATTGGTCTCTCTCTCTCTCTCTCTCTCTCTCTCTCTCTCTCTCTCTCTCTCTCTCTCTCTCTCTCTCTCTCTCTCTCTCACACACACACACACACACACACACACACACATCAGACCCAAGAGAGAGAGAGAGAGAGAGAGAGAGGCTACAACCTCATACCATTAAACATATTAACATTACAAGAAAAAATGATAACAGAGGTAATTTGAACGCGTCTAAAAAGAGTGATCCCTCGCCACATCCAAAGCCTTATCATTGTTACCCCTGGAGCTACGAGGATCAGGGGTGCTTTGTAAACCCTTCCCGCCTGTTATTAGATATAGATCGTATCTGGAGATCGTGCTCAAGGATTAATGGGGTTATAAAGCAGCTAGTAGTTGATGGTGTGTATGTGTGTGTGTATGTGTGTGTGTGTGTGTGTGTATGAGCTTCCAGAGTTGTGTTCGTGTACGTTTTTCGAATTCAGGGCTCAGCTTATGTAAGTCTGAATAAATCATACAAAGAATAATGCAAAAGACGCCTTGCTGATGCGACAGTATGGAGCCACACCCAACCACACCTCATGTTGCTCCATATTCCAACGCTATACACCTCACACGCACACACATCACTCATGACCACCTCTATCATCACCATCAAATATTGCATGATAACATACCTCACCACCGCATATGGCACCACCACACATGCTCTATCGGATTTATTATTTGCTTTTGTTGGCCTTTCATTGGCATCAGTTTTCTAGATTGATTGAAATAGAAAAGGAGAGAAGAACAAACTGACGTATAGCAATGAAAAAATGGACGAGACGAAAGAAAACAAGGAAGGTTGAAGGGAGAAAAAACGAGTAGTGGGTATAATCGATACTTTAAAAGATAAGAAAGGGACGGAGAAAGAAATTGAGTGAAGGAAGAAGAGATAAATGACAAGTTAAGCCTTCACCTGTCCGTCATGTTTACATTATGATGGGAACACTGATTAGGCTCACCTGCCATGGGACACAAGTAACTCGGCTAATTAGGTATTGAGAAATGCAGGTATGGAGTTCAAGATGCACGTAAAAGTGAAAATCTTATATGAGATTGAAATATTATACTGAAGCTGGAAAATACAGGTACAGATAAAATCACGAACCTTTTAACCAAGACTAAAAACATTATATTGACGACAATGCAAAAATGTTGGGAAGAAAAAATAAAAACGTGAGACAGTGATCTGATAAACACAGCTGCTTCGTGTCTTAATGGAGGCTGCTCAGTGGGGGAAGAAGGGCAGAAAAAATGTTTGGGAAGGCGGCGCGAGATCAAATGAATTATTGTCAGACTTGCTAGAATAAACCTTTTACCTTCTGCTCTTACCACTTCAGCCTTTTTTCACCCTTTCCTCCACCTCTCCCACGTCTCTTTCACCCTCTTCCTCCTCCTTCTTCACGCCCTTTTCGTCCTCATTCATTCGCGTTTTCGTCTTCCTCTTCCCCCGTCTCAAACTTATCTCCTTCTCTTTATTCGCCTTGTCTTTCTTTTCTTTTCTCTTTCTTCTTACTCATCATCATTACTACCTTTACCACCACCATTGCCCTTTCTTCTTCTTTCTCCTCCTCTTTTTTCCTTTCCCTCCAGCATTTCTTTGGATTTATCTCCGCTCTCCACTCCTTCCCTCCCACGGACTCTGCACCTGCCTCTGAGAAGGTTGCCAGTTCGAGTAGAAATTCCTCAACGGTCCTAACCCTCACCATCCCTTCTAACTTATGGAGGGAAGGTAGTGTTTTGTACCTGTAGTGTTCGATGGTTTAGTTGGTGATGAACGTATAATATAATGCATCGTCTCTTATTTGAGCGGGAACTGGAGTATATCAATGTGTGGGTGTATTATTGGGGTCACTTGCATATATTGTAGAGCTTTGTATGAATATCCTTTGAATTTATGGTTGCGTTCGAAGAATTGCCCGAATTTTATTATATTTTATTTTGTCTTTTTTTTTTCTTCTTATCTGGCATTGCAGTTGTTAAGGTGTGAAATGAATGGAGGCTGGTATGGCAACACTGCGGCAGGTGCAAGTTAGGATGTCTTCCCTCCTCCTCCTCCTCCTTTTCCCTCTTATTTCTTTTCCCTCCTCCTTCCCCATCCCTGTATCCCCTGACTCCTCCATCCTTTTATCCCAACGTTCTTCCGTTTCCTTCTTCCACATATTCGTTCACACTCATTACATTTTCTTCGTCACTATGTTCTCAGCTTTTCCGCATTTTGTTGTTAAATATTAGGTTTGGCATTTTCTTCCTCGTAATCACTGACTAATTTTCTGCGTTTGAATGTGGAGATTTTTTTTTTGTCAATGCATGTTTTTTTTTATTTTTTTTATTCATACAAGCTTGAGTTTGCTTTTAATTTTTTTCTTTTCCTCTCTCTCTCTCTCTCTCTCTCTCTCTCTCTCTCTCTCTCTCTCTCTCTCTCTCTCTCTCTCTCTCTCTCTCTCTCTCTCTCTCTCTCTCTCTCTCTCTCTCTCTCTCTCTCTCTCTCTCTCTCTCTCTCGCTGGCCGTCTCTAATTCCATAACATTGTCTCTAATTTTACACCATTAGCTCATTAGTTTCCGGATGACAATAATTTCCTTACATCGATATCTTACATCAGTACCTGTCTTTCATTACCTAGCTCCTCACTTTCTCCCAACCTGCCCCTTACACTTCCCCCCTCCTCGCCCTCCTCTCAGTGGGTCGAGACAGGTCCCTCCGGCAAAGCGTGTGACCAATACTAATCAGGCTGGCGGTAGAATTAATGCCTAACTGGATTATTCACTGCCTTATATGACAACGGAGCCGTCTCAGAGGCACCCCGACCACTCCCTAGCTGGTTGGCTGGCTGGTAATGTTGGTGTGTGGCTTCCTGCCCGGTCGCACTCCTTACCGCACTGTCCGGGCTGGCTTTGTTACCTGGCAGATGCTGTTTATAAGACTACTGGAGCATGTTGGGTGAGGAGACCTTGTTAATTTGACTGCTTGTTGTTGTGGAGGTAATTGTGGTGATGTACAAAGGGATGGATGAAAATATTGGATGTTAGTGATGAGTGAAAATGGAGTTTGTGTTGGTGGTGATGGTGGTGTGTTGAAATATATAGGAGTGCATGGAATTGGTACTTAGATGCTGGGAGGTACATGAGAAGATAGTAGAGATGAAGAGAGGTTTTATGATGTCCTGAAGAGTAGGCTGGTGAGGGAGAGGAGAGTGGGTAATGCCGTAAGGTTATTAATTAAAAGGATGAGATAAATTGGTAAAGTATAAGTAGAGGGCTGGTGGTAATGAGGGTAATGTTGAGAGCTTGAGGTGTTTTTGAGTGCTGAGGGAGATGAGAGTCGGTGATTGTATTGGATTAAACGGAAATAATGTGAGTTTGTAAGGTGTAAGAAGAGAGGGTTGGTGGTGATGACTGTAGTGGTGAGGACATGAGGTGAAGCAGTATAGTGAGGGAGAAAAAAAGTGGGCGATGGCGTAGGATTAAAGTGAAAAGCCATGAATTAGTTGTATTGTGTAAGAAGAAGGGATTGTGGTGGTGAGGGTGCTGGTGGGGGCTCAAGGTGTGTTAGGTGAAGGTCGCTGTAGTGGTGGTGCCTGGAGAGGGTTATAATTACGAAAACAAATGGTGATTGGAAATGATGATAAAGTCCGTGGATCGTAGTAATTAAGGTTATTACTTACCCATTGGTAAATATTAAGACTTAAAGAATAGACAGCAAAATATTACCCGAAACAAGCAATATTATCGTTATCTTTAATTAGGGACAATCAAGAAACTGATGTTAACTTGGTACTCACGCGACCAAGAGTATATTGAAAGAATGTCTTGTCAGTATTCTTTTGATGCTACCCGCTGTTCCTTAGGAGATAGAAGAAAACCAATTATTAAGAGTTCATTGAGTTTTCAGTCATCTTTAGCTCCTGCTGTTATGTCCTTCGTGGTTTCACACAGTACTTGAAGATTAACTATGGAAAATCGTTCAGTGACAATTGTTCTGGTTTATGTTCTTATAATTTCAGGGTTTAATGAGTGAAACTGATTGCCTTTCATGATATAGATTGTTTAGGTCGCAAATCCAACTTCTCTATTAAGACGTTACGTTGGATAATTCGTTTCGACTTTTTGTTTTATCTCCTTACTCCTGTTCTTCCTTTTCATCTGCTCCTTTCTCTTCTTCCTCCTCCTGCTCCTCCTCTTCGACCTTCTTGTCTAAGTATAACTCTTGCTTTACCTCAGGAGTTTTAGCTTCTCTTTTTACTCCTCTTCCTCTTCCTCTGTTTCCTCCTCCTCCTTCTCCTCAGTCCAATTATTGTTCTTTTTTGTAGTTTCTTCCACATTCTCCAGTCCGGTCCTACCAACAACTTGGAGTTTTTATCTACAGCATTCCTTGCTTCTCCTCATCTCCTCCTCCTCCTCCTCCTCCTCCCTCATCTCTTCCTCTTTCTCACCTGCTTTCCTTTTATCTGCCGTTCCTCTCTCTCTCTCTCTCTCTCTCTCTCTCTCTCTCTCTCTCTCTCTCTCTCTCTCTCTCTCTCTCTCTCTCTCTCTCTCTCTCTCTCTCTCTCTCTCTCTCTCAGCCATCTGATTAATGTTTTTGAGCCATCTGATTAATGTAGAATCACTTAGGTTTAAGGACAGACCACCTAGTCTGGACCATGGGGTCTGTGTGGTCTGATTTTTTATGTAAATCTATGTAAATTTCAATCTCTCTCTCTCTCTCTCTCTCTCTCTCTCTCTCTCTCTCTCTCTCTCTCTCTCTCTCTCTCTCTCTCTCTCTCTCTCTCTCTCTCTCTCTCTCTCTCTCTCTCTCTCTCTCTCTCTCTCTCTCTCTCTCTCTCCTTACCTTTATAATAAAGGAACATCACATTATCCTATCGCGTTCGTCGTTTGATTGTGAGAGGATTTGTTTGGGGATAATTAAACTCCCCAAGCCTCTTTCCCGTTTTCTTTAATCTCAAGCACCTAAGACTAAACCAGGGTCAAAGGAAAAGGAAGAGAAGAAGAAAAAAGAATAGGAGGAGGAGGAGGAGGAGGGAGACGAAGAGAAGAGGATGAAGGGTAAAGCAACACTAAAATTGGGGTGGGCCAGCGTCCACACACATTATCAGACAAACACTCCACTCGCTGACCTGAATATTCATGGTCGCTCTCCGAAAACTGGAGGGCGAGGGAAATTACAACCATTAGTCATTCCCGTCGTTCTGTTTTCTGTTGGTCGGAAGCTGGATGAGTGTGGAGAGTGCGGAACGGAGAGGATAGGAATGAAAGAGGGAAGGGAAGAGCAGGACATCATGGGGGACTGGTGTTATCCGTGTTCTTTTATTTCGTTGACAGTTTTTTTTTTGTTTTATCTCGCCCGCTCTTGGTCGTTATCTCTCTCCAGCCTGCTAAAGAAATGGAGGCGATGGGGGAATGGTAACTGAAGAAGGATTAGTAGATGAAACTTGAGCTACAGAATATATGTTTATCATGTTTTGTGGTTGTTTTAAGGTCTAAGTGATGTTTATTATCTTGATTCACGCTTCTGTGGTTCAACAAAAACGTTTAATGTGTAGTAATGGGGTAAAATGGTGGACACACACACACACACACACACACACACACACACACACACACACACACACACACACACACAGTCAGGGCAGCAGAGTTGTTTGTGTGGTGTGGTCGTTACAAGTCATTAATGGCCAGGTGTCGAGAAGGGTTTGGGGGCACTGGTCACCTGTTTACCAAGCAGATATTAGCACGTAGACAATTTGTTGGCTACAGGCTCACCTCATGTTTATTCACACCTGGTTCTGGAAGGTTAATTACGGAGCCAATAACCAAATCTGTGCTGAAGATAAGGTGGAAATTACCTTTGTCTCTGTCTTTATGCTTCTCTCTCTCTCTCTCTCTCTCTCTCTCTCTCTCTCTCTCTCTCTCTCTCTCTCTCTCTCTCTCTCTCTCTCTCTCTCTCTCTCTCTCTCTCCACCACACAGATGTTTGCAAAATTTAGTTAGCAGCCAATTTTAGATATGTTCTTGTCATGCCGTGGTGCAGTGGTTAGCTTGTCTAAGTAAAAATCTGCGGGTCTGGGTTCGGATCTCGGCCTCGGCAGTCGGCGCACAGTCTAACCAGATGTACATCTTTCCTTTCGGGATGGTCGATAAATGGGTACCTTGGGAAACTTTGGGAAGGTAAACTGTAGCAACCCAGATGATTCACTGACCAAGTCTAGTGTCTCAGGGTAATGTCCTCTCACCTACCTCAAGCTCATGGGCCAATGGTACGGAAATGAGCATCGCAGCAGCGCGCAGCTAATAGTATTTGATCCCAATTTTACCTTTGATCACTGAAATTGTATATTTATTCACATATATCTGGCTCACACGAAACGTATGAATTACATTTTTTTTTGTGCCCATTTTGCATTTACCCACAATATATACTGAGGTAGTACTTTTATTCCACCCCTCACCCACACGTTCATTCATTCGCTCTATCATGGAATAAGAAATGTAAGAAATGTGAAGGAAAATATCAGATAGCTTTGCCGTTTTACCCTCGGATTCTCTCTCTCTCTCTCTCTCTCTCTCTCTCTCTCTCTCTCTCTCTCTCTCTCTCTCTCTCTCTCTCTCTCTCTCTCTCTCTCTCTCTCTCTCTCTCTCTCTCTCTCTCTCTCTCTCTCTCTCTCTCTCTCTCTCGCTCCCTTCCATATACACAGAAAAATCCTTCACTCGAATCAAATTTCGCTCAGAATTTGGCCAACATGCGGCAGGAATAAATTGCTGAAACGCTCACACACTCGATTTTTCAAGAAGCCACCCAATGCTAGAGCTACAGCATAAGCCTTTTTGGAATTACTAACACCGAGTCGGAGAAAAACGATATAAAAGAAAACGAGAACACTTTTAACACCATGCAAAGAAAAGAAATGGTAAAAAATGGCGCAGAATTGAGATCCGTGAAAAATACGTTGGCCAAAAGCGAGTTTAATTAAGATGAAAAAAGATAGGTCACTTTGGCTAACTGTTTTTTGCCTGGTGGTGATTACAGGCGGAAAAAGGCGCGTGGGTCAGGGTGTTGAAAAAAATGGAACGTAACCAACGCAATATTGATGCGGGGGTGATGTTTGCTGGTACGAGGTGTAAAGCAGTGTGGTATTAGTGGCGTGGGAAGTCATGCAGGGAGTTACTTTTTTCCACTTTTATGTCCCCTTTTCCATCTCTTTTTTGCGTCATGTGCAGCTGCAGAGGGAAGTAAAGGAATTAGGAAAAAACTGAAAATGAAATGAAAGGGGAGAAGGGGAGTACAAAGAGAAGAGAAAATAAGAGACGAAGGGAAATGTTGAGAGTAAAGAATGCGAAGTAAAAGACGATAAGTTATATCATGGTAGAGGAGATCAGGAAAGTGGAGAATGATTTAGAGGAGAAAGCAACTGTGAAGAGAGAGCTAGTAAGGGAAAGAGATGAAATAATTAGAAAAAAAATATTGAATGGAAGGAAAGGAATTGAAATATATAACACGACTGATGGAAAGATGGGAGAAGTTCAATAGTTCGGAGAGGAAAAGAAATACGGATAAAAACAACAGAACTGAAGAGTGAATAGAGTTGATGGACAGGTTAGGAGGCCGCCTGTCCGTCAGGTGGAGAGAGTGACGGACAGACCCCTGCTGCTGGGCCCTAACCCCACGCCGGCCACGCACATAAAAAAATAAGGTACTGTATGTCAAGATCTCTCTCTCTATATTGATCTTGCTGTATGTGACCGCGCGAGGGGATCCGCCGAGTGCATAGCAAATATTGGCACCAAAATTTAACAAGTGGAATGGAAAGCAAAATGCGGCTCTTGCTTCGACTTCTGATAGGCGAATATTCTATTAAATGTCGAAATTGATATTCGACTATTTATCTTTTTATATTTAGTAGAATTAATTTGACTTTTACAGTGTCAGCCTTCACAAGGCCGGGCAGCATCAGTAAGCAAAATAATCTATTGCTTTGTTAGCAGTTCGTTAAGAAACTTTTAACGTTGGACGTTTTTGATGGAATGTTTATATCATTAGTTCTAGCAAACGTGACGTGGCATAGAGGAGTGTGTGTGTGTGTGTGTGTGTGTGTGTGTGTGTGTGTGTGTGTGTGTGTGTGTGTGTGTGTGTGTGTGTAACAAACATGGAACAAACTGGTTTTCGAAGTGTGTCAAACATGGAACACACTGGTTTTCGAAGTGTAATCACAACCATGAATCACTCACGATGAGGAGGCCTTGGCTCTTTGGAAACCCTAGCGGTGCTGAGTGCGATTCGGAAACCGGGCGTAAGGGAAATCTCTTGTAGAATATAATTACAGAATTATACAAAGAGAAAACGGCGACTTGTAGATTTAAAAAAATCAATAATAAATAAATAAATAAATAAATAAATAAATAAATAAATAAATAAATAAATAAATATATATATATATATATATATATATATATATATATATATATATATATATATATATATATATATATATATAGATAGATATTCTTTTGAGCATCCTTATTTTCACACCTTTTGAAGAAATTCTGCAGTCACTTTGAATATCGAAAAGTTTTATTAAATTGTTGTGTGTGTGTGTGTGTGTGAGAGAGAGAGAGAGAGAGAGAGAGAGAGAGAGAGAGAGAGAGAGAGAGAGAGAGAAGTGCAAAGAAAAAACAGGAAGGAATTTGAAATTGAACCAAAAAAATAACCGTGGCGGTATTATTTTCAACAACAACACTGTATCTGACTTGGTCCCGCCCATCGATCTGCACCTTACTTCACCCTTCTCCTCCTCCTCCTCCTCCTCCCTCCTCTAGTCCTTCACCGCCGTCACCACCAACACGTGTCACCAACATTATCATAAGTATCTTCTTTGCTGCCATCCACTATCATTACAACGCTTGTCTCCATTCCATCTCAACACATCACCTGTATCATCATAAGACCTCTTGCCGCCACGACCATCACCACTTCATCAATCACCTGTCCCACCCTAAACCTCTATTTTCTCTCTTCTGTCTAACCTTATTTTATTCTAACGCCCTTTACTTTCACCTTTACATTTCACCTCTTTTGGACTTTTCCTCTTTCATACTCATACTTTCTTACTCTTTCTTTTTCCCTCCTGCCTCGTCTTCCATTCGTCATACCTGTCTCTTTGCCTTTGATTGCCTCGCATTGTTTCCTTTCCCAATATCATATTCTTTCTGCTTCACATTTCCTTTCCTCGTTTCCTCATTCTCCATTCATTTCCATCCCTTTGTAGTATCCTAACAAACATTCCTTCATTCTGAATACAAAGCCATGTACCCCTAACCCTTGCTTTACATCACTAGCCAATTACACACCATTACTCAACCTTATTCCGGGCAGTGCGTAATCTCAGCGATAAATCACTCTCCTGTGGGACACTATTTTCCTATCAGGTGCATGGATAATGGACCCGCGTCGCTCTCACCTTCCCCAACAGCCGTGACGCCCCATTCTAAGCACTGAGCAGTCCTCATATCCATTCAGACGCCGATAATATTTCACCGTGAATTGTAGGTATTGTCTGTGTTACTCCCGTGGGCGCCGGGCGAGGGGCACATTAGGGAGGCTCCGGTAGAGATCATTAATAATTGAAAAAGAAGATTAATGAGGTGCCTCGGATAATAAAAGGCGTAATTATAAGAGGGGATTACAGTCCTAATGCTCTCGCTTATTAATTCAAAAAGGGAATGTAATTATCGTGAATGCTTTGGTTATTAAGGTCTTTTGTGTTTGAAGGTGTGTAAGATTGTCAAGATATAATTAAGAACGGTTAACTATTCTTCTCTTATGGCTATCTCTGTGTGAATCTATGCCTATTCACTGATCCATTGTTTCCTTTTAGTGTGGGTTCTCGTTCGCGGTTTATTTAAGTCTGGGTGTTGAAGTGGACATGAATGAATTGCTTTTGAATATAGTTTAAAGAAATGTGAAATAATGGTTATCTGCGTGCTTTTAAAGAATAGGCAGAGCTTGAAATTTTTTATCGTTAAAAAGTCATACCAATCCATTACACACGCTTTATTTTTATTAACATGAGAAAAGTGATTGATGAATGCCTTTGTTGAACCATTTGGGACATTTATTGTTACTGCAAATCAGGTAAACAGAAAAAACACCTTTTTTTTCTTCTTATTCTATACTTTTCTTACTTTCCCTATTCCTATAACCCATTACATTCGTATCCTGGTTTCTCTTGCTACACTACACTGCCATTATAATTAACATTCTCATTTCATCCATGTTGTTAGACCATTTTCTTTTAACTTTATGTAATACACTTCATTTATACACCCGCCACACATGCTCCCGCAAACACCTACAGATCTGTTACATACTTTTGAAGACCTACAGTTAGTCCAGATCAACGTGACGGGCAGGGCCCACCCTTTTCCCTTCGCTTTATCAAATACATTCCACTATATCCCCACGCACGCTACCCCAAACAGCCACCAGTCATAATTTTCGGGTGGACTGGCATGATGGGGCTTATTCATCAATTAACCAGCGACATATACAAAAAGGGGAGTGAAAGACCTGCATATCAATCAGGCCGGTCCGTTGTGATGTGATTTTCAGCATCTCTGTAGCAATCTGGTCACGAGAAGAATATTTGTGATCTTCGAAACTAGTCTTAACTATTTTTTAAATGTTTATTAATTACATCTTGCTTACGGTTCATAATATTTCTTTTTAATGAGACCTTTGTGCATGAATTTATCATTCATTTGATCCAATCATTTTCAACATTACTGAATCACTATCATCTTTCCTATCCAACTTTTGAAATTCTGTTCATATCTCTCTCTCTCTCTCTCTCTCTCTCTCTCTCTCTCTCTCTCTCTCTCTCTCTCTCTCTCTCTCTCTCTCTCTCTCTCTCTCTCTCTCTCTCTCTCTCTCTCTCTCTCTCTCACACACACACACACACACACCGCCTTTCTCGCTTCCTTAATCACGTAGATGATTCGGTCTCGTTAGGATCAGACTCCGTTAAAAGGAAAAAGAAACTCCTTTGGATAACTTTGGATCTTTTATCCTCCGAGCGAGTTTACTTTCGATAAGCTGAAATTGAAAAGGAGAGAAATGTAAAAAAAAAAAAAAAAAACTAAGCCTAGCAAGTGCCGTAAAGAGAAAATGGAAGGAAAAGGTACCTGGTTTAGGAGAAAGAATGGAGGAAGGATGAGGGAAAGTTTGAGAAGTGGAGAGATAGGAAACGGATTGAATTAAACTCGTAGGTGTAATGAGAACCGATTGAGATTGCAGGCAGAATATATAGTCAGAGAGATAGATATATAGATAGATAGATAGATAGATAGATAGATACAGAGAGAGAGAGAGAGAGAGAGAGAGAGAGAGAGAGAGAGAGAGAGAGAGAGAGAGAGAGAGAGAGAGAGAATGCATAGGAATGTGAAGCGAAGGAGAGAGTAGTGACATGAATGGATGGAGGAATGGGTGGCGGAGGAAAGAACCTGAATTAAACGGACATTTATGAGGGAAGTTGGAGCAGAAAAAAATACGGGATTAAAGGGCGGAGAAGGAGGAGGAGGAGGAGGAGGGAGGAGGAGGAGGAAACTTGGAAATATGGAAAGACAGGCAACAGAAAGCCTATTTGCTCATTACGAGGTTGCCCACTGATTTTATATATGCTTGAGAGGCGCGTCAGTAATTCTGTGTGTACGTTTATTGCTCAGGTGGAAGAGGATGAGAATGAACTTTGTATGTCTGCCTATCTCCTTATATGTCTGTCTGTGTCTGTGTCAGTCTATCTCTTTCTGTTTTATGCATGTCAGTCTCTCTCTTCACCTTTCTCTCTGCTAGCACTCCTCCCTTAACCTGTCACCCACTCACCAAACACCTGGTTCATGCTGATAAATGGCTTTCATGCAGCTCCGACACCCGGGACACCTGCAGATAATTAGGACACGGGGCCCTAAGTGGATCTCATTACTTGAATGTTCAGATGATTCAAGAAGTGAGGCGGAGGGAGGCAGTGGGCGGGGGAGGGGAAGGGGGAAGGAAAAGCGACCAAGAAAAGTAAGGAAAGGGAGCATTTTGGGTTATGATGAAGTTGTCAGGGCAAAGGGGAAAAGGAGATGGGGGGATTATGTGCAGGAGGATTTGAGAGAGAGAGAGAGAGAGAGAGAGAGAGAGAGAGAGAGAGAGAATCAGAATCAGAATCAGAATGCTTTATTCCATTAAAGTACAATGTACAATGGCTTTTCTCTTAATTACTAAATACTTTACATGTAGTACAGATATCATATATAAGACTTTCTTTAACTAATCTTTTATCTTAATTACTAAATATTTACATGGGATATCATATATAGGAACTTGCTAGATATAATACATATGTACGAGATAAGTGTATATTATGTCCTTCACGCGTTCTTTAGCAAAAGCCTCCTTGAAGAGCGTGAATAGTTAGGGCTTTCTTGAAGCTCGTGAGTGACGGGAGTTCTTTCATATTAGGGGGGAGCTTGTTCCATGCTCTTGGTCCACTTACTAATAGTGACCGCGCACCATTGTCTGTTCTCACTCTTGGGATAAATAGGTCTCCGTTTTGTCTCGTTACAAGTTCGTTAATTTGTGTTACATATGGTAAGTTTAGTAGCCACTCAGGATAATATTTATGGGTCACTTTATACACCATTATGCACTGATCGAATTTCACTTTTTCTTTCATCTTTATCCACTTTAGTTCTTGTAACACAGGAGTAGCACGAGAGAGAGAGAGAGAGAGAGAGAGAGAGAGAGAGAGGGGTTAAAGTCTAGCATGTAACTTTAACTTGGACAGACTTTTTGAACGTCTCACGCCAGAAACATGTCAGCACTTTTTTTCCTCATTTTCGCCCTGTAATTCAGGCGAAGCCTCCACGGTTCTCATTTCTGTTCCCCTCTGTTACATTTTTTCCTCAAAATAATTCGGTCTAGGCGCCTGGAGTTTGCAGATATTTATTTTATAGATTCATCATTGTGATCATCAGTAAAAGCAGTAGTCATTACTAGTCCACTGAAGAACAATTGCCCTACCAAAAGTTTTCACCCATATTTGCCTGATCTTAATGCACTCCAGCCTGCTCTGGCAAGTGCTGTAACCTTTTATCCTCATCCTTGTTGGCCCTGACAATAATTAAAAAAAAAAAAAAAAAAATTTAGGCTACCACTGCTTCTTTGGTTTATCATCAGTTTTGTACGCATAATATGACCTGCAAATATTCGATTCTTATTCGTAATCGTCCTTAGGACATCTTCAATTTTCGTCTGCTCTCTAATTTACGAAGCTTACTTTATATCTCCATGTTATCATCAACATTTTTATTTCCATTTCTGTGCGCTTCCTTGCTTAGTTTTTTTGTAATCATTTATCAAGCGCCAAGTGTCTGACCCATCCGTATGTTAGGACTAGCGTATAACGTCAATTCATCATATTATATCTACCAAAAGTGTTCTATCTCATTTCGGTTCTCTTTTTGCTTCCGTTGTCGTGATCTGGTCTGAATTTTGTTTGAATAAATGAAATTAATTTGTCCTTTGAATGGATATACATGTCTTCTATGGCTTTATAGTTTTTAATGCTCATGTGTCTTCTTATGTGGTTCCCTAATGAAGATACATCAGTCTTAAGTCTCGAAGCTGCTATCTCTGCCAGGCTTTTACGTTTCATCGATATCGATGACTTGGTTACTTTTTGCACATTGTTTCTTTGTCCGCCGCACAACGCATCGCTGCCTCCGCTTCGTATAGAAAGGATCTGTTAAGCTAATCCCTCCCTGCGTCGCCTTTATTCTCCTCCACGCAAGGTGAATCGCACACAATACCACCCTTTTAACTTTTAAATAGTTCGAGAGCTTCCATCAGTTTTAGTACCCAAGATTTGTCTTTTAATGATGTCTTCTAGTAGGTGATGCGTTCAGAATTACTTTTTTTTTTATATTAGTTAATTCCCGGAAAAAAAATATCTTCCACATCTGAAAGTGAAAGTCCCTTTTTCCCTTTCCATTTAGCAACCTTCAACATAGGGGGGGCACTATTAGTAAATGGCGTGCACTTGAGATGGACAACATAATCACGTATGGTGTGGAATGTAAGGGTGGATGGAAAAATGATCCAAGGGTTTAACGTCGGCTTTATAGATAAGGTTCATTCCTACCTGCCCTAGCAGCGAGATAGGCCCGACAGGTGACTGGCAGTCTGCCCACACACACACACAGGCACAAAAAATGTAAACTGAGGTGAAAAAGAAAATAAGAATCCTTTGTGTACTACGAGCGTAACAGCGTTTTTGAAATAAACTTGTGGGGACAATTCACACAAAAAATAAAACATTTTAGTATGTTTTTTTGTGGGACTGTGTGTGTGTACGTGTGTGTGTGTGTGTTTGTGTGTGTGTTTGTGTGTGTGTTTGTGTGTGTGTGTGTGTGTGTGTGTGTGTATATATATATATATATATATTTATATTTATATATATATATATATATATATATATATATATATATATATATATATATATATTATGGTATGTTATTAAAAACTACTGATAAGACGATATATTCTCGAGTAAAAGATGTTTGACATTGTACAGTGAAATAACGATCGCGATAGGAAACAAAAAGTAAAATTAATAAATGAATATAACTGAAAATTTAAAAAGCCCGAGAGCTCACGGGCAGAGGCTGAGCAATATGGTGGAAAGAGGCTACAACAGAGAGAGGGAAACAAATATTTACCTTACACTCGCCCAATAAAGGTGTGATGAGTATATGACCTCGCCCGGCCGTGAGAGAGAGAGAGAGAGAGAGAGAGAACGACAGACAGAAAAAGTTGGACTGGACAGAGGGAAACACAAGCAAGCACCAGTATAGGAAAAATATCATGACAAGAAAAATCGAGAGAAGAGAAAAAGAGAGAGGAAAACTCAATACCGGAGGACATGAGAGAGAGAGAGAGAGAGAGAGAGAGAGAGAAGTGCGAACGAGAAATAGAATAGAAAACAAATTGAAGAAAAATAAAGTAAACACCGCAACAAAATCCTCTTCCTCTCTTTTTCTTCCCTCTCTTTTTGTTTCTTTTCCCTTGCTCCCTCTTTCTCACTTCCCCCGATGTATTCTTTCCTTCCCTCCCTTTCCCTCCTCCCTCCTTCCTCGCACGGCCTTAGTTCCGACCACAACCGTTTATGCAAATTTTCGGATAAGCGAAGCGCTCTCTATGAACGCAACACCCGCAATACCTGTCTTGCGGAAATGCAGCGATAAATATTCACTCAGCAACTTGCAACAGAGGGTTAATGGGGTAATTTTCGGTGCAGCCTTAAAAAGTATTGTATTGCTTCGCTCCTCTCGGGTCCCTTTGTTCGGGAGGGAGTGGCTCAAGGGAGTTTGTTTAGGAGGCAGCCGTAGAGGGTGGGTCACGGGGTGTACCTGTTGAACCTTTTTCCCAGGTATTGTGCTTTGTTTGTGTTCACCTTGTCCCTTGTTCCTTCTCTCTCTCTCTCTCTCTCTCTCTCTCTCTCTCTCTCTCTCTCTCTCTCTCTCTCTCTCTCTCTCTCTCTCTCTCTCTGTTAAAATTAAAGTTACAAGATACCCTTCTCTTCCCTTTGATTCTAAATGTATTATTTTTTTTCTGATTATTGATTTTTTTTTTGTACGAATGGTTGAGACGCCAACATGTCATTATCGGTCTCATTGTCATACACACCAATAGTTGTAAGCGATGACGATGTTTTAGCGTCAAAGTGTTCATATTTTACCAATTGTCATAAAACAAATATTGACAGTGCCAAAGGGGCGTTATTAGGTGAAAGTAATTGCTTTGAGGTCATTTTTAGTAGTTGTAAGTGAAGTGGAGCCTTTTTGTTTGTTTATACGTTTTTGCTAGCTTTCATATAAATAAAAATTGCATATTGGACGGCAGCAAATTGATAGTGTGTGTAGCCAGATAATTTGGCAACCCTTGACTGGTGTATTAAATATTGATAACGTTTTGTGAGTAAACGTTTATTGCTCGCTCTACTGACGGCTGATTCCGCGGCGCTGGCAGTTATTACTTAATGTTTTGATGGAGCAAATGCTACTCTTGTTGAGCGGGAAGCTGAAAAAAAAGCACACACACACACACACACACACACACACACACACACACACACACACACACACACACACACACACACACACACACACACACACAACAACCCTACAATTTTCATAATGCTTGGCTTTATCTTTTCTCCTCCATTGGAAGTAGTGTCGAAAAATTACATGCTTTTACCGATGCAATTTGAATATTATATCACAAGAGTAACACCCGCTCTCTCTTTCTCTCTCTTACCATTTCCATCAACGCTACCACAACCTCCATAACCTTCTTCAACCTCCCTTTCCACCACCTCCTCCTCCAGTCTTTATTATTATCTTCACTGCATCCTCATTATTATTTTTCCGATTTCTCTTATTCCTCCGTCTTTTTCATGCATGTCTCCCTCCTCCTCTTCTGTGTTTTCCTGTCCCACTCTCCTTCTCTTCCTCCTTTTCCTCCTCCTCCTCCTCCTCCTCCTCCTCCATCAGAGACAATCCCTCGCCGTCCGTCTGAGTGGGTGAAGAGTCCCAGGAATGAGACCCATCTGTCAGTCAGGGGCCTTCAGATCCACATATTGCGTATCTCCACCCAAGAACATAGCTGTCTTCTCTCCTTGTTCCTTCTCCTCGCTCATTTTCTCACTCTCATTTTCTTGTTTGCTCTCTCTCTCTCTCTCTCTCTCTCTCTCTCTCTCTCTCTCTCTCTCTCTCTCTCTCTCTCTCTCTCTCTCTCTCATCTCCTGTCTGGTCTTTTCTTCGCTTCTTTTTTCTTCATCGACTTTTACTTCTTCGCTCCGCCTCTCGTTTGTTTCCTTGTTTTCATTGTTGTCTTTATTCATCTTCATAATTTTTTCCTCATTCGCTTTCATCCCCTTTGTCAGCCATCATATTTCTGCTTCCTTCTCCACACTCCTCATCAGTCATCACTACCGTTGCTAATTTGCCTTTATAACCGAAAAGATTCTCCCAGGCTTGTGCTTTTTTTTTTCCTCGAGGTCACTTTCCTAAGGTTACAGAACACTTTTATATTGCCGCGCGCCTCATTTACATTTACCATTGCTATTGATTTTGGCATCCATTTCCCTAGAGAGAGAGAGAGAGTAATATATCACAATTACTTCGAAGAAAAATCATCTGTCTTAAGCAAGTTTAGAAGAATAAATGAAGCACAGAGAGAGAGAGAGAGAGAGAGAGAGAGAGAGAGAGAGAGAGAGAGAGAGAGAGAGAGATGAGTTGAGGAAGGAAAAGTAGAGCAGACGCTGGTAGCCATTTGTTAGATGGATGTTCAATTTCACGAAAGATTTGCCGTGCTGGGGCGGAAGGGCTCTCTGCTGAATCTCTCCAATGTTTGACACATATGACAGGCCAGGAGGAGAGGGAAGAGGATTAAAGAGGAGTAGGAGGAGGAGGAAGAATAGAGAAAGCAAGACCTCATAATTTCCCCTGCTTCTTTGTTTCTCCTTTAAAGGTCAAGGTGTATAATGGAAGAGGTTATAAACTAACTTGCCTTTCATTACATCTGCTATCATTGTTGAAAATGCTAGACAATTGTGTGGAGAAATTTAAAATAATATAGACATGAGAGTAAACGAGAGAACTCAAGAAATTCTGTAATCGAAAATTGTTTCTTAATGTCTTCTAATGATAAAGAAAAATTGTTTCTCACATAACATAGGGGAAACATGCCGGAATCATAATGCTGAGCTCCCTATATTTTCAAAGACAGAAAATGAGAGCCAAAGGGAGTCAAAGAGCCTTGTTATTTTCCGTTCATATATTGGTAGTAAGCAAGTAAAAAGTATAATCACACGACGACCGCCGCTTGTCCAGCATAAAATCGTGCACAGCTTTCATTTAAAGTATTATGAGAGGGAGAAAAAAAAATATATATATATATATATATATATATATATATATATATATATATATATATATATATATATATATATATAAATCAGATATATGCCCGCTTTCATTTCTTAAACAAGTAAAAGACTTAGCACCAAATTATAGTCGTTTAACACTTCTAATCTTGAACTTAGGTCTTTGTTAACTCCGCACTTATTCACACGCCCTACCCTTATCAAAACACACGGCGTGCACGTGCGAATTATCATGCCACCCGTTCTCTCACCTTTGCATGACCCGCATCGACCTTCCTCTTCCTCCTCCTCCTCCTCTTCCTCCTCCTCCTCCTCCTCCTCCTCCTCCACGCAAGGCGCCAGTCATAACAGCAACCACACTCATACTAATAATGTTGCGAAGTTTCACACATTATTTTACGAATCTTTTTCTTTATATCGCTGCGCAGACTTGTTGGTTGAATTTTACCTGGCTTTTCTTGGTGTTTTCCTATCTTACACTTTATTTTTGTTTCATTTCTCTTCTTTCCATATTCTTCTCACCTCCGCATAACTTATCCCTGCCTTAGCTTAATTTCAACTCTGCGTACTTTACCATCACCATCTCCATCAGCCTCCCTCACCTCTCTTGCACCACACTTGTTCCCAATTCTCCCCTTAATTGGTCTTCCCTAACTTCAACATTTCACGTGCATTACTTTTTCCCCTCACGTTTAACCTTTCCCTTTAGCCAGTTTCCCTTCTTTACCTGTTTCCATCTTTTCCCCTTCCATCCCTTCTGCCTTGTAACACACTTCGCCTTCACCTGGAGGTCAAACAGCTCATTAGGGTCGCTCTCCACGACTCCTTCTCCTTTCTTTAACGAGGGCAACAGACTGAGAGGCTCTAAGCAGCGTCTACCTGTCTGGAATCCTTGGTTCTATTATTTTATTATTGTAGTGATTTTATGTCTTGTATTATTATTATTATTATTATTATTATTATTATTATTATTATTATTATTATTATTATTATTATTATTTTATATTATTATTTGTCACAATGATAATTTTAACTCAATATTTTTACTACTACTTTTACTACTACTACTACTACTACTACTACTACTACTACTAGTCGACTATGACCAGCACCTCTACTAGTATATAACTATTACCCTTATTATTTTTTTTTTCGAATCTTTTGCGTATTACATATTTATGCCAAAGTACATTTATATGTATGCGGATCGATAAGGATGTAAAGATAAGTTTCTCTTTAGCGGTGTTGATGTTAAAAACGAGGTGCATTAACACGCCCTTAGTCGTTTTTCACAACCTGTTTATATATATTTTTCAACAAAGTTATCAGTGTGTATTTGAAAGGCTAAATAACCTACCTTTTTATGATGAAACGATAGGCAGTTCTAGACGCGACAGAGAGAGAGAGAGAGAGAGAGAGAGAGAGAGAGAGAGAGAGAGAGAGAGAGAGAGAGAGAGAGAGAGAGAGAGAAAACGGTTCGGATGTTATTGTTTTAAAGTCTTCAAATCAATCAGCAAATTAATTCGAAAATGTTATTTGTTGCTTTATGCTGCTACTGTTTTTTCGTTTGGGTGGCATTGGTGGTGGTGTGTGTGTGTGTGTGTGTGGGGGGGGGGGGGATGATAAAATTGGTGATGGTGGTGAAAGAAGAAGCAGTAATAGGTTGGGTAAAATAAAAATGAAATAAAACAGTTTACATTTATTTGAAAGAGCTCAGTGAAGTTGAAATGTAAAACGAGAAACAAATACGAGGTAGACAGTAGAAACATAAGAGTTGGGAGAGAGAGAGAGAGAGAGAGAGAGAGAGAGAGAGAGAGAGAGAGAATTTTATATACAAAAACATATTTTCCAATCCATCGTTGTCTGTAACTAACATGTTCCTTACCCACCCTGTGAGTTTTTTTTTGTGTGTGTGTGTGATTTTGTTATGATAAAATGGCGTGAATTCCAAAGATGAGCAAAGGATAAGAGCTCAAAAATAATGAGGTATAGGGATGATGGCAAAGATATTTATGTGTAACCCAGTGGATGTAGATGTATCTGTTCTTTTCCATTTCTTCTTATTTATTTTCTCGTCATTTCTTCTCTCCCTAACTTTCCTTTTTACCCTTAAGAATATTTCAGCCCTGATGGAACTATTAGGGATATCTTAAAGCCGTCTCCAGCTGATCAGTACAATCCTTTCTCCCTATGATCATGTTATTGTATTAGCTACCGTTCCGTAACTTTCACTAAACCCTTTTTCTGAGTCCTTTCAACATTCTGATGTCTGTCCACTCTGTACTTTAATGGCCTGACTCATAAGAAAGTTTATAGTTTGAGATGAAATACATTTTCCGCGTATTATGTGGAGCTATATATAACCTAATCCACCCCTTAGAAATTTCCTTGATGATTTACCCTGCTGAGGTATTTATGTCCCTCACATTCATACACCCTCGATGTCTTAAGGGATTAGTAGAAAGTAGCACGTTAATGAAGTTATACTCATCTCAGTCTATCGTGGATCTACATCTGCAAGGTGCGAAGTAACAAAGTAGCGTATGAAATTCTAAGATAGTAAATTTCAGCGTGCAGGGCCTCCTAAGGTCAATAACACACACGTTATGTCAGTTTGCTCAATAAAAAAAAATAATGTTATTCGAAATTTGTTGTCAATAAAGACTCATCATCAGAAACTAAATAGTAATTAAGTATTTCAAAACCTTTGTATTTGGTCAATTGCTTTTATCTCCCATTTGTACTTTGAATATAATTGAAAGCAGTATTAGTCCCATCAATTGAGTGTGTGTGGGGATGTAGGGAGGGGGAAATAAGGTTATAAACTAAAGAGTGAATGGCTTCCATGGGAAATACAGTCGTGACGATCTGTTTGCTCTGTTATTTTCTTTCTTTACGTCCGCATATGTAGAGGGGGAAAAAAAGTCGTTTTAATTGATTGTGTGCGGCGAGGTACAGAGTGGAAAAGGAGCTTATAAACAGAAGACTTAATGACATACTCGCTCGGTTGGTCGTTGGCAGAGCAATAAACTAATACCGAGCTGTCACGCCTCCGCTGGGCCGCACACGACATTGACGAAATTTTACGGGGAGTCAATTGACTTAAAAAGAAGCATAATGATGATAGACTCATTACATGGTGATTACAGCGGCGCGTGGCCAAGCGGATGTGGATCCCGTAAAGAAAATGCGTCACCGATTAGTGGAAAGAAACAAATAAAGTTGATTCGTAGCTGCACTGTGGAGTGGAATTGGGTGGAATTAATATGTTGCATTGCCTCGTCGTTTTTTTCAATTTAGGTAAAAGCAAATGATGGTACTCTTGTCCCCTCCCACACGTGTCGTTTCTTTAAGGTGTATTAAAATGTGTGGAAAATTCATGTATAGTGTCGAGGATTTAAATGTATTCAGCTATTTATTTAAGTAACATCGCACACACACACACACACACACACACACACACACACACACACACACACACACACACACACACACACACACACACACACACACACATCAGTCCTTCGTAATCTAATAATCACCTTGTAAGAAAAGGGGAAAAAATCAGAGGTGGAAAGTTTTATGGCGTATCTTTCAAGGGAACATATCGTATCCTTCCGAAAGACAAAGTATCTAATAAAACCTAATGGCGAGGTACGAAGCTAAAAAAAACTTTCAGTCCCCCCCCAAAAAAGACGGAAAAATGATGCCATATAACGGAGTCATCAGACATCGCTTACCATCAATTCATTCTTTGGTCACCCTCTGAGTACGTTTCTCTCTCTCTCTCTCTCTCTCTCTCTCTCTCTCTCTCTCTCTCTCTCTCTCTCTCTCTCTCTCTCTCTCTCTCTCTCTCTCTCTCTCCTATCACCTTTTTATAGGTAGATAAAAGGTAGATATAATACGTATTCTGTAGGTATAGACTTAGTGAGCGTAAAATCTCTTTGGGTGTTGTGAGTCATCTCTTAGTGTGTGTGTGGGAGGGTTCTGTCGTTTCTGATGCCAGATATTACACTAATACATCCTTCGATCAATGTACATAATGTAACATGAACTCTGCAACACACACAGACACACACACACACACACACACACACACACACACACACACGATTTATGACTATTGTGTTGTAAATTTCAGCATAACTCAGCCATGAATAAAAGAGAGCTGCTGCCCTTTTATAAAGTTCATTTCCTTTAATAAAATAACACATCCTTTACATCGGTTTCTTAAAAAGAAAAAGACTAAATTAAATAGCTTGACCCACTGTCTATTTATAGCGCTACCTAATTATCCTTGTTAAAAAGAAAACACCAAACTTGGCACCAACTCTTAAACAAAATGAATACATAAATAAGTATGTATATATAATGAGAAAGACGATCAGTGACTTAAATATCGCTGGAGATTATAGACGAATAAGTTTGAATGAAAGAGGATAAGAGTTGAAAGGAACACATTCATCTTGCAGTGCGATCAAAGGACTCCAAATGAAAAAGAAGTCTCATGAGTGACAAGGAGACAGAAAAGGAGAAAGGGAGGAACGAATGAAGAAAGAGAAATAAATGAGGGTGACTGATGTAGGACAGGAAGACTTAATGGAGGGCAAGGAAGAGTGAGCAGGAAAGAAACCCAAAGAAAAGGTTACAAGTAAGAGGTCGTAAAAGGAAGCAGAGAAGTAAAAATATTAAAAAGAACTCGGACAACTTCACCTCCACAAAATTTCCTTGATCACTCCTCCGTTTTTTCCTTTAAAATTATCGTAATTCCTCCCTATTTTACAACATTAGTTTCTTCTTTCATTTTATCCGTCTTATTTTCAGTTTATCACATGCTCTCTCTCTCTCTCTCTCTCTCTCTCTCTCTCTCTCTCTCTCTCTCTCTCTCTCTCTCTCTCTCTCTCTCTCTCTCTCTCTCTCTCTCTCTCTCTCTCTCTCTCTCTCTCTTTTCTGGGCTGACATTTCATCCGGCATTGTGGCACTTTCTTAGCCTTAACGCAGTGCCACAGAAGGAAGAGGAGGAGGAGGAGAGAGAGAGAGAGAGAGAGAGAGAGAGAGTTTGTGGGAGATGATACTCGTAATGCACACACACACACACACACACACACACACACACACACACACACACACACACCTGTATTTCTTAATTAAGCTTCACCAGGTTTCCCCGCTATGTTGCAGACCCCCGCGAACGGCCGCACAGAATACCAATAGATTTCTTCTAAAATACAATATCCGCAGAAACGTAGGTTGATGTGTGTGTGTGTGTGTGTGTGTGTGTGTGTGTGTGTGTGTGTGTGTGTGTAAATTTAGTGGTAGTGTTAAGAGTGAGAAGAAAAAACCTAAAGCCATTTTTTCCTTTCATATTTTTTAGTAATGAAATTCAATCTCAAATTTCAGGACACATTTTCCTCCTTCCTTCCACTCGTAGTACCTTTGCCATTCAGCCTTACCCTGCAGACCCCAGCAAAAGAGGCTAAGAAACGTGCCTCTCGTCGTGGACTTTTGATATTGCCTTTGTGCCGGTTTCTTCCTCCCTCCCTCCCTCCCTCTTCCCGTTCCCCTCCAGCCCCACCATCCAAAAAGTAATGCTGGTAAAAAATAATCAGAAACTAGGAACGAGTCCTGGGAATTTGATGAAGGGAAAAAAAAGACAGTTTTTCTTACTTTTCGACAGAAGGACGAGGAGCTAATTTAGATGTGTGTGTGTGTGTGTGTGTGTGTGTGTGTGTGTGTGTTTGCCGCCACGTTAATACAAACAGACAAACCAACTTATACTCTCTCTCTCTCTCTCTCTCTCTCTCTCTCTCTCTCTCTCTCTCTCTCTCTCTCTCTCTCTCTCTCTCTCTCTCTCTCTCTCTCACGGATATCCATTGTGTTACATTAATTATCAGAAACCTTTTAGGGCACTGCAGGCAATTTACCGATTAGAGCAGATTAAATGTTAGGAGCGATATTTGAACTGCGGTACAGATGGCGTGGTTACTTTTGTGTTCAGTCTATTATTCAAAGCGTTTGGACAGGCATAGGAACGGAATAGCACAGTGATAATGAATGTTGTAGGACGAAAATGTGCAGGTAGGAAAATGTGACAGGCAGGAAGAGAGGGAGAAAGAAAGGAAATTGTATTATATTTTATCCACATATCATTACTTGAGAAAAAAAAAAATACATGGCCGAAAGAGTACTTCGCTAAGAGAAATTTCATCATGATAATGTTGGCAATACGAAATCACTCTTTAGAAAACTTACCCCGCTGCTTTTTACCTGTCAAAACATCTCAGGTATATGGAGGAAACCGAGAAAGGGAGGGAGACAGAATAGAGGTTCTGGTAGATGAATAATGAATGAAGTAGAGAGCGCAAGGAAGAGGAGGAGAGTTGAAACCAGACCGATCGGAGGGAATCCAGGGAGACGGGGAGTTCGTACGCCCGTCTTCTCTATTTGCTCTCCCTCCTCCACGCTCCTCTCATCTCATTTGTTTGTTGTGTACTCTGCCAGCGACCCTACCGAGGTGTGCCTTTAAGTCCTGAGCCTACTAGTCTTGATTCTCTTGCTTCTCCTCTTCCCCCTGATTCTCCTCTTCCTCTTGCTTCACCTCTTCCTCTTGATTCTCTTCTCACTCTTGTTTTATTTGCTGTTCTCCGTCTGTTTCTCCATTAGCCTCCTCCTCCTCCTCCTTTTCCTCCAAGTACCTCAACAAGGTCAATAATGTCGATCTTCAGGTTATTTGAACTATTTACTGATTTGGAAAAAAAAATAAAGGTGTACAACTTCGAGTGTGATGCAGTACAAGTATTGGTAGGATATATTTTTTTTCTCGAACAGTCTGATCCACCACTGCACCAACATTTGTACAGAAATAATTAATGTGAAAACGACCAACTCCTCAAAATTGGCGTGAACCATTATTTCGTTGCGACAGGAGTTAATTGAACGAACTCTTACGCACATATAGCGGGTGCCTAGTATATTCTGCGGGCCATTTAAATGCCTTCACTTTATGGCAACAGCTTCGTGTCCCTTACGTATAACCCGCTTATCGTGACACCATGAAGTCGTATTGTACTCGATATTTGCTACCATCCTGTATCACCGAGCACCACATCACCACATCACTGTCACTGATTGAAACACGATTCTTGTGTACTTACTTATGTAGCTCTTAAGTAAGTACTGCCAGTCACATATATACATCTGCCGACCTACATGACTGGTGTGACAATTAAAGCCACAGAATCCGCCATGAACCTCTGTATTTATGTATTTCTTAGACCACAAAGTCTTATGAAATCGACCGCATTAGAGGTTTGTAAGTCTGAAGAAATGAAACAAAACTTGATGGAAGATAAGATAAACGAGCACCCATGGAGAAAACAAGACGAAAGAGGAGGAGACAGGAGTGTAAAGGGAGGAAAACCGCAAAATAATGACCGACATAAACAGTAATAGCGCGGAACGACGTCATCGGGCGGACCAGGAGGGTGGATAAGGAAAAAATCATGGATCAGAATTTGTAAAGAAAAAATAAACGGTTCTCCTCCCAGATCATCTTAGGCCGGGCATGTGACCCCCAACCGTCTTCACTGTCTCCAGGAGCACATTGTGACCTTTAGTGAGTCTGTGGCACCGTCTGGCTCTCTATGGCACCATCTGGTCTCCTATGGCACCATCTGGCATCTTATGGCTCTCCGGTGCACCCGCCTGCGAGGTAGTTTGGTATAATTGGACTTCACAGCGGCACTTTTCAGACTATGTTCCTCGTACACAGTTTTATGGCGCCGGGTACCGCGTCGGCCCTTGCTTCTGCCACCCCTCTGATGCGCCGGGGAGAGTTTTTATTGCGGAGATAGAAATAAAAATAGAAAAAAAAGAAATACCGACACATGTTTGCGGCTGTAAATTAAACATATTCCCTTTAAAGGAATTGGAAAAAAATGACAAATGTTAGCGATTTTAAAAGTACTTATTACTCAGATATATATGCATCTTTACGTTCATGATTATCGTAGTTTAGTTGAATGGATATATTCTGCAGACGTATTAATGATTTCGCAAGACTACAATGAAACGAAAGAAAGAAAAAACCCTCAGGTATAACATTTTTTGTTTTATGTAGCCTGTAAAAGACCCTCACTTTTGTATTTTTAATGTAACACAAAAACGCTGGAAACAAAAGTATGAAGCCTCAGTGTGTGCAACTATTCCGAAAACACCGCTTGCAAAAAAAAGTACTACACATAAATATTCCTTGTCGGGTAACAGAAACCAACACGTACATAATTATTTTCAAAACTTTCCCGGTAAAGTATTCGACACTCTTCTCTCCCTACCTCTCTTGTTGGCCCAGAAACTTGTGGATGGTATTAAACTTTTTTCGGACTTTTTTCCCGAGTACTCCCAACTATCGCGGCGTTACTTGGCTTACAGTGTATAAGTTTGGGGCTCAGGGGAACAAAATGTGACGTTCCCTCGGATGTTATGGGGAATACAAGATTATATTTTATTATTATTATTATTATTATTATTATTATTATTATTATTATTATTATTATTATTATTATTATTATTATTGTTATTATTATTATTATTATTATTATTATTATTATTATTATATTTTTATTAAGTTGCAGTATCTTACTCACATTTTTGTCTTGCTGAGCTATTGTTTTGCATTTTATATTTCTTCTACTGTTGTATATCTGAAAGTCAAAATGGAACGAATTACTTTATCAGATCGCTTTCTCATATTTTAGGCTTTAAATAACTCAGTGTTTGGTATCCCCCTCGCCTCCCTCCAAAAAAGAAGACCTATGAAGTACTTTTATATTATTTTTCTTTCCTTTTCACTTTATTCATTTATGTTAAAGTACTGAACACATAAACAAGATAGAATATCAAATCACTTAGACAACAATTTTCATGCACGTTATCATTACTCCTTTTTAGTTTTCAACACTGAACATTAAATCAAGATAGAACACAAAGTCACGTACAAATATATTTTCCCTAAACAAACCTTTTCATGATTTATATTTAGTTTTCAACGCTGAACATTGAATCGAAATAAAACATAGTCACGTACGAAGCTATCTTCCTTAATAGGTCAGGTTCAACGGTTCAACGCAAAACATAGAAGTCAGGTAGGACATAATCATTCCTCTTGATTTACACGTTGAAACTCAGCGGCTAAAGCCTAATGGGAATAGCACAGCGACTGGTGACCCCGATTCCGTGTCCCCTAAGCCTTCACAGCCTCACCCTTCCACATTACACCGAATGAGGCGGACATAAATTAAGCTTTTCCTGACGTGGATGGCACATGATACCCCAGCGGCCACTTGACACCCTGCCGCACCCACTGGCACTCATCATTTCTCTCTCTCTCTCTCTCTCTCTCTCTCTCTCTCTCTCTCTCTCTCTCTCTCTCTCTCTCTCTCTCTCTCTCAGTTGCTCTTTTTCACCCTGTCTTCGTTATCTTTCTCGTCATCGTCCAAATGCTGATATATATACTGTTGCTGCTTCTTTACTTTCTCGTTCTTTCGTCTGTTTCTTCTTTTCTCCTATTCATTCAGGTTGCTTTCTGCTTTGTTTCCATATTTTTTCAATGTTTCTTTTTGTTTCCTCTCCTTCATAACCCTCTCCTCGCCCTTGTTCTCATCATCCTCGTGTTTCTCCTTTTTCACATCCATCGTATTTTTTTCATTGTTTTCCTCCCCCTTCTCCTCCTCCTCTTCCTCTTCCTCCTCCAAGCATTCGTGAAACTCAGGGTTCGCTAGCAAAGGAAAACAAAAATAAAACGTCTCTTGGAAGTACCAGGAATTTTACAGCGAGAACAAAATTTAACGACTGTAGTGCTTGACTTGCCGAAGTACTCTGGCCCAAAAAAGTTTTATGCAAATTTGTTTATAGACTTTACTCAGTGCTGTTTTGTTTATTCACAGCAGTGCTTTATATGTGTGTTCGAGAGAGAGAGAGAGAGAGAGAGAGAGAATGTGTGTAATAATAATGATAATAATAACAATAATAATAATAATAATAATAATAATAATAATAATAATAATAATAATAATAATAATAATAATACATGATTTATTCATTTGTAGGCAGCCATAAGGCTGAAAATACACAAAAATACCATACAATGAGTTTCATGTGGTGAGTAATGGGGGAAGTGGGGGAGGGTGATGTGTGTGTGTGTGTGTGTGTGTGTGTGTGTGTGTGTGTTGGAGTGGAGGGGGTCATGTTATCATGGAGGTGTTAATGACCTTCACAAGTGTCGGTATCGCACTAAGCCGATATCTGTCCGTGCGAGTTTTGACCGGGACGAGAATATTGTGGTGTCTTGTGGGTCTAGTGGGGGGAGGGAGGGCGGGTGAGAGTAGATCTCTATGACGCCTCAGCATGAAAAGTGTTGTTGATGGAGACGCCCACTGTAGAATCATCCACGTACTTCCAGCGATGAGGGGCGTCTAACAGTGCATTGTTGATCAGAATAAGGAAACAAAGCGGCCCCATGCACGTCCCTTGTGGCACCCCAGCAGAGAGGGGCTGGAGGGTGGAGGTGCTGCCCTGATGACGCACAGCTTGGTGCCGGTGCGTCAGGAAGTCCGCCAGCCAGGATGTCAGGTGAGAGGGCAGGCCGATGTTTATGGCCTTGGTAATGACATTGGTGTGGTCAACCAGGTCGAAGGCTTTCCGAAAGTCAATAAAGGCGAGGGCAGAGAAAGTTTTTCTGGTTTCCAGGTTTTTGAAATCAAGGAAACTAATGAGACAATGTGTTGTGGAGGAGGCTCTGACGTTGCCGAACTGCCTCTGATCAATTTTGTAATGAATAGTATCATATGCCCAGCTAAATACAAAGTCTTCACAAAGCAGGCTCGGGTGTGTGTGTGTGTGTGTGTGTGTGTGTGTGTGTGTGTGTGTTGAAACAATTAGATTTAGTAGTCCGTTGGCGACAATAACGCGATGTGTAATGGTGAAAGTAGCTTATAATTTCTGTAAAGTATTAATGAACAGTTTATAGCTGTGACTCTGCTTTTTATTAGAGGTGGGGATGGAGCACAGCTATGATATATGAAGAGCTTTCCCTATCGCTTATTTATTTTACAAATGTTTGTGGCCAGAGGGGTGGCTGGCTGTTTGCTTTTGATAGATAAGCACACACGTACTTACATAAATTACATACGTATGCCTACACAGATATACAGAGAGAGAGAGAGAGAGAGAGAGTTCCATTGCATCAGGAACAGGGTGGGGCACAAAAAGGGATAAAGGGATGTGAATCACGTGATCCCACAGGGTGAGTAATGAACCCCCTGCTGCAAGTCCTTGTGTTAAATGAATGCAAATAACATGTAAAATAAGTCACTCTCACTAACTCGCTTACTCACCACACACACACACACACACACACACACACACACACACACACACACACACACACACACACACACACACACACACACACACATATTCACACGCGGCTGAAAGGGAGAAAAAGGAAGTGCTGCTATGAAATAAATCCTGCACAATCCTTAAATTATGCCACTCGTGAGCTTCATAGAGAGATTGCTTTTCACACCGGCATTGCAGGACTGGCTGGAAAGCGACGAGAGAAGACCAGCTTGATGGTTTGCCGGAAGAGTTGTAGAAGGTATGTTTTGGTGGATGAAAGGTTAGAAAAAGTTCTGGCTGGATGTGGATTGATGAATGGCCGGTGGGGTAAATGGTTGGATGTGTAACCTTATAGGTTACTGGTTGGCTGTGTGGAAGGCTTGCTGAGTTAGATGACTGGGTAGCTGGGTGGAAGGTTAGCTGGGTTAATTGAATGGATGGCTGAGTAAAAGGCTTACAGGGAAAGTTACTGGCTCGTTGGTTGTATGGTTTAGTGGCTTGGTCGCCAATAGGACGAATGGTTGAAAGGTCGGCTCACTGATGCGTTGTAGGCTTAGGTGGTTGGCTGAATAGTTAAATAAACGTGTCATTAAACACACTAGTTCATGTTTCTTTCATTTTTTTGGCTCAAAAGGTGCATTTCTTGAAAAATTATTAAAAATACACTGTGCCGTATGCAATTGTAGTGATGTATTGTTCATGAAAACGTGAGGCTGGAAAGGAAAAAAAGAAAAACTTCGTCTTTGACGAGTGAAAAATATCGGCTAATGAAAGGACCTGTTACAAGACGGGGAAAAATAATGCTCTGTGCTTGCGTGCGCGCACGCGTGTGGAGGATAATGAGCGAGGTGGGTCTCATGTTCTCTTCCCACCCCACTCGTCCCTCACTCCCACACCCTCCTTCTTCCCTTCTCCACGAGAGGCCAATTATTTATAATGATTCTCGGTCAGGCATCTCCTGTCAACCTTTGGTCACTGCGTCACTTCCTCAAGCACAAGGACACGGTCACTCCAGGATTTTTTTCACGCTTGTACCAAGTAAGATCCTTTGCCTGTTCAGAGGTCAAGAAGGCTTGACACTTCTTTAGAGTCAAGAGGTCAACCTTCGAGTGTTACCTAAAGTTGCATATTAGTTGATATATATATATATATATATATATATATATATATATATATATATATATATATATATATATATATATATATATATATATATATATTTTTTTTTTTTTGCTGCTACTACTACTATTACCGCTACTAAAAATACCAGTACCACCACCATCACCACCTCAACCACCATGATTGCTACTATTACTACTACTATATTCCTAGTGGGTTACAATATCGCCACACTCGTATTACCATTTATCGTCTCTCCGTGTCCTCCCCACTCCTATCTGTAATGTATTGGCGCCTTTCTCCCTAATAGCCCTTTTCTCCCCTACAATATTTCCTGTCCCTCTCTCACTCACCCATTCAGAATCTCTCCCATTTTTCTCCTTTCCTCCTGGCTGTCTTCCTTCCATCCTTCCTCCCTTCTTCCCTTGCAGCAGCCGGCTCGTTTCGCTTCAGTGCTACAGACTAATCCTAATTCACCTTACAATTCCGTATACATGATTTACCACAGAAAATCATCGATGGGGATGCAGAGGAGATCGCTCACTGCCAGTATTTATCGTTCACTTTCCCTAAACACTGATCTACATTAAACACAATAATGAATTCCCTAACTGGGTGAACGGTCCCCTGATAATGAATGTCCCCTGAAATGTTTGTCATTCATCTTCATTCCATTTTCTTGCTGTTGCTTCACTGCTCGCCTCCTCATTTCCATATGGCCCTCGCACACGGAACGAGCAGCAGAAGAAGAACCGTAACTTCTCCGGACCAATTTCAGTACCGGCGCCCGGGCCTATAGGAAGCATTTCACTCATGATGGCGCACATTCAGCCGCAAATTGCCGCCACAGATCTCGGCGGTGAGCTCTGACAGGTGCTCTGACCTTCGGGGCGGGCGAGGAAAAGTTTGAGGGCGAGTAAGGAAACGGAAGGAAGGTGAGGGCGAATAAGGGAGAAGCAAGGAAGGGGAGGATAAGTTAGGCAGAGAGTGAGAGTTAGAAAAGGGAGCGTGGAGCAGCGTGTAGGTAAGGAGGGGTCGTAGGGAGAGTAAGGAAAGGGAAAGATGAGGAAGGCAGCGAGTGGGAGTGAGGAAAGAGATGATGATAGAGCAAGTGTAGGGAAGAAGAGGCCATGTAGACAGGAGAGGGGAAAGTGGAGATGATTGGAGTGCGTTGGTAGGAGGTAAATGAATTGTATGTGCCAATGATGAGAAGGAAAGGTGGAGAGGAAAGTAGTATTAAGGTGATAATGGTATTCGGGCAGTGATCGAAGTGTGCTATAGTTTTGCCGTTGAATAAATAGTAAAGGTAAAGGGTGAATAAAAGTAAAGCAAGTATACTGGATAATGATAAAATATATTACAAATTATGAATACTGAAGATGTGTTTTGTTTAAACAGATACAATCGAAGAAACAGTAAGAAAAGGACGTGACCGAAGTTGGAATACATAAGTATTTGTCTCCTATTTATTTCAAGAAAAAACGAAACCGAGCTAGAAAGAATTAAAATAACTAAAAATCTAAGGAAATAATGTGATTATTCTTTTATACTAAAACTTTAGTGATGCGAATAACTTCTTCAAATTAACATTATCTGGCGGCGTGTTGTAGGCCGGGGATCAGGGTGCTCGATGGATCCTGTTAGCGATGTTAAATTGGTCATTATAAGGATAATGAACCCCATCGTCTGCGGCAGTCAGCTAAGGGTGAAAAATGAGCTTAATGGCGTGAGCTGTGGGGTTGAGTCGTCATTATTTCGTCTAAAAAATTACTGTCTGAGTATGCGGAGATATGAAAAATATTTTCTTCCTTTTATCTGCTACATTTGTTAAAGAAGAAACTTGAAGTTGGGTATATATATAGAATGCTTTGATGGAAAAAAAATCTTTATTGTGAAATTTTCATTATATTTGTGTTTTGTAACATAACCAATGTACGGGATTGAATGATTACTGAGTTTTGAATGATAACTGTCATGAATATATATCAACTACTTCAAATTGTATTTCTGGAAAGTGTAAATTTCTGCATCTCTCGTCCTCCAAAATTTTGAAGCCTTAGGACGTTGAACGTTTTTGGTTTCTTCCAAAGTAAGAGATTGCATTCACGTATTGCACCTCAAACTTTTGTGATGGCGAATACTTTGCGTGAGTTTGTTTGGTAACAAGCACTAAGCCGAGTCGGGCTTTTCGCTCATACACTTTTCATGAGAGAGAAAAAAAATAGCATGCTTGGTCGTGCAAGTTAAAGATATATGAAAAATATTGTATTTTTTGTAGCCTCTCTGATGAGAAAAAAAATAGCATGCTTGGTCGTGCAAGTTATATATGAAAAATATTGTATTTTTTGTAGCCTCTCTGATGCTTTTTGGGAACAGTAATCGGACCGAGTGGCTTTCCACATCATCAATTTGCGAATCTTAAAGGAAACTATGAGTTATACTTCGCTTCCCCATAATAAAAAAAATTTAAATTCGTGTGATGTCTTCTTGATCCTCCTTTCCATGTCGGAAACTTTAATAATTGGCCGTCGAGTTAGCGAAGTATTAGTCATAAGTCTGGAGGATTTTTTCTTCTTTCTCTCTTTTTTTTTTTTTTTTTTGTCGGGGAAGCGAAGATTTTATGCCTGGAAAAAATGTTAGTTCAATTATCTCAGAGTGTGAGGGAGAAAGGGGGAAATCCTGGTTCCCTGAAGCTAATTCCTTCACTGGAGCGAGCGACTTTCCTTCTTGTAATGAAGTGACTGCATTTCTCTCCTCCACGTGTCGTTGAGTCTTTTGATTTTTTCCCTTTGATGTTGAAAGTATTTTGAAGTAAGTATTCACTTCGTTTTAATTTACCTGAGTGATTTTCTAAAGGTTTATCTGACGTATAAGTACCATGGAAAAAAAAAAAACACCACCCGGGTTATCTTAAGGTACAGAATTGTTTAGTTTGTAGGTGAATAAAATACTCTGAAGGTTGTCCCGTTCATGAACTTGATAAATCTTCATTTTAGTATTATATTTTTGCTTTAGTTCTCCTTCCTCTTGTGTCACTTCAGGCTGTTATTGATTTTCATGCCCCCATGTCTCCGCGTCTGTTACCTCCACACGTCGCTCTCCTGTCTGGGAAGCCTTCAATAACTGTCAGGTTTATTTCAACCGCATGACCTCGAATTCTTACCTTTGTAAAAACTTTTCTTTTCGTTGGATGAAATTAATAATAATAATGTAACCGAATAAAACATACACTTCGTCTCCTTCACTTTCTGCTTTTTGTCTTTCTCCTTCATCTTATCCTCCTCCTCTCCTTCCTCCTCCTCTCCTTCCTCCTCCTCTCCTTCCTCCTCCTTTCCTTCCTCCTCCTCCTCTCCTTTCTCCTCCTCTCCCTCCTCCTCCTCCTCCTCCTCCTGCTCCTCTTTCTTATCCGCGTCCTGCAATCAATAAAGCCATCGGTATTTATCTTCCGGAACCCGGCCATAAATACTGGGATGGTCCAGATGATCTTGTAAAAACTACAGACCCAAGTAATTCAGCGGCAGCGTCTCCTTGGCAGCCTCGCCGGCCACCACGACACCTTCCCATAACTATACTTGCGTGCTGTGCTCGTTCATATGATCAATATAAGAATGAAAATGTTGATACTTTGTCACTATAAAATGCATGTATTGTACGTTGCCGAGTTAAAGCGTAGTTCCTTGCTGTTGGAACGTATTTTATTGTTTGTTCTGGAAATACTAATAAATGAGGATATAGTAAATCAACAGATCCATGACTTAAGCTTCTAGTTACCAGAATCTAGTTTGTAATGGCGTTTCAGTCTCATTTTTATTGCAAGTTGATATTTCGAGGAAGGCGTATCATATTACATTCTTCCAATGAAGACTCTTGCCTCCAATATTGACTAGATTCCTATGTGCCGCTTGAGTGAATCAAAGTAATGAAGTATCGTAAGATGATTCTTTCAAATAACTCCAGTTAAAAATGCTTTCCAAGTCTGTTCGAACTCTGAACCGGACACTTGTGAAGTGGAGCAAACAAACAAGGATCGGCAAACTCTTCCTCAAAGTTTCAAAGGGTTCGTATGCAATAATATGATTTTTCCGTTGATTGTCTCATAACGTCGATGATAAAATTGTGACATTGAATCACACACCAAAGCGCTGCCAGAAGGTTATGCCTCGGTAGCTTTCCGAAAAGCAACAGCAAAAATGAGGCTTTGAACATTTGAAGTCCTATACTGACAGCCTGTATGTGTGAATCTTGCTGACAAGGATGAGAAAGACTGATGGTTGGTGATCTTGACCAAATGGACCATTACTCGGTTTTATTGCAACCTCTTCACTCACACAGAAAAGAAGAAGAAAAAAGTGGGAAGAATTATCAGACATGTCGAGTGTCGCGCTTCTGCTTTGGTTGTGGGGAGCGAAGTACGTGAAGCAAGCCTCGCGGGCGGGTTCAAGTGGCGGGCGGCAGCGGGTCGTTCTCGGTCTAGGGGGAGCATCCTGGCCACACTGTGCTGCTATAAAAGACAAAATTGAAGCATAACTCTCCCATAACGGCGAGGACCAGGTGCCGCCGTGTGATAAATTCCTCCATTAATTTGCCACACTTAGTCGGCACGAATTGCGCCTCTGCTTTTTTTCCCCCTGCCTTTTGTCGGCGAGATTTATCCGGCCGTGTGTCTGCCTGCAGATATGCGTGTCTGCAGCGTCGCCTTTGTCGGCTTTTATGATTTTTCGAGGCTTCGTTATTGGTTTGATTTACGGCGCTTTGCATTGGTATCTTCGGTGCCTTATCGCATCGTTCATACCTGGGTATCACGTATTCAGTTTTGGCACAGCCTGGCCATACACTGGTGATAACAAAGTGGCTCTTGTTCTTCAACGCCACACCGCTATCGTTGACGAATAGAAATCTCGTCGTGAAGTTCGTCATTGCCTCGACTTGCACAGGTGAATACTGTTTCGCTCCTTTATCCTATGCGGTGTCTTCTTTGCTTCATTGATTATTAATATTCAGATTTAGAAATATGTTTGCCAGGTTGTTGCCCAGATTATATAATGGGATAATATTGGATTCACGGAACTGGCTGGTCTAACCGTCTTACCCTCTCCTCTTTAAACAGCCTAACCTGTGCTGAAGCGCCTGAAGTGACAGTGGGGATCGGGAAGAATGGAGGTAAAATAAAATGTGAGAACGGAGATTGCAAGAAGAGGGAAGGGACTTAAAAGATAAACGAGGTTATAGATTTTGTGAAGAAATTAATTTCCCTCAGGAAGTCAAACTAGTTAAGATTACAAAGGGAGCAGTCGCTTTTTGTTGTCACTCTCATTATTTATACTAATTGAGACTAACCCACGGTCGTAAAGTCAGGAAAAGGAATGGGGATGAAAAAAAACTCCGACTGGACGCGCCATAGAAGCTTAGTTGTATTAAAAGAAAGGTAATTAAGCTCGTGAGGTGACTTAATTTTCATCTTGAGTTGGAGGTTAATTAAGGCGAGTTGGTGTAATTTTGGGCTACCTGTTACCTGCTCTTCCGCTTTTTTACTCGTTTCTCCGTTTTTCTCATTCCTCTCGTCATCATCATCCTACTACATTTCCTTCATATCAATCCTCCCTCCTCTTGACGTTTCTTAAGTACCTGGATGCAGACACATGTTAATTTCGGCATACCTTACCTGCATGCACTACTATGTTTTTTTTTTCGTCTGGTAGCCCTTACTTTGCCCCTTGCGTTGTTGGGATTTCAGTGGTTCATAAATCGAAACACTTTGCGCCGCTCCTCACGCCCAGTTCCTGCCACAAAAAATATCGCTACCCTTTTTTCCTAAACAATAAAAGAACCGACCGAAGTATTCCGAAAATCCAGGCATGCACCGCTATCCTAAGGTCATTCCAAAAGTATTTCTAAAAGTTAGGTTTTTCTGTGCTTACTGGTGCTCGCTACTTAATCAGACATTTCATTTTTTTCTGCTGCATTTGTTTAATTGATGTTTAATGAAGTTGATATATTTTTTATTCGTGATTCTCTCTCTTTGTGTGTGTGTGTGTGTGTGTGTGTGTGTGTGTGTGTGTGTGTGTGTGTGTGTGTGTCCTCTTTTCCACATACTCAGTGCACGGCAGACAACACACGACACATCCGCTCAACACAAAACGTAAATAAGTGTTCCACTCAACACGAACTTTTTCCATTACGCTTGAAAAATGTCCAAGAAATTTACATGAAATGGAGCTTTGCGCTGGGGGAGTGTTGCTACTTTAATATCGATGGCACGCTCTCTCTCTCTCTCTCTCTCTCTCTCTCTCTCTCTCTCTCTCTCTCTCTCTCTCTCTCTCTCTCTCTCTCTCTCTCTCTCTCTCTCTCTCTCTCTCTCTCTCTCTCTCTCTCTCTCTCTCTCTCTCTCCAACGTTTTCTTCCACTACTTCGTTATTCCTCCTTCATTATGTTTCCTCCCCGATTGAGATTTTACCTTAACGTTTTCCAAAAATTCTCATCCTCATTAGCTCAGGCAGATAAGAAAGGAAGGTAAAAAACAGGGATCCAAAAGACTAGAAAAAATGTGAATGGGATGGGAAGTAGGAAGGAAACGGAAACTTTTGTGGAATTGATAAATGAAGAATTAATGGAGGTAATTAAGTATAAATAATGGTCAAGTTTCAGCGCATCGATTGTGTTCTAGGTCGTTCATCATTGCCTTCATCCTCAGCATCAGAACATTAGCATCATAATCAGATTCCCTCATCATTTACTCCCGCATAATAAGTCATCCCTCCACCATTATTTCTCTCTTTTTTTCTTTCATCTATTTCCCTCGGGTCGTCTTCTACACTTTCCTCTTATTTATCATAATTTTCCTCCACTTCTTTCTCTCTCCTTGGTTAACTTTTTTTTATACTTAGCGCTATCTTCTTTCATACCTCTTTTTCTATTTCATCAAAGCGAGAGAGAGAGAGAGAAATTGATTTTGGATTTATTGTTGTTTCTCTCCAGGTTGTCAAATTCTAAAGACCGTGTTATTGTATAATTTTACTTTCTTGATCTGTTACTTTAAGATCTTGCGTATTCATTCTTGTTCTTTACTGTTCAGCATAACCTTTTTTTTCCTCACTGTAGTCTCCTCTTTACATTCGTATGTTAATGAAACATTCAAATTCTCCTTACCGAACAGTTTTATAGTATTTTTTAAAAGTTTAAATTAATATCATCGAGATGCTAATTTTCCCGAGTATAGAAAGAAACGTCTTAATCTTCACTTCATTACAGTTATCTAATCAACTTCCTTTATCTTTCCTCCTCCCGATAATAAGTTTTCCTCGGGATTACTCATTTCCATTCCTAATTCGTCTCTTTCTCACTGCATGAGCTGAAAATTTCATCGGGAATACGTCTCACATTTTTGTTCCCTTTTCGCCGCTGATTGACTCTGGGAATATCAGGTGAGCGAATGAAAAAGAGGACGAGAGAGGAATATAAGTTAAGAACTTTTTACAAATAGCTGATCAATAGAAAGCTTTCGATGAAGAGCAATGATGAGCAAGAAACAAAACCGCGGAAGGAAAATTAATAACAGAGATCCAGAAGCAATGTAGCAGTTGAATGTAGTAATTGAAAGGCAACGAATAACCTGTAAAAACGGTAATTTATGGGCGATTGGTAAAGTCGGGAAAAAAATGAGTGAGATACCTGATCAGTGAAGTAATACAGTTGATTATGAGGCAAGGAAAGAAAAAGTATTTTATATATATATATATATATATATATATATATATATATATATATATATATATATATATATATATATATATATATATATATATATATATACTCACATAGTTTTTAAGAGGCCATCATGAATTTAATATCCATTCAAGGCCACGGGACAAAAATGTTATACATATGAATACATATAGTTACGTGATATTTTCAGATCGAAAACTAAAACTTACCGTCTATTATAAACCAGAAAATTATACATAAGAACGTAGTTGGATTCCGCTTCATCACGAGTAATGTACGAATCATAAATCGTAATTTTCCTCGCACAGCGTTTCGTCGCAGTAAAAAGAGCCTCTCCTTCGTAGCCCTCCGCCGTAAGTACCCTGGAGCCTTGCTGGACACCGTCATTACACACTCGTTATCAATGGAGCTCATCGATCCAGAACTAAGCTGGCGTCACGGTCGGGCGGTTCATGCGGTGCCTCCTAGCCAATCTGTGTGTGTGCGCTACCAGCCACATTCGACTCCTCCTTCACCTCCTTTTTCATCTAGCTGATCTTCCTGCTTCTCCATCTTCTATTACTTTTACTCCTGCTTCTCCTTCTACGTCTCCTCCTCCTCCTCCTCTTTATTCTCGTCCTTCTCCGTCTCATCTTTGCACTTCGCCTCAGCACTTTTCCTATTTTTTTTTTTTATGCACCTGTGATGAAGTCGAAATCACGAATAATCCGATTGGTATGCTGCGCTCTCTTTCTTATGACCACACTTAAAACCTGTAACTGCGCGCCCTCAGTTATGAACGCTTAGCATCATAATGAGCATGTGACTAGGTTGCTTTTCGTTCTTTCAGCCAAGGTAGACTCGCTGTTCCTTGTAGGCATACCTAAGCACACGATTATCTCGACCAGCGGCTCCTGACTAATTGTTCTTTCCCCCCAGGGTGCTTGTGCCCCACTGCTCGGCAACCTGCTGTAAAGAATGTAATTTCACGCCCCACAAAAGACAAGTAATGCACGCCAGTATCTCATCGACCCCGCCCCCACCTGTAGTGTCGGCCCGGCGGAGCCTGCTCAGACAAACTTAAAATGCTTTCCTCGTGTTCTTTATCGTTCCCTTTTACTCTCTGAGCCTTTGTTCTGTGAGACTAAACTTTTCTGCGCCCTTTTGTGCGATGCATTGAAATGGCTAGCAAGGAAACAGCAAAGTATATGCACACTTATATTTAGTTATTACATGATAATTCTTTCTGTAGATGTCTAAGGTAATAATAACGCCGATATATTAACATGTGGAAGGACTTCACGTATATAAAGCTTTTTAGACCTGGCTATAATATATATATATATATATATATATATATATATATATATATATATATATATATATATATATATATATATATATATATATATATATATATATATATATATATATACATTTTGAAGCAGTATTAACGACTGTCTATGGCTTGTTGCATAGGCTTGGTTGTATTATAGACTAAACAATAAATATGATTGGCTAAGTCTTAAAGCCAGAGCAGAATGGCAATCAGTCCTGCCTCTCGCCCATCAGTGACCCTCTGCAGCGGGGAATCAACATGGCTGGCGTGCAGAACCACCTTCGGCTCTCAGGAGGAGGTCCTCGCCGCCGTAAATCTGTCAGGCTTCCCTGCTCGCCGCCCCGACACCCCGCGACACTCTGGAATGAGGCTGCTACATCACCCTTGACGCCTTCACGCGGCCTGTCACAAGTTCCTCGCCGAGGCCTTCCTTCCATTACTGCACCTGCCTGGTCATCCCTTCCACGGACACCCCACGTATTGCTCACAACCTTTCCTTTATTTATTGCCTCGTCGTTGAGAAACGTGCCTTAGGCCTTAAAAGTCATGGACTCAGTGTCTCGTTACGCTGCCTCTAAATACAGTTATTACTGTTGTATTATTTAAGTACATGTACCTTTGAAAACTTGACGCTGACTCAGTATCGCTGAATCAAGTTTAAACACATTTTGGTGAATCAAGTGGACTTATACGAGGAATGTCAAGAGGTGTACGTACAGTCCTTGTGTAAAAAAGAGAAGAGTAGGTGTGACCCGACGATAGGTCACGGCTCCCTCTTTTCATTCTATGGGTGTGTTTAGTTAACGTGTATATCATGTAGCGCCTAGACTGACCAGATTTCTGTGAGTGCCTGGAATTCTAAATATTCTAAAGTTAAGAAAAAAATAATTATCGTCAAATTGCCTTAAAAAATAGCGATCAATTTAGTAATATTTTTGTAAACTTAATTGTAATGTATCTAAGGCATCATTAGGAGTTAAGGGTCTTATGACTATGATTGCTGCGGCGCTCTTTTTATCCTTTTTGTCGTGGTCGTTTTTCCTAGCTTCGTCGTTGCAGAGTTAGTAACGCATTGTCAGAAGGTAGTTTAATTGATTCGTGATGGTTGTTTCGAAGCTGTACTTTACCTCTTGAGATCCCTCGAGGGCAGTTCTTGTCCTTCTCGAGCTCCTCCTGCAGCATTTATTCAGGGAGACTGTCTTCTGAATACCCATGAAACATTCCATTTGAGCTTATTGAATGTTTTAGGTTTCCTACAGTGATGGAAAGAAATACCTTAAAACACGATCAGTTTCTGTTTTTATTCGAAGATCTATATTTCTTCTTCCATAGCTAGAGTACTCTGGTGGATGTGGTGAGGGGCAGCTTTTGTGATCGGGTGGGTTCCGTCGAAAATTTCCAAGGGCTATTCAGACTCAATAACGGTAAGATCTGTTCGAGAAATACACACACACACACACACACACACACACACACACACACACACACGGCCTCACTCGCATCCCTCTTTATCTTGACTCGCTGTAAAACCTCAGTACGGCGCGGGGCCTGCAAAACACAGCGGACTTGATCTGCTCCAGTTTGCAGCAGCAGGAAACGCCATCCCGCCACTGTCCACTCGCATTGTGTAAATTTCCAGAAAGTGTCTCGTGAACTTGTCTTCCGATTAAGTGAAATATTATTTTACGTTGGTGTGCGAAGTCTCCATCTGCGTTTTTTTCCCACTAGGTTCCTGTTTTAGTTTTACTTGGTAACAGTGCTTCTTTTGACAGTTTTTAAGTGGAAAGTATGAGCGTAGGTCACTTTCAACGTTCTATTGTCTCATGTGCTTGTCCTCATATATATTTACGTATTTTACTTATTCATTTATTCATTTACTTTATTTTAACTTTTATTTATTGGTTTGAGTTTTGCCAGTCCCTGAAAAGTGCACCAAGTCATATTTATTCAAGGAAGATATTATTGCTTCTGCTAATCGAAAAACTTTACGATATAAATTCCGAACGTCATTTAGCAGAAGGACCCTCTCTCCTTAAGTGATTAAAGACCTATCCTTCTCTGTCAGTGATATCACCTTGCGGTTTTTCTGTCTCGCGGCTTATCAGTAAGAACCTTAAGCGTCTCGGAGCGAACCATTATGTTGAAAATTGACAGGAGCGACCCCTAGCACAAAGTTATTAAATGGCATTGTCATTCCATACCCACTGATCACCACTCGATGATTTTTTTTTTTAATTTTGAAAAAAAATGTTTCCCCAGTGTTCTCTATGAACTCAGTCCGATTCCTGCCCCTGCGTTTGGTGTGTGTGTGTGTGTGTGTGTGTACCCTTGTGCGTTTTATTTCATTTCACGGAAGGAACTTAAAATGAATTACTTTTCATTAATTGAATGAGGTTCTGTTACCTTAATGGTGGGGGAGTAATGAAATGAACATAATTAGTATTTATTCAGAAGTAAGATATAGTATGGCTATCATTTATTATAATTTTCAATGTTCAGAGTTGTAAAGCTATTACTGTATCGGACAAAGGGTGTGAGGCGTATGGAAACAGCGATGTTTGTCTGGTGCCAGGTGTTGGAATAAGTTGTTGCCGGGTGTGTGAAGTAGTGGTTGTAGGTTCATATATTTTAAAACTCGGAAGATGATGAGGGTATTGTATTCGAGCAATGTAGAAAATATGGAAAATCATTACCTGTTATGTAAGAAGAACGTGTACGAATAGCTGTGTGTACCTGGTAAGCATGTAGGAGTGTTACATATATTTTGTGGGGTGGAATGGGAGTTGTTTCCAATAAGTAAGGAACAAGTAAAGGATACAGGAAAAAAATACATTAGTAGGTAGGAGGTCCTTTCTACCGCGGCACAATGTTAGCCTTACGTGCAGGGCCCACCATTACAGGACGTATCAATATCCTCTTTGAAAGCCACACACGGCCCTCTCACAGCTATCGGTCGCTTCCAACTTTTGCTGGTCGCCGCTGTCCCTCTTGTGGACTTGCAACACACTCACGACTCCTTAACACAGAAGCAATATTGGGATATCTTCTCTTACTTCCAAAACAATGGCCAAGAAATGCAGTATATCTAGAGAAAGACCAAGATATGATAGGAGGAACGGTAAGCAGCCCGGCAAAAGAACGAACCATTATGGAAACGCGTGTCTCAGCTCTAAGAAAGGGGGGAAAAAGTGGTTGGTTGTCACCTGGAGATTCTACCATCGTAAAATCATTGTAAGCATAGACAACCTTGGTTCAATAGATTTTGCCCCCGGCCAAACATTTTTGTTGGCTACAGCCGATTAGGTTTTCAGCCAGTCACTGAAAAAAAAAAGATGGATCTGAAGAGCACGTGACGGGTAGGTAGAAAACATTTATTGGCAGTATTGATTTTTCTATTATCGTAGTTTCTAGACGCATCTAGTCTCAGGTTTATAACAGTTTAATAGAATACATTCCATGGTTTACTTAATTTTTTTTTAATTGACGTGGTAAGATTAAAATTTGTCTGGTCAAATAATATCAAATTATGTTGCAGGCAGTTATTAATTTTAAGTTCCATGTTATTTATTAAAAAAATAGAGTTCACCTAAACATTTCATATTCACACATTCTATTTGAGTGTGCAAGGTGAACCTCGAAGCAGTTAGTGGCTAAAAGTTTCGCAATGAAAAAATGAGACACCAGACACAAATATTTTTCTTTACAAGACTGCTGTCATGTTTGCTGTCTCTGAGCAAGATGAGGTTAGGTGTGTCAAAACTTTTAAAGCGGCCATGCTAAGAGAAAAAAGAAGGCTTGAAAGAAGACTGGAAAACTAAACTTTGAGGAAACTCCTTAAATTTTGCAAGAAGTTACTACAAACATCATTAAAGTAAGCACGGGTTTTCTTTCTTATGCAGGCAAGTATAATTATGTTTTTCAATGTCATAAAAAGATACCTGTGAGCAGTTTTATATTTCTGTCTCATGCCAGTCAAGATTTTGATGTTAACATTTATGAGACATAACATATTTCGTATCGGGTGTAAATGTTTCAGTAGAACAGTAACCATAAATATAACGGGAAAGGACCATTAAAACCCATCTTTTATTTTTACCTCTTCGCTTCGCTAAGACTCGTAATTTTCTGTCGTAAAAGCACGCCAGACATAAAATCAATACATGTTTCCTCCTTTACGAACAAGGAAAACATTAGGAGAGCACCATAAAAGCTCGTCTTACAGCCTTTACTCTTCAGCGCGTTCGTCAGGCCCCGTCGGGAGCCTCACGCCGGGCATTAGGCTGCGCTTCCACACCTTTGCACCACCTGGTAAGGATATCACGCCTGCCATCCATCAGGGCCTCCCCGCTGCGGCTCCTCTAAAGGAGAGGAGGGGAGGAGGGCAGAGAGAAGACCGTGAGCCACGTTATAGATGTAGCATTTACTTTTCTCTCTCTCTCTCTCTCTCTCTCTCTCTCTCTCTCTCTCTCTCTCTCTCTCTCTCTCTCTCTCTCTCTCTCTCTCTCTCTCTTCGATATCTTTCTTCTGTTTTTTTTTCTGTTTTTTTTGTTATCTTACCCATAGTTGTCGATTTCTTTGTTATCGTCTATGTTACCATTAAAATTTTAGTCGTAATTCCGATCGTGGTTTTCCTCCTCCCCTACCTCCCCCTCCTCCTTTCCATCCTCTTCCTGCTGCTCCTCAATCATCATCAATCCTCCTTTTCTCCTCCCCTTTTCTCATTCACTCGTATCATCCATCTCCTTCCACACACAAATCTGGTCACCTCACAGTCCTGTTACCTGTAAATCCTCGACCTGTTTTTCATTACTCCATGTTGTGTAATTCATTGTTCTGCCGCTGTACATTTTCCCCGTCCTTCATGTCTTTCCTTAATGTTATTTTTTCAGTGGTGATTTTTTTTTTTTTTGGAATAGTGGTTCAGGAATTATTTGAGCAGGAGGCAGCATGTGGTCTATAGATTGAGAAAATATATGCATAAAGAACAAAGCAACATGTCAAGCCCCCTTCGGAAGTGATGGGATTCATATCTCTCGGTCACGCTCCGAATGAATGAATACATGAATATTTAGATGAATAAATAAAGTGACTGGTATCTCCGTGGGAATATAAACTAACGCCAGGTGATTTAAATAGATACATAAATGCATAAACAAATAAATATAACAAACAGAGGGTTCAGGCCATTCAGTGCGTGCCAAGCCTCTAGCACGTTGATAAGTACTGAAATATAGAGTGTAAACCTTATAAATAGTCGATATCTTTGAATGGAAATGACCAAACACCAAACATAGAAGATATATGGTATTATTTGTTATTCGTAAAGTATGGCGTATTACGTTTGTTCTCTAATCAGTCATACCACTATGATGAAGAGGTTATGAAATGATAAACTGGTAAACGTGAATATTTTGTAAACAGCTAATAACTGATATGTACATGAAAGCCAGTATATAAAGTAATCACATTTTGGTTCACCCTGATCGTATTAAAGACCCACAGCTTTCAAAGGGTAGGAAGAAGCTAGGTCACCGCAGTTACCTGTGGGGATTACCGGACAGGGGAAGACTCCATGCAGGCGTGTGTAAGTTAATTCATATCCTTCCCATTCTTCATCTCCTTCCCTCTTCTTGATCCTCTGCCATCTTCTCTTTTCTCTCTTCATCTCATTCAGTCTATTTCCGTCTTCCTGTCTTCTCTCCTCCCTTGTCACCTTCCATCTCCCTTTCTCTCTTATCAGCACTGTTCATTTCTCTAGGGTTTCGCCTTTTTTTCCCCTTCCCCATCATTCCTCTCCCCTTGCTTCTCACCGTTACTTTCCCTTGCTAGCGTATCTAGTTTGAAAACTCCATCCTCTTGTATTCCTTTGCCATTGCCTCGTCTTCTTTCTCTTTCTTTCCCCTTCATCAATTCAATATTAGTCATGAATGGTCGAAGAAACTCTACATTCATGGCGATGACTTGCACAGGGGAAAATAAAGTTTGAACATTATAGGAGTTGGTCAAACATAGCATAATGTGAATAGACGAGGGGTTGAATATGGATGCAAAAATATGAAGATTAGAAGAGATATAGTAATCGAGGGGGCTTGATTAGAAAGGGCAAGGGTATGATATATATGAGGAGAAAGGTGGAGAGACAGAGAAGAAAGGTGTCCAGAAGAAAAGAGAGAGGGAAAACAAAGAGAAAAGGAAAGATGGAAGGGTAAGGATAGGAAAGGGAAAGCAAACATCTGGGAGGAAGGAAAAGGAAGAGGAGGAGGAGGAGAATGGGAGGTAGGAAAGATAGGTAGCAAGAGGGAAAGTGGTATGCAAAACAACGGGAAGAAGAGATGGGAGAGCACGGGCTGGAGAAAGGAAGACATGCAATTCTGGGGGAAGGAAAGGCAAGAAGACAAGGAGAAGGGGAAGGAGAAAGGAGGAGGAGGAGGAGGAGGAGGAGGAGGAGGAGGAGGAGGAGGAGGAGGAGGAGGAGGAGTTGTGGTGCTGGGGCAATGGGTTTCAGCATTCAACACACCTCGACCACCATTGTTTGGCGATGTTTCAGCTTCGGTAGTGGACAATGGCTCTCGTTTGCTTAGAAGAGCTTGTAGCAAATCGAACTCGCGACCCAGAACGAAGGGAAGAGCCGATATCTGGTACGTTAGAATTTAGGGAAGGACACTGCTCGGTCTTCACTCGAATCGGGAAAATGGTATTGGTCAGGACTGCAATAGTTTATTTGATGTAATCCCGAGGAGGTTTTTTTTTTATTGTTTTTCGTGTTTGTGAATTTGTTTTCACTTTCATTTTTTCGGGGCTTGTGTAGTTTTGGATTTGTATATGTGTGGTTTGGGATTTCGAGTTTTGTTTTATTTTTATTGTTTTTTTTACTGTGTGTGGTATGGGATTAAAGGAGACTGTATTTGTTTCCACTTGTTCGCTGTGTGTGTGTGTGTGTGTGTGTGTGTGTGTGTGTGTGTGTGCGCACGTCACTTGTGTATATATGCGTCTAGTGATGGGTGTGCACACGTTTGTATTGGCTTTGCCTCCATAGCTTCATTCATTTATTTGTTTATTTTCTGTATTTTGTTAATTTTTTTGTTCAAATCAACCTTTATGACAAAATTCATATATATAGGTATTTAATTCTCTCTCTCTCTCTCTCTCTCTCTCTCTCTCTCTCTCTCTCTCTCTCTCTCTCTCTCTCTCTCTCTCTCTCTCTCTCTCTCTCTCTCTCTCTCTCTCTCTCTCTCTCTCTCTCTCTTTCTCTCTCGCCCGCCTCTTTCCCTGACCTGTGATCACGGAATGTTTGGCGTGCTCCGAATTTACCTTTCTTTCATTAGCCTCCGAATTTCAAGTGGACTGCTCCCTCTAAAGGCTGGGGAAAGGTAGGCGAGGGCTGCCGAGACCTCTGTGTGTGAGGACCTGAATACGATTTTCCACTCTGTGCTTTCCTCCCTTTCCCTTCCTTCCCTCCTTGTCACTCTCCTCTCGTCTATTCTGTCCCTTCTTTCACGTTTCTTGTCTTTGGTCCTGCGCCTGTCTTCCTCCTCTGTATGGAGCGTAGAGGCTATGAAGGCGAGGTTGTTGTTCCGTTTTGCCTGAGGTGAAGGCTTTTGATTTTTCGGGTGTGATAGTGTTTCATTTTCAACAGTATGTCGGCATTTTCTGCACATAAATGAGGAAAAAAGGGAAGAGAGAATCATGGCTGTGGTAACTGGGGACGTTGATGGAGGATATGGCGACGGCGTATGTGAACATTGCGCTATTTAACGAAAGTTTACTCAGTCGACTCCCTCATCTGTTAACTTTGTACTTATTTATAATTTCTGAATCGTATCCAGCCATATTCTGACGCGTAAATCATTAGTTTCCAAGATTAACAAAGTTTCGGGTAAAGGTTCAGTTTTATCTTTTAAATGACAGAGGACGCTGCCCGACATTTAAAATTAGCTTCAAGACGGCACACGTTTACACACTCAGAGCTCAGAGGATAAATAAATTTATAAACAAAACCGAAATATCGAACATTAATGTACTTATTCATTGACCACCACATAACATGAAAAACTAGAGCAAACACCCCCGTTGCAAGCTTACGAGTTGCTGTTGATATTCCCCTTTTTCAGTGTTGCGAAAAATTCTTTGGCGAGCATTGAACAGGACGGAGTATTGTTAACACTTGAGGCACGCCATGTCGGAACGCAATGGACCCGGCGCGCGAAATGGTCTCCCGGCAGATTAATCCTTTATCAAAGCACAATGGAGCAATATAAGGCACCGTTTGTGTACAATGCGCCAATATGGATTCCGGCAAGTTGTTCTCTGTGTCGGCGAGGCAGCAGCAGCCGTGGTGAAAGTGCTGTTATGCAGATAAACTTACTTCATTTTTTGGTCGTTTTATTTACTGTAGCGCTCGCTATTGCTGGAGTTTATTTTTTTGTTCATATATAGTTCCGTCTGATGATAGTTTCTTTTCCTAAGTGTTGGTTTGGCGGCTATTCCTGGAATTTGCTGTTAGGTTTGTTATTTTTTGCGGTGGTGATAATGGTAGAGTTTTTTTCCGTTATACTTTTGATGCCATCCTTGCCGGGGAAGAGTGGATACACACACACACACACACACACACACGGGAGTGTATAAATTATCAAAGACACATGCAGAGCGGCGGCGTGCAGGTGAGGGTGGTGTTAATTAAGCCTGGAGAGCTGAGGGTCCCTTACCTGACGCGCGCGTGGCCACCGCCGTCAGTTTCATTAGATAAACAACTCCCGCGAGGCTCCCGACGCTGCCACCGCTGTGTGTCCAACCCTCGCTGCTGCTGCCGCTTCCACGCTAACTGGCTGGCAAGGTCTGTGTATACAACTCTCTTGGGCAGCTTGGCTCTGAGGCTCAGGTGACGTTATTACATAATGGTTTTTAGATATACAAAAAACTGCAGCATAAAACTTTGAAAAGCTTTGTCAAAATAACGATGTTACAGTGTACCACGTCGTGTTTGCCGTGAGAATGCATAACTACTGATTCCCTGGCACATCACTATATTTCAAAATGCTTTTATATATATATATATATATATATATATATATATATATATATATATATATATATATATATATATATATATATATATATATATATATATATATATATATATATATATATATATATATATATATATATATATATATATATATATATATATATATATATATATATATATATATATATATATATATATATATATATATATATATATAAAGTTATCTTGACAACCAAAATATGATGTCTTGTGATCCTGAGAAATCAGTTATTGGAAGGTTTGTTAATGCATAAACCTTGCTGCGCAGAAGACGTCTCTCAAACGAATAGACAGACAGCAGTAATATCGTGGCACTCATGTTACGCAACAGTAACATGTAATTATTGCTAATGTTTTGTGCTTGTACGCATTGTTCTTTTGGTTGTTATTCCAGTCGATGTTCAAATCCTTCGTTGTCTCAATCATCAGATTATTTGGTTCTTATTTATTATTATATTTGTTATATTTAAATTTAAACGTCATTCTTTGGGGTGTTGGTCTGAGCGGCGGAGCAAGCAGCAGACAAGAAGCGGGCAGCAGCAGCAGCAACGGCGGCGGCACTTGCTCTTGTTTTGTGAGCTAATAGTGGCTGTGTGTATCCAGTGCCAGGGAAAACAGGGCCCAAGTCTCCCCCGGCACTCCTGTTTGGTCTCCCGCTAATGCAGCTTATCAACTGTGTTAGCGGCGACGCACGGTGAAGGCAGCGCGTGTATACAGGCAGGCAGGCACACACACACACACACACACACACACACACACACACACACATGCAGCATTCAGAGAGGTTGTACGAGATTTGCAAATAATGAATAAAACAAGCCTCTGGACAGTGGCACACACAGGTTCGTGCAAATACACACACACACACACACACACACACACACACACACACACACACACACACACACACACACACACACACACACACACACACACACACACACACACACACACACACACACACACACACACACACACACACACACTAATAATAATTAAAAAAAAAAAATTTAAGAGAGAGAGAGAGAGAGAGAGAGAGAGAGAGAGAGAGAGAGACACACACACACACACACACACACACACACACACACACACACACACACACACACACACACACACACACACACTAATAATAATTAAACAAAAAAAAATTGAGAGAGAGAGAGAGAGAGAGAGAGAGAGAGAGAGAGAGAGAGAGAGAGAGAGAGAGAGAGAGAGAGACGAAAAATGTCAACAACGACACGGACTTAGCTTGCCAGTGTGAGGCGGGTCGAGGGTCGCTCTTGGGGCCCAAATTGGATTTCAGCGTGACGGCCTTGCTACGCCACCCTGCCTCCTGCCTTGCCTCTCCCCTTCCTCCCCTTCCACCCTCATCCCTGTCTCTGCTCCTGCCTTTCCCCACACCCTCCACTTTCCCCACAACCACCCTCTGCTCGCCATACACTCACAGCAATCGCCATCCCTTCGCCCCTATATTTTCTTTCTCAGCCTTTAGTAGAACCAGAGTCACAGAACAGAACCTTTCCCTCTACTCCATACCATCTCCCTCTACTCACACTGCAACCATCCTGTCCATGCTGTCTCTTTACGTACATACAACCAACATCTTTCCCCTATATAATGTTTGTCAACCTTTAACAGAGGCACATACACGAAATCAGACCTCTTTTCTTTCCAAAATATCTCTCACTAGAACCTTTCACAGCTTACTCCGTTCCATATCTTAAACAATAATTACATAGCACCACCTTCTTTTCCTTTATACACTCCATAGTTTGCAGAATCACAATCTGTTTAAATTCAATAGAAACACCTGAATTTTATTCCACATATGCCATCACACTTATGCATCATCATCCTCTCTTCGTTCTCCACACCTGAGCATCACCCCTCTCTCCCCCTTTTACATTTTAGCATCACCCTCCTCTCTCCCCTCACTCCATCTCTCCCCCTTCATCGGAACCCCCTCACTCCCCATATTCTGCCTCTATTCACAAGGCCCACTGTTCCATTCCCCTTCACCCCATTACTGAAATACCAAAGGCCAGACTTGGCCATTTCGTCCATTACGACTCAGAATGGTAGGCCTCATCCTTCTGTTTCTTTGTCTCTGTCCCGAAATTCACTCAGGAAAGTGACAACGTGGGCGTCATTTTATAAGGCTGTTTCGCGTGCTTGTTTCTCTTGTCCTGCAGAGCACTTTGGTTTTTAGAAAAAAAGAAGGGAAATAGGAAGTTAGTATTTTTTTCTGGCACACTTTTTTGTTTGTGTTTTACAGTGTCGTTTAACATCTGAAATACGATTCTGGGTTTTATACTGTAGCTATAAGGAAATAAGTCATAAGAGTTTGTAAATAATCCAGAAAGGTAGCAAAAATAGAGATAGAATAAAGAACAGATGAGTGGATGGACACAAAGACAGATCAATTAAATAGAGGAGAGGTCAGGGTCAGCTTGCATGGGAAGCAGGAGAGTGTCGTTTCCTGGATAGATGCACCTTGTTAATGGGCTCAAGGTGAGGGTCGGGAGGTGAAGCGTGAGTGATAGCCGTCAGGAGAGAGTCTGATTGGGTGACGTGGACCAGATGGATTGAAGAGGGACTGTTGGTGGGCTGGCAGCGCGTGGATGCTGGAGGAAAGGGTTGGGGAGTGACTGCCGTAGGATTGTATGGTGTATCAAATTTTACAACCGTTACTGTAGTCATCAAGTGTTTTATTTCATGCCGTATTTATGATGATGATTTATGGATGTTAATGATATTTTATTGTTCGGTTACCTTTGAAAACATCGTTAGCTTAGGTGTTTGTTATTCAACTTGTATTTGTCATGGTTATTTTTAGTTTTATTTATTTTATCGTGTGATTCGCTTCTTCCTTATTCTGTTTTATCCGATATTCCCTTTACGTTCAACTCGTCTGGTGTCTTTTTCATCCTCCTTTCTTGGTTCCTCGGCGATAAGTTTTTCATGCGTGTATCTGTTATTCTCTCTAATCTCCTTGACCTTTTCGTGTATATTTAGATTTCGATGAACGCTATTGGTCTTATATCCTTTTTCGCGTAAACTTTTCTCGGGGACAATTATGAAAAGGAACGAAACTTTAACAAAATAATTTTCCTCTGTCCTTTTAAAGTTTTCTTCACTTAACAAGGTTGATTCCTGCTTGAGCTGCCTAGTACAGGCCTACCGGCCTCTTGTAGACTCCTGCGTTCTTATGTTCTTATGTTATGTTCTTATGTAATATTAAGTTTACCTATATTGATGACTCCCCGTAGACATTATCCACTTTCAAGGAGTTATTCCATCAAGGAACCACTTCCCCGCAAATAGCTTTCCTGAGTATATAGGATTTCCTCCATCAGACGCTTAATCAGACGGGACTCCTCACCAGAAGCTCCTCCGCGCATACAGTTCATCCGTAGAAGGTCTTCCAATAGACAGGTTCTCCAGGATTATAGGATTAGTCTTCGCCACTCCTTCGGCGACATTCTAAGCTGAATGAGAGCTTGAGAGACGCTAAGTAAGCCTGTGGGAGCGCTAACTTGGTAATGTCGAGTGCCTCCTGGATCCTGGGCCCGGGCAGTCACTCAGCCTAATTTACACAGATAATGAGGAGCTGAAACAGGTTGCTGGATGGTGGATGGTACGACTCGTGTTCTTGCTCCTGGCCCTGTGTGCAGCATGTAGTGACTTATGGGTGAAGAAACACGTAAAGTGCTTCGTCTCTTTCTCTTTGCGTTCGTTAGTCTGGATGAAATGCAGAGTTACTTTTAGAGATGTTTTTTATTTAAGATTCAGGGGATTGTGGTGCCTTAAACCATTGAAGAAATGTTGCAGCTAATGGAAGGTGTCAATTAGTATAACAACTTCTTTGATTTGATTTTGATTTTATATAATCAGATTTTATTATATTCTCTTGGCTATGATCCGCATTATACTCACCCTCCATAATTCCCAGAAGATATTTTTCCCCCGTTTTTTCTCTCGTTATCTGTAATAAAACGTGATAGTCTCTTGTGAAATGTTTAGGGCGTGTCAAGGCCATGCGGCTTATTTATCCAACAGATTTAATGCCTTTAAGTTGAGTTCATCCATGTGAGAGTTACAAATATGTATCATTTTGTATAATGTTTTAGAGAGAGAGAGAGAGAGAGAGAGAGATTGGAGTGGTGGTCAAAGGTTAAAAAGAAGTGATGGGAGGTGAATGGGACTGAGAAGGGGGAACGACACACACACACACACACACACACACACACACACACACACACACACACACACACACACACACACACACACACACACACACACACACACACACACACACACACACACACACACACACACACACACACACACACACACACACACACACACACACACACACACACACACACACACACACACACACACACACACACACACACACACACACACACACACACACACACACACACACACACGACATATTCTGAAAAAAACACTTCTATCAAATGAAAAGCTAAAAAGAGGGTGAAGTGAGAAAAAGTCAACCTCCTCCATTGATCACGCTGATTGCATGCGACTGACACAACTTTTTCATGCAAACTATTTCTTGATATCGAAGGCCAGGGAAGGGGAGGGAGAGAAAGAGGAATGGAAAAGAGGAGGAACCGGGAAGGGCAGACGGAATGAAAGAGTGAGAATAGTGAATCGATAAGAGAGGAAGGGTAGGCAATAAAGAAACAAGAGAGAAAGAAAAAAACTTTTAGATATGGGTAACAACTAATTTGAGATAAGAGTAACAACAAAGATTTTTCAAACATGATTCACAGGAGAGTAAAACTACCTACGTCACGTCACTTCTTGACAGTCGCACGAAATAGCAGCAACTTTCATGCCTTCAGTACTCCATCCAGTTTTAAAAAGCATTCCCGCCGGTGACTGGCAGGTGAGACTCTCGCTCCAATGCGACTCAGACTTCCATATGAGGGTAACCTTTGACGGCGTCTTTGGCATTTCCTGGGAGGCGAATTTCTGTCTGGAATGAAGGGACGTGGTGTGAAAAGTCTCAGGGGGTTGTGTTTCAGTTATCCCGCGCCATTGTTATGTGTATCCGGGAGAGAGAGAGAGAGAGAGAGAGAGAGAGACTTAATCACTTTCAATAATAAATGCAACCAAGAAATATTACCACCATGTTATGGCTTATTATTGAAACTGAGGAAAGGTTCTCTTCTAAGAATTATCTTCAATTCGAAAGTTTATGATCAGAAAAGGAGTCACGAAATGAGTATCTTGCGTGACATTTATTTTAACTAATCTGTTTTATTCACATTATCGAAACAGTCTTAATATTCTCCCAGTAATTGATATTTCTTTCGAGACGGAGAAAGTGGAAGGTTTATAGGAGAAAGAGGAGGAGGAGAAGGAAAAAGAGGAGGAGGAGGAGGAGTAGGATCAATAAAAGGAAGTGGAGAATGGGATAGGAAGAAAAAAAGGGAACAGGAGGAGAATGGACGTGTGTGGACAAGTGGAAGATGAGAAGAGGGGAAGAAACTTGAGGCTTAATGATGAGGGAAGACGAGGCAAGAATGATGAAAGGACATGTTTAATGGGGGAAGGAGACGAGTAGGTGAAGGAACATGCCAACATTAAGTAAATATACTTGCGTCAACTATTTATCTTAAGAACAACAGTAAAAAGAAAGTAAATAAAGCGACGATGGAGAAGGAGGAGGAGGAGGCAGACGTAAGCCCAAAATACATGCAAAATATGAACGAAATACGAAATACCAGATGTTTCAAGTATTCGCTGAAGCTGCAACAACCACAACGTATTGAGCGACGTGTGCCTCTGATGGTGGTGGTGGTGGTGGCGGCAAAAGGGGGAATGGAGGGGAGGTAGAAGAGAGCAAGGGAGGTGGATAGGGCGGGGGGATTTTCAGAGGACAGTGTGTGGGAAGGGGTGACGTATGATGGAATTGGGAGAAAGGAGGTTAGTGTTCAGGAGCAGGAGGAGGAAGAGGAGTAGTCCATCATCTCTCGATCACCTGTCTTGTTCATCCATGCTTCAAACGCGTGAGTCTGTTTGCCTCATCTCGCGGTCACAGCCTCCCTTCAACCATGAGGAGGAGGAGGAGGAGGAGGAGGTTAGGTGGTGGAGGAGATTAGAGAAGAAGCAAGAAGACGACGAGATGAATAATGGAAGAGGAATGGGAGACCGAGGAGGAGGAGGAGGTGATGATGAGAGAGAGAGAGAGAGAGAGAGAGAGAGAGAGAGAGAGAGAGAGAGAGAGAGAGAGAGAGAGAGAGAGAGAGAGAGAGAGAGAGAATTTGATGATGGCAGAGAAGGAAAAGGGAACGTGATGATACTGTAGACTGAGAAGAAAAAGAGGAAGACTAGAAGAAGCAGAGGGGAAAAAATGTAAACTAATATTAAAGCAAAAAATGTATAAATCTAACGAGTAAAAGTAAATTTCCTATGTATAGTACTTAAAATAATATAAAAATGGTAAATTGAAAAGAACAGGAGCAGACATCTCGGCGACCATCTTCAGTTTTGAAAATGTTACAAGGTGGAATTAGTGTAACTTTGCACTGTGGTGTTCCGCATTACCTTATAGCCGTGCGACGTATCCATAAATACTACTAATATTTTCACCACATCGCATTATTAGCTCCTCGATCTTACCTCCGACCCTTCCACCCCATTCGTTCTCTTATCTTATACTCTGCTCAGCGAACCCCAAGTGAGAGAATATCTACTTTATTAGAGTCCGCCCTGCCGTGGTGTATTCAGATGAAGAATTTATTGATTCGGCCGAACCTTATTCATGACTCGAAATGATCCACTGATTCAAATCCGATTTCCACAAGGCGTAGCATGAGAGGGTTTTCGTTCAAAGAGAAATGAAAATGTGGTCTCAAAGGGGGCATTCGGGTTACTGTCGTATACGGTTTCTTTCATTTGAGGTAAAGGTTGCTCTGAAATGATAGCGGTAAAAAGTTTGGACAATTTACTGTATGTTATTTTTAAGGCTTCGGAGTCCAATAAGGTGAGAGAGAGAGAGAGAGAGAGAGAGAGAGAGAGAGAGAGAGAGAGAGAGAGAGAGAGAGAGAGAGAGAGAGAGAGAGAGAGAGAGGCTAACCTTTGTCTCCTTATCAGCGGTGCCCCAAGGAAACATGGTATTCATTATTCATTGTCCATATCTACCCATACAAGCCGGCCCATCAATCCTGTTCCTCCCACTCGTTGCAGGTCCCTCTCTATATCCATTATTGTTATTGTTTTTGCCATTATTATTATTATTATTATTATTATTATCCTCCTCCTCCTCCTCCTCCTCCTCCTCCTCCTCATCATCATCATCATCATCATCATCATCATCATCATCATTTTTATCCCCATTATTAGTGGAGTTACATCAATAAACAGAAGTAAAACACCGCTTAATATAGTGATAGCAAAATAAATAAGTAAACAAACATAAGAAAGAAATACAAGAAGAATGTTTTTACGGTTTGATATCCATAATACATTTTACATGTAGAAATTATCTATATCAGCTTGAAAACTGCAAGCTAAGTCAGTGTAAAGCGAAAGACCTCGTGTGTGTGTGTGTGTGTGTGTGTGTGTGTGTGTGTGTGTGTGTGTGTGTGTTTGATAATTACATGTTTAATGCATACAAGAACAGTTTAGACATTTATTACATAATATATCAGCAAAGTTAATATTTATAAAGCAAAACAATGCAACACACACAAGCAGTTTCTGAACTGCCCTTGCAACAAACACTAAGAAATTTTGAGAAAAGTAGATTAAGTCGCGAAGCAGGAAGCAGGCTATTATGGTAGCCAGCTCCTGTGCAAAGAAATATAATGATAGGTAAACACTGCTCGGGCACTCCAATTTTCTTATTATTCTTAAACAAATTCCCTCCTTTCATCATTCCGAGCCTGCAATACTTCATCGAACAGAGCAGAACAAAAAGTTGAAGTTCAGTGTTCCTTAATAATATGTAGCTCCCGTTCAGCTCTTGACTCACCTGGCGCTTTCAAGCCATAAATATAAATTTGTCAACGTTGAAAGTTCGTCTTGTAATAATGCCCTCCCGAATAACGTTCATAAAATTACATTACAGATATTAGCTCATAATTTTTCTTGCCTGCATTAGTTCAGTGTGTGTGTTGGGGGGGAGGGGGAGAATTCTCTTGCTCACTACGAATTTATATCTTTCCTCAAAACCCATACTCAATTTTCTCCGCTATCGCATCCCACGACGTATTTTCGTTCTCAATCTGCCCGGCCTTTCCGTGTCCGCTTTGCCATTAATTTCTTCTTACTGTTGTTTGTCTTTCCTCAACGTTGTCCTCTTTTTGTCCTCGTTGTGTTGTCGGGTTGTCCTCACTCTCGTATTCTTCTCATTCTCCTTGTTGTCTAGTTATTGTAGTTTTCCTCTCCTCCTCCTGCTCCTCACTTTCTAAAGCTTCACTAAGTCCGTCAGCTGTCGGATTCGCGGCGCTTCTCAACCATCCCTGGGCAAAGTTAACAAGGCATGGAAGCCCGTGGGAGGCTGGGGCACACTGAGGTGAACCATCTCGCTCTCTACTGATCGGCTCCACTGATCCTCTCATGGGGAGGTATGGAGGGAAGAAAGGTGAGAAATTAATAGGAAAGAAGGAATGAGGAAGGTAGGTATTGCGGTGGAGGAAGAATGAGTAGAACGGTAGGGAGTTGCGATAGGGAAGAAAGGGAGATAGTTTGTGAGATAAAAGAAGAAAGGAAGGGAAAGAGATAGGATAAAGGAAAGAAAGGAAGGCGTAACGAGAAAGCAAGAGAAGGGAAAGGGAGGGAAAGGCGGCTACTGGTCGGAGACTCTATGATCCTATTGACCGCAACTTTTGAAGAATACGTTACACAAACCACCGGAGAGGAAGGAAGGGAGTGAAAGGAAAGAAAGGGGAGGGAAAGAGAAAGAGGTAGAAGGGAAGAATCATAAATCTCACTTGAAACAAGCTAACTCGTTTCCAGGGTGACAGTGGTGGCGAAGGCTTTTGATTGTTGTTTTAATTGACAGAGAGAGAGAGAGAGAGAGAGAGAGAGAGAGAGAGAGAGAGAGAGAACCACAAACCTCTGAGCTGCCAGTGATCGCTAACTGTTGTAACACAGAGCTTGGTCAATCCTGTAAAGTTCCGAGAGAAGCAATTTCCTAGAATCCCTCTCGTGACATACATACTCTACAAAGCATTGTTCATAAGGTGTTACACTAGTTCCCTATGCCTACTTCACTGAAATCCACACTTTAAAGCGTTTTTTACAGGAATCTTCTCTGACAGATTTATCTCATTTATTTCATTTTACGTATTTAGTTAAAAGTATATATTTTTTAGTTTTTTAAGAATATCATGCTTCATATGGCAAATGCCGTAAACAATTTTAGTTTTCCAGGCCGAAATCGTACACAGACGAAACAGTCGGCCGAAACCAGCGGGTACACTGAGTCCTCTAAACCACCACAACAAACGCAGTTCATTTCAGGTGCAGACGTGTTGTACAGTGCTGGTCAACACATTTGATGTTGTTTAGTCCTTCCAGGAAAAAAAGAAGTCGTTGACCGAAAAAAAATGAAAAAAAACAACATTCATTCCAAAACCTAGATAATATACGGATACCACTCACGTATTTTGTAATATTTCACTCTCGATGCTGTTTGTTAATGAATAAAAATGTTCTTAATGATTCAGTATTTGGTTTAATGTCACAAATATAAAGTTTTGAAAAGCAGTTTCTAGTTCACCGACTTTTTTTTATATCAAATTAGTTGGTGCGTGAACCTGGCATCTTTTCTGGAGTTTTTGGCCGAGAGATAAGAGATGACAAGGCTTTAACTGATCCCTCTTTCCCTTCCCTCTCTTCTTCTGTCTTGCTCCCGCCATCTTCTCTTTCCCTCATCTTCCCTTTCTCCTCTCTCTTCAGCCACACATTGCGCGTCTCTTTTCTGCCGTCACTCACAGTACACAAAATGCCTGTAGTGCAAATAGAGAAGAAAACAGAACAAACTTACAATATCTGTTGCAGGAGGGGGACAGAAGACTTTCATTTCTATTGTTTTTCTTTTCTGTTACTTTTTTTCTTCAGTTTTCGTAGTTTTTTTATGTACTCTTAATTTTCCCTCGGGAATACTTAATTCTTCACAAACATGTAAGAATAAAAGTTACTGATTGTTTTTTAGACGACTCCTTATACTACACTCTCCTCCTCCTCCTCCTCCTCCTCCTCCTTCTTCCAGCACCATACATCCTCCATTTTAATCCTCCCCCAAACGGCTGCCTTTTCCGCTCGTTTGCCCAAGATTAATGTAAGCAGATTGGGGAACAGAAGGCAGATTGCATTACAGATTTTTGATGTTATCTTAATAACGACTATGTTCAGGGCTTGGAATTAACCTTGATCCCCGGGGCCACCAGGAATTAACTTTTTTTTTTGCTTTCACTTTACTCCTGTTCCTTCTTATCTTTCTACACCGGATTCCTCACTCTTCCATCTTTCTACCTTCAAACTAGTTTTCTCAATGAGGTATTCGTAACCTACGGAGTTGGTTGAATCTTGTCGTTTCACATGTCTCCTCTTCGCGCTTTTGTCTTTGATGTCTTCAGTTACCTATATATGTGCGAATTAACAATACTCTACTGTAGGTATTATTTAGTTATACTGGATTTACCTTGTTTTTTTTTCTATTTTTTCTTGCCTTCCGTATTGTTTACCCTTAATCTTGCAGCCCAGAACGCCTTTTTTCAGTCCATAATTGATAACGTTAATAACTGGTGTTGGTCTGGTTGATGGTCCGGACGGGGTAGTAGCGGGTGGTGGCGGGTGGCGGATGAGCTGCAGAGGTCGGGCTACATAGCAGGGCTGAGACGATAATTGCCTGATTGCCGGGGAATGTGACGGATGAGCACACGATGATTAGGCACCTGGAGAACTTGATCCTGGCTCTACCCTAAGACTGGATTTTTGTTGCCGTTTATTATCTTCTTTTGTCTTCTATTTCTTTAATCCTCCCTTCCTTCTGTCTATCATTTTATTATCTCCCTCCATCTTTTTTTATGCTCGTTTCTTCCTTTCTCATTCATTTTACTACCTTTTTCCTTCGTTTTGCCTTCTTTAGTTTTCCAGTTATTTCCCCGTCTACCTTTTCCTCCCCTTCTTCTGTCGCTTTGCTTCCTGTACATCTCCAATCGTCATCTCCTTCTTCCCCTTTCATTGTTCCGCTTCTTGCCATCTCCTTCCTTCGTGTGTCTCAGATAATCCTTTCTCCTCCCTTCTCCATCCCTCCAACCTCCTTACCCCCCGCGCCGTCCTCCATCCCACCCTTTCTCTGATCCTCTCCCCTCCTCTGCCTAGCACCTACTGAAGGGAAGGTTATGGCGCTAACCAGACTGTGACACACACACACACACACACACACACACACACACACACACACACACTCACAGAATGGGGTACACATTACTGGTTCTCAATGAGGTGGAAAAGCCTGTATGAAGTCTCCTATATCCAATTTTTCCCTAAAGCCGAGGATTCCATCGACGGTCGTCCCCAGAGTTTTGTGTCCTGTCCAGGGAGACTCACCAGAACGAGCGGTGACGTCCTCTCCCCGTCGTGGTCATTGGAGTACTGAGGGAAAGAAGACATGATCGTGTAAATTTGTTACAGCAATTTTGTTTTTGTTTTTGTTTTTGGTTTTGTTGTCATGTGTCGAGATTTATTAGTGATTGTTTTTTGGCTTCATTTTTTTCTCATCACTTTCTGATATTTTGCTCATATCGATAGTGATGGTAATGATTATGATGATGATTTTAATAATAATGATAATAATAGCCGTTTTAAGTAATAATCGTAACCAAAACAACAGTAATGATATTTCCAGAACCTTTTCCCCTCCACCAGTCGTTAACATTGGCAACAAACCAATGCAATTTCTTTTTGTTATTAACTTACAAACGGGTGATAAATACATTTTTTGCTGCTCATTTGCCGTGACTGCGTTTAGTTGTAATACAATTGGGGCGGAACTGAGCGACTGTATTAATTAGTTTGATTTTATTTTTAAACGAGAAAATAATTTGCCGGCTCAGTATTTTTAAACAATGAAAGAGATGAAATATTATGTGGTACAATTGATATTCATGGGATTTGCTCATCGGAATACAGCTTCATTCTGTCCTTTTTTTTTTCTTTCCGTCTCCCTCCATCGTTGTTTACATCGCCTCTCCCCCCCTCATTCATTTACTCTCCTTTGGTTTATTGTTATGTATGCAGAATTTCCAGTATTCATGTGATTCTTTAAAAAAAATGACGTGTGGTGGAATGGGATCAATATGCAGTCCATAGTGTCGTTCAGTAAACACTAAACCTTTACCGTATATCACATCAACCTGGCTCTTCGTAATCTTTAGGCTTTGTCTCTTTGGCAGTTTCCATTATTTCCTATTCCACCTACACCAACCTTTTTTTTTTATGTCACATCGACTCGGGCATATTCTTCATCATCTTTAAGCTCAGTTTCCATGTGTCAGGTTGTCATTTCCAATACTAACACCAATAACTTTTTTTTTCTTTTTCGGGGGGGAAAGAAGGGCACGGACTTCAAAATATATATATATATATATATATATATATATATATATATATATATATATATATATATATATATATATATATATATATATATATATATATATATATATATCGATTTTTATACCCTATTTGCTGTTCTAACAAATTCACTTAAGTCTATATTTCATTTCAGTCATAGCATTTAGGAACTATTTATACATTGCTGAATGTTAATATACTTACATATTAACTCGTTTTCTTTCACATCAGTTCTATTCTTTGTTTTGTTTTTTCTTTCTGGTATTATTGAAGACACTGGCTCTGATGATTGTTTCACCTACGTTCTTTTCATTTTTTTTTTTTTTGGTTAATGGATTATTGAGGGCATTTCTTTTCATGGTTATTTTCTTAGTATTTGTAATTATTGTCTGCATTGTTAACGATTTTGTCCCGAAGGATTTATGAGGTGACTGCTAACCCGTATTTCCATCCCTATCCCATTTGTCACATTCCAGCGGAGTGTGTTTCTTTATCTCGTATCCTTGCTTCCTTATTTATCACGTATCGTTTTTTGTAAGGCTTCCTATTGATCTACTATAATACATTTTTGTCATCTTTTTTTATCTTGATTTATCTCGTTGATGTAGCGGGAAGATCACACACACACACACACACACACACACACACACACACACACACACACACACACACACACACACACACACACACACACACACACACACACACACACACACACACACACACACACACACACTCTCCGGTAGCTCAATCGGTTAGAGCGCCGCGCTGCAAGGCTTCACGGCCAAACAGGCGGCGGTTCGAGCCCCGCTCAGGCCGGATTCTTTCCGTTCTTTCCTTTAGCAAGGGGGAATGGGGTGTGTGGTGTGTGAGTTCCTGGCAGTACCCAGAGATCGACAATAATGAGCACTTGCTCACGTCGTGAGGGTACCTGCTGGGGAAAGCGAGTTCAACTCGTGATCAGGCCGTGGTGAATTACACACACACACACACACACACACACACACACACACACACACACACACACACACACACAAGGTGGGGGACTCAATTATCCAGACCAGCAAGGGTGTAATTGCAACCAAAAAGCATTGCATTTTTTTCTCTGGGGTAAATTGGTGTCACTAACGACAAAGGCGAAGGCAAATTGACGAGGGCCTCATTTCAACGTAATAAATCATACTGAAGGTCCCAGAAAGCGAGAATACAGATGTGAGACAAACAGGCAAATACAGATATTAGTGCAAACTTGGATAACAAGCAAAGAATTGAGAAAATACAAACTGGGGGAAGAAAATGGAAGAGATGAGAATAAGAGGAAGAGAAGGAAGAGCAGAGAATAGAATTCTGTGTGTCGGCTCTTTCCTCCCCTTTATTTTCTTCATCCCTTTGCCTTGTTCTTCCCTTTCTCTTTCCCTTCGCCTCTGGCACTGTTCCCATGTATGACACAGTACTCCAATACGCCTATCTGGCACCTCCATCAGGCTACATGACTGAGAAAGGCTATTTTGCTTCTCTGATTTAATGCTCCTCCGCCCACCAGCATTTTCATGGCTGAAAAGTCAACAGGTGTAACATTGCGATACATGAAAGGTGTTCGGTGACGGATGTATAGGCAGACAGGAGAATGAATAACCACCTGGGCAGGAACATGGAAAAATTCGTATGGTTAGTTTACTTTGATGGCATATGATTCTCGACAGATTTAACCTTACGATAGTTGAGTGGTGTTCCCTGACAGGTGTGCAGAGAGGTAAACGAGTACGTATTTCATGATAATTTCGTATGCCCTTGAAGTGTGGGATATGATGGTTGTATATGAAGACAGGTAGATAGTAATTATTCAGTAAAACTTGCGTAAATATGTCTCTAGGAAGGCCGGAAATGTGCAGCCAAACTAGCGCAACATATAGCTCTATAAGGACTAGTGGCTCACTTTAAACCTAAACAACAACAAAAAAATTATTTCTACTGCTACTACCACTTCTGCAATAATATGAACAGCAATAACAGTAACAACAGCAATATCATCAATAACAGCAATAATAGCAACATCCGGAACAATAACAACAACGCCAACACCAACATCCATGGCCTCTAAAGTAAACAAGCCAGAGAAAGAAGCAAAAAAAGAAAAGGAAAGAAAACTAAAGCCTTAAAAAAATTTAAATAGCAACTTCCAATCCACAAACTTGCGCCATAAAGTAAAAATGGGAGCCGAGTTTCCTGCAGTAGAGGTGACAACAAGGGTGGGAAGAGGTGGGAGGGGGGAGAGGGGGAAGGAGAGCCAGTGCCGCAGCTAAGGACCATCTAGCAAAGGTCAGGCTGTGTATTTTCACCCTTATGATTCTCTCTCCTGAAATGACCGCAAAAATTACTCCCAAAGTCATCGAGCGCCTGGGTCATAAAACGTTAATTATTCGTGTTTTATTTCGAGGCCCAACTATCGCCATCATCTTTTTCGACGAGGAATTGAGTATCTAAATGAGTCCCTCCCGTAATTAATGTGAAAATGCGAATTGCGAAATCGTCTGAGCATTATTACTTGGCGTGTTAATGAAGTGGGAATTATAAAAGTTGCCTTTCCCGACTGAATAGTATAAATGTATATATATATATTATAGACATTACCCGTAACACAGTAATATTAACGTTGTGCTGGACGCAGCAATACCTAGAATTCTTCGACTTTAATATCGGGAATTGCCGTACCATGATATATATTTATAGACAGCTTTCTACACTTTTTATACAGAATTTTCATCACTGGTTACGTAGTGTATGTGGAGTCTTTTGAAATGAGTGGAAAGGACGACGCTCAGGGGACAAACTTTCTGGATAATTAAGTGAGAAAGTGTATTGGCTCGAATTATCTGCGTCAATCAATGTAAGATAATGAAGCAAACACCTACCAATGAATAGATAGATGTTTGGATTATAAAAATTAGGAAACCTAAGTACATACATGGGTTTTGCAGACGATAGGAAATGCTCTGGGCGACAAACGTTTGGTCGTAAAGTATCTGCGAGACCTTATTTTTTTTACTGATAAAGAAATCTGTTTATTAACGCTGATTTTTTTTCAGTATATATATATATATATATATATATATATATATATATATATATATATATATATATATATATATATATATATATATATATATATAAAGAGAGAGAGAGAGAGAGAGAGAGAGAGAGAGAGTAGTTGTACCTAGTGGTGTTCACAAAGAAGTACTGCAGGATTATCGCTTTGAGATTCAGAGGAAGGATGATAAAGGTTAAATAAAAGAAATCCAGTTCTAAATCTAACTAGAGACACACAGAGCTTCTCTTCTCCCTTTCTAATATTTCCAGAGCCGTCGTGAAACCGCAGAAAGCCAGGTTTGGGGGGTCAGTCTTTCTGAAGCTTTTTTATATCTAGTTTCTGCCTCAGAGAACCTTTCCCTCCCTCACCCATTGGTTTATCTTGGTGAAGAGAGCTGCAAGGAACACAGGCGAAGGGTGGCTATTGGTGATGGCGTAGAGTGGGTGTGAGTGAGGCGGGATGGGTGTGGCAGCGCATTCAAAGCTCGGAAGGGGTGGGACTCACAAGGGTAGGCCAGGGTTGGGCGGGGCAGGACAGGGTGAGACAAGGGTGGGCAGTGTGGGAAAATACGTGAAGAGGAAAGGGAAAGGGCGGGGCAAAGCCTGATGGGTAACGTGTTCTGTTCTTTGCTTTGTTGCATTGTTCTCTCAAAGCCGTAGAAATATAAACTTTGCAAAATAAAATGGAAGAACATGTAAATAATAAATTGTGTGTAAATTCACAGTGCGTACTCTTGCGATGTTTGAATTCCCTCAAATACTACCCGTGCACACGCCCACATTCGCTCCATCACTGTAAAGGTTCTCATTTATTTTCTCTTTCAGTCGTTCTCTTTTTCAAGCCGCCAACCCGCGGCTCCCACTCATAGTTACGCCTTTGTAAGGTGTCCTTTGACAGTGAAGGAGCCTGTGATACACTCAATAGGACCAGTCAGTCAGTCCGCGGTGGTAGCTTATTCAAGGATGGCCAATCTCTTAGACCAGCCGCGATGAGGACGGGGAGGAGGAGGGGAAGATGGAGGAGAAAAGAGAAAACGAGCAGTGGAGCGGAACTTATTTCTTTAATGATCCTTCGGCCATTATCATCACGTCATTATCGTATCTTTTATCTCATTCTCTCTTTAGGGTTACGAAGTGTATATATTTCTTTGACACACACTACACGCACGCATATTGAACTAGACCTTTCATCGCAATATTTTTTATTTACACCAGAAGCTACAATGCATTTTTTTTCCATTCCTCCTGGTGATACTTTAAAACTAAAGTATTTTCTGAACCAACTCCCTTCTGCTGTATATTCACCGTGGCATTTTCGCAACACAATAATTCCTTGCCTGTCGCTGGGCGTCTGGGCCTATTATAGGTTATGGTACCCTTGGGAGACACTCATTAGCACACCCCACGAACTACTGACACCAGAAACAGATAGTCTCCTCTTTAGGTAATTGCTGAGGTGAAGCAGACACCTTACCCTGACCATAAATAACCTCTGTACATAATTCCTGCTAAGGTTACAACCACACTGAGGTATCAAGAAGGCAATGAATATACGAGCCTTGGTATTCACTTTAGGCGGGGACTCATGCCTCACAATTAAGGGGTAAATTACTCCTCCATCATCCTCCCCCGCACCGCAACGCCGCCAGACCTTGGGGTGCAGGCGGGAGAGGCCGAGGGGAGGGAAGGAGGGTGCCAGACCAGCCAACAAAATACTGCGTCACTGAAAAATGGACCTCATAAGCTAATGCCGTTGTGAAATAATGTTGCTGTTCATTATGAAACCGTGGAGTAATGGCGCTGTGTAATCATTAAGCTGTGTAATGGCGGCGCCGCAAAATTTATGAATCGGTAAAAATGATCGTGTTGTGATATAGTTGTTTTGCGACTTTTGCTTCGACGTCACCAGTTTGTAAAGGTAATCCCCTGGAAGATTTTAGCGTATGGTTTTTGGCCAGGTAATTGTACCGAAAAGGTAATATTAATGTAGAATTCAATTAGGATTAAAGAAAAGTAAGGCTTATGAAAACCAGAAAAAAAAGTAATGTTAGGGAAAAAAGAATAATTAACACCTGCAAGTCATTAGTAGTAGCGAAACACAAATGACCTTCACCTGCTGCTGCCTGTGTTTATAAATGGACCTGTAAAAACTGTTAACGGATTACACGCAAGCGTACTCGCTTAAATTTTTTTTATGTAAATATATATTTTTTTACGCGGGGGGATTAAAAGGCAATTACTGTGTTTCAGTCGCTGTCTTGCTTAATCCTAAAATCCTTGTCAGAAAAATGAAATTATTTCTACATCTAAATTCTTTCCTGCTTTATCCGCGTAACTTTTCCTTGTCATAATTTTGTTGACTGAAGAAGATTAAAGAAAAAAACGGATTTACTCGCAAGGAAACATGATTATCTTATTTCCTCGTAATTGCACATGTTCTTATTCTTTGCTAGCGGTGGTAAGCACAATTTTTTGTCAGTAATAAAGATGGTGGGAGACAGCTTTCTACGTATTACACGCGTTCCTCTAAAACTATATTTTTCTCATTTTCTTGCCGAGTAATATTTGTGTCAGCATGGAAATTAAGAACTAAAAGGAAACTGAAAAGAAAAATACACTCACGGGAACGTTACATGCAATTTCCATTCCAGTTAATCGCTACAGATAAGCTTTCCTCTGGGAGTCAAAGAGATGGAAAGTAAGTACTAAAAGAAAGGAATTAAAAAAAAAGCTCAAGGGAACGTTACATATAATTCCTTTCATTGTTAATCAGTAAATGTAATGCTTCTGTATATATACTTAGTAGACTAACCTTCAACCTGTCATTAGCGGGAAATCAGAGAATAGACTTTATCTCCTCTCTCTCTCTCTCTCTCTCTCTCTCTCTCTCTCTCTCTCTCTCTCTCTCTCTCTCTCTCTCTCTCTCTCTCTCTCTCTCTCTCTCTCTCTCTCTCTCTCTCTCTCTCTCTCTCTCTCTCTCTCTCTCTCTCTCTCTCTCTCTCTCTCTCTCTCTCTCTCTCTCTTGCATAATTAACTCGGTCAGTATTCATCTAATAGATCTTACTCCTTGCATCTTCTCTCCCTTCTATACATGCGTGTAGTTCTCTCATTACTGGTGTTTCCTCTATCTATCAATCAATCTACCTATCTATCCATCTCTGTCTCTTCTTGCATGCCTTTCATCCTGCGTTTTCATATTCATCGCTTCCCTTTCGTTTTCTCTATCTCTTCTCTCCTTCCCTTTCCCTTTCTCTATCTCTTCTCTCCTTCCCTTTCCCTTTCTTCCTCTATCTGTAACCTACAAATGCGGAGTAATCAACAACAGCGTACGTAATATGGAGGCACAACATCCCTTCCACAGATCGGCGGATGGCAGATTGCATGAGTTATTGAATGTGGCAATGATTGAATTTGAGAACAGGTGGAGGACATAAAGCGGTAATCAGGCAATGGACGAGCAACTAGTAGGGAAATAGAGTGCATTCCCGTGTGTGTGTGTGTGTGTGTGTGTGTGTGTGTGTGTGTGTGTGTGTGTGTTTGATAGAAGGATGGGTCAAGGAAACAAGGAGGTATTGCAGTTCAGGTTACGGTGTGAGGTACGAAGCAAGTTAAAAGTTTTCATGGTTTTGCATTATTGACGCCATGTAAATACAGTTGGTCCCGATGCGTTGACTTGCTGGAACACGATTTATTGAAGGTTTAAATGATTGAATCCGGACTTGAAGAGTCGAATTAACAAGGGGTTTTCTGCGTGTCTGTACACGCCGAAAACGTTCAACCATTTTGGCTTCACATTTTCGTATAGCCTATAGCTGCGCATATACCTCTAAACTACTTCGATTTAGGTTGTATTTTAGTTTTGTTTTAACGTCCTGCAAATAGAGTGGTACAGATAATAATAAAAATACCGGCTAAAATCTTGTGGACATGATTTTTTTGAAGCACCGGACACCATATTTTTTTTAATTCCCTTGATGCCGTTGGAAGTGAATAATGTTGGCATGAAAATGAAACACATTATTGAGGCACGTTATGTGAATTAACTGTGAACACATGTTTGATGCATATTAATGTTTCGGCTGGCCTCATTTTTTTCCACACAGAGAGAGAGAGAGAGAGAGAGAGAGAGAGAGAGAGAGAGAGAGAGAGAGAGAGAGAGAGAGAGAGAGAGAGAGGCAAACAGCTAGGAAAAAAGTTACAAATTAGCAATGGACTCAAAGCATATCATTATACAATTAAAAAAAAGTTAAGGCAGAATCCTCAGACAGACAAGACACCTGACGAAGAACAGTAGCAGTAAACCTTATTAAGAAATCATGATATAATAGAGATTAGCTAACAGAGAGAGAGAGAGAGGAAAAAAGCAATGCACAGTAGGCAAGGCAACGCTGTTATCCACGGGGCAAAAGAAAAAAAAAAGAAAAAAAAATCCAGCCTCTGAAAAAATAGGTTAATAAGAGGAGGAACAGATACCTCCTCGGCGGGGTCTTCGCTGTCTTGGGTGTCGTGGGTTAAGTCAGCGTGCCATAAACCACGCTTAAGAGAGCAGCAGCGGAGGGCAAGAAATTCCATCCACGTTTATTAAGACCTAACCCAGATTTATGCCGAAGGTGAAGAAGAGCGGAGGCAGAGAGGAGGGAGGGTCGGAAAGGAGAGGAAGAGCGGAAGGAGACTAGAAAGAGGGAAAATAGTTGAAAAAAAGCCAATACGAAGGAGGAGGAGGAACATGAGGAGGAGGAAGGAAGGATAAATAAGGCAAACTAAAAAAAAGTAAAGCAGTTTCATCTATTACAGGCTTAGATAGAAGGATAACTACGAGAGAGAGAGAGAGAGAGAGAGAGAGAGAGAGAGAGAGAGAGCATACCAGCACCACCAAGTCTACTCCCTTGACGAGGTATAGAGAATGGGATGTAATTTTTCTGCCAAGGTCGGAAGATTCACAGGGCAGTGTGGGATGCAGCTTCAAGGGAGGGAGGGGGAGTTAGCTGGGGAGCAACCTTCATATCTGTTGATTACTACTGGTGTGTGTGTGTGTGTGTGTGTGTTTGAGGATGTATGCTGCGGAATGCATTGATTTTATTTCTATTTTATGTTTACTTTGCCTGCTTGTGGGTGCAAGAAGGATGTTAGGGGGTGTATGTGTGTGTAGGCAACGTGTAAGGGTGTGTATAAGGATGTATTCACACACACACACACACACACACACACACACACACACACACACACACACACACACACACACACACACACACACACATACACGCACTGAACACTTTCCATCCTTTCCTGCTTAATAGTTTTCAATAAACACTACAACGTCTGAGTGAAATTTCCTCCCGATAGTTAACAAGAATTATTTGATCATATTTATTTCCCTGGAGCCAGCGTGCTCTGGTCACCAATAATAGTAATGTCACATACATGCCTCGTTTTCTCGCTGCATAATATATTTTAGGGAAAGACTGCGTTATATATACCAGAAAGTTGTTGGGTTTCATTGTTCGGATCGTAACTGTAATCTATTCTGCTGGAATATTGTGGTGTAGGAAGTATTTTGGCTGTGATCGAGAGGGATTGATAGATAGATACAGATAGATAGACAGATAGATAGTTTTACAGTAAGAATGCAGCCAAGACTATGTTTTCGCAATTAAAATGAACTTGATTTAGCTTAATGAAAATAAATTAATTACACTGCAACTATTTTCTCTTCCGCAATTCCTCTCCTCGTTCTCTTCTGTAACCCGTAACGCAGCGAATCTAACCCTTCGAAAGCAAACACAAACACAATAACTCTCTCACACACAGAAATAAGCAAGGAAACAACAACATCAACCAGAGCGGAAAGGCTATCTAAATCCCCTCCGGCTGGATCAAAAGGAATCTGATCTCGCTCCCTTGTTGGAGGCTTGAAAAGAGGCCGGAGTTGTTTTTTTTGTGTGTGTAGAGAGGGTGTATAGTAAGGCTGACGACTCACTGACAAGGGCATTCAAAGGCTTTCCCGGGGTGGCTGTGGGCTTGGGTTTCACTTCATTGATGCTCTTATTATCGTTCATATTCTCGCGGTCGTTCTTCTTCCGCTTCGTATCCTCTCAGTGAAAGATGGAAAGCCCACGTGGTGAAGGTGTGTGTGTGTGTGTGTGTGTGTGTGTGTGTGTGTGTGTGTGTGTGTGTGTGTGTGTGTGTGTGTTAATCCAAGTTCCCTTTATTATGGTAAACACACACGCAAACAAAATGAAACACAAACACAGAATGATGCATAACATAACACTTCTGGCCGTGGCAACGTTACGAATCAAGGAATTTGCATACAGCTGGCTCAGGTTAACACGGGGAAGGGCCTTTTGGGATGTGTCTTAAGGCGTGAATAAACATAAGGCTTTTGTTGGGGTAAACTGCAAACGTCAAGCCGAGTTTACTTTGCAAGGCGGCCTAAATTTACGTGGGGGCGAGGCGAAGGAAGCTGAAGTAAGTGTGTGTGACGGAATGTAAATTGTGCTGTGTGTGTGGTGGTGGGTGCGATAGGGTGTGTGAAAGAGAGATAGGTTGGTGTGGGAATATTCAAAATGGTATACAGTATTTCTTTGTTCAATTGTCTCTCCGCGTATAGTTCATCGTCGTTGTTTTTGTTGTTGATTCCGGTGTTGTGCTTTCCCCTCCCCACGGCAGCTGGCGCACATGATGGCGGTGATCAAACTGACTGTCCTCGTTACCAGCACTTTCATCGCTGCGTAATGAGTTGAGGTGTTTTTGTCCTCTTTTATCTATTTTTATTTTATTCATTTTTTCCGATGTATTTATTTTTTTTTTGGGGGGGGGAAGGGGGACGGATGGTGGCGTGGAGAAGGGGTGAAAGGAGGAGGAGGGCAAGGGGGTCGTTGGAGTATTTAATGGCGCTGTTGTTTTGTTTTGACGATGCAGTTTTGTTTTGGCGGAGAGTTTGATGGCTGAGTGAACGCTTAATTTGGTATATTGTGTCCTGTTTTGATTCTAATTTTTCTCTCTCTCTCTCTCTCTCTCTCTCTCTCTCTCTCTCTCTCTCCTGGCTAAATAGTGAAGTTGAAACTAATGGTATAGTAATGGAATCATAAAATCCTATCATTATAATTATAAGCTTATATATAAATTAAATAATCCAGCCTCACTGATTGCATTACTCGTCATGGTGCTCTTTTTTTATTTCAGCGAATTCACAAACAGTGCACTTCGGCGCCAAGGCAATCACGGAATGTAGGCAGTACGGAATCCTCTAAAAAACAAGCGGATAAATGTACTAATCGGATCCCTTCGTAACGATTCGGATTGGCCACAGTAGATAGAATACAAAGAAAAATGGAGAGAGAGAGAGAGAGAGAGAGAGAGAGAGAGAGAGAGAGAGAGAGAGAGAGAGAGAGAGAGAGAGAGAGAGAGAGATTTGACAAAAGGTCGCATTTTTAATCAATGGATGACAACCCTGTTAGGATTTCAACTCTCGCTTCGTGTATATATATGTGGATAGATGCGTGTGTGTGTTTTAAATCCCACGCTTTTAAATCCCTTCCTTTTAAAAGTATCTCTGTCGATTCGTCTCTTTCAGTGTGGTTGGACGAAGCGGTAAATTGTGTTTTGTTCCGGAGACTAATGGCGAAAAGGCACTACGTAGGCTGGGGTAGAGAGAGAGAGAGAGAGAGAGAGAGAGAGAGAGAGAGAGAGAGAGAGAGAGAGAGAGAGAGAGAGAATCCACGTGTGACAATCGCAACTCACAGCCAGACCAATATAATCTTGATATATCGCCAAGGCTTCACGTTCCGTATATATGGTTCCCCTACACACCAATACCTTCCCCTCAGCTCACCTCACCTGACCAGCCCTCGTTCCGCTTCACCTGGAAATATCGGTAGAAGCATTTTCCCGTTGTGCCTTCCTGCTGAACCCTCTTCTTCCCCCTCCACTGGGACCTTTATCTTTCCTGCTGGGTGCCCTCTCTTCCCCTTCAGCTGCCGCCTTACATCCTTTACCTGGCACCTTCACCTTCCACCTCATCTGGCACTCACATCTTTCTCCCACACCTGGCACTCTTGCTCTCCCCTCCCTCGCTGCCCCCAGTAATCACGCCACAGTCCGCCAGAAGGAACATCAGGCTCAAAATTAGTAATCATCGCCCTCGCTTCGGCCTCATGGAGATGAATACTGCCGGGAACCCCACGCAGCGTCAGGGGCAAGGGTCGTCAGGGAAGCAGAGTGGGCGGGAGGGTCGGGGCAGCAGCGTCAGGCCATTAATTCAGGCAATAACAAGGTCCGTGGGTCGCCTGAGTTGTGAGGGAGGCGCCCAGGGTCCCGTGAATACAAAGCAGAAACTGTAACCTGCAATCACACACGGAAGGGATGGACTCGGGGTAAAAGATATTTGCATTTTCTCCTTACAAATGTAGACCTTTCGTAGTCTAGGGGTGTTATTTTATGACGGAGTAGTGCTTTTCATACTGTTCTATTTACCCGGTGACTCGTTGGTCTGTATAATATATCTCGTCGTGTAGTACGTGGTTTGCAGATTTTTCGTATACTTCGTCTTGTGTGTCAGCCTTGGTTTGTGTGTGGCTTTACACCCAACGGGCCGGATACTTTGTAATTTATACTCTGTGTGAAAGTTTCGTCGCCTACGTGCGGTGCTTTCCGTTATGGTTGCGTTCAGGCTTCGCTGCGTAGAGTGTTTTCTCTGAGACTTGTTTCCCACATCCCCCATCATCAGACACACCAAAGTCCACTTCATACACACTGTCCAGTCTAATCTCATTTACAATCTATCTTATACTTACCTATTTTATGTCTCACACTTGTCCATCTACCAGTCATTACTACTCTCTAGGTCTTCTTAGCCTTTTTATATATGCCCTCATCCAGTGCCCATATCCTTCCCTCACTCATCCACATGTGATAGCCATAGCCAGTCCTTCCCCATTTTTCCCCCTCTGCCAAATATAACACCCACGGAATAAACGAGACTCCGCGTGACATATGTGGAGCTATGACTCAAGGTGGCCAGGGAGAATCAAGTGGGCTTAGATGAGGCTCAGAATAACAGCTGTGCGTATGGTTAGACTCAAAACTACGTGCCGTGCCCGGGAGGAAAACAGGGGCAGTATGTTTGGTTTACGTTACCTTGAGGAAAAAGCCTAACCCTGTAGAATCGATACTTTCTCCCTTTTCATATTTTTTCTTTTCCTTTTTTTCCTCTTCCTCCTCCTCCTTCTCCTTTGGTGACTTGGTAAGCGTGTCTCCGCCCCTACTGACCCTCACAGAATCCATTACTCGGGAACCCAACCCTGTGATCTGCTCTGCCTTGCGGCAACAACACACACACACACACACACACACACACACACACACACACACACACACACACACACACACACACACGCATGAATTTTTTTCTGCCTCGAAGCTCCCTCAATTTCCTCTTTCATTATTTCTCCGCTTTTCTCATTCTTTTTTTATATCATTTTGTTTTTTTGCTCGGCTGTGTTTGTTTCTTCCGCTTAAAATTCCTGACTGGTAATGATTCACTGTCTTTGTTCCTTTTTTTTTTTATATTTCCCTAGTTATTGTGTCATACCTCTTTAATAATGAATGAAAGAGTACTCTTCGCATTTGATATTTGTGGAAGTACCCTAACAACTTTTCTCCACAATTTACACAGTTCAATTATTACTAATGTTCTTGAATACAATTATGTTAAGTATGTTGCATTGTATAATTTAATTGAAATTACTGCTAATGTCGCTACCTCTACGACGAGGACCACCACCTCCACCACCAATAATAATAATAATAATAATAATAATAATAATAATAATAATAATAATAATGATGATGATGAAGACGATAATGATAATAATACCACTACCACAATAATCACCACCACCACCACGACTACTATACTACTACTACTACTACTACTACTACTACTACTACTACTACTACCATTATTACTATTACTACTACTTCTATTACAGGCATGACCGTAACACAACACCACTTCCGTCACTACCCTTGCACTCAAGCTATCTATAACGACTTAAGAATTATGGTAAAAAATGCTAGGTCTGGCTGAAATATTACGGCGTCCATCCTTGCCGAATCGACCCGGATTTCTCTTAATTCTTCGGACATCGTACATCACCATCAGTACGATCTTACGTCTTATGCGTTCGACACTATATTTTAGGAGGTGGTGGTTATGGCGGGGAGGCAATTATCTCTCTCTCTCTCTCTCTGTATGCCTTCAAAATCGCGTGTTCTTAATTACGCGGAACTTGCGAAAATTAGCGTCTGGCAGGGCAGAGTTTGGTTCTGGCTTGAGGAAGGAAGCAAAAAGTGGTAATTGGAGTGAGGATTTTAGGAGAAGTAAGACTGATGATGGTGCTGGCCGGCCTGCAGGAAACGTAAAGGGGAAAAAGTGAAAGTTCGTAAAAAAAAAAAAAAATGCTGCAAAATTGCGTAAAAGATGCGCAAAAAAGTGCATGAAAAGTAAGTAAAAAAGTGTATACATAATTATTATTAAATTCTTTTTGAAATGAAAGTGTTTTTGTTTGGTGCCTATCTTGATGAATGGAAGTGTATTTAGAGTTTTGGTGTACATGCATATACATGCTTGAAGAATGCATATTTTGTCTTGCCGTTATGTATTGGCAAATGTAACTCATTGAACTTGTACTTAATATTATCAGATTGTAAGGTGCGGGTGAAGTAAAAAAAAGGTTGTCATATTAGCAAAATGTATAATGCTTGCCAGCTGTTATTAGGGTTGGCCTATTTTGTGTTAAATGTAATGGTCATTGATAAAACAAAACAGCCTGATTTTATAATTTTATTCTATTTTTTTAAGTAAAGAAATAAAGATAGTGTATTTCTAAAAATTATAAAACAACCGCCGCTGCTCGATGTTAGTTTGGTTAAAGTGAAAAGAGATTATAGAAAAAGCAGGAACAATGTTGCAGAGAAATACAAGACCTTCATTTTCTCCTTAGAACTCCCCAGGGAAATACCTCGTGCGTGTGTAGGTAGGAAGACAGTCCATGCGTGCATGTGTGTGTGTGTGTGTGTGTGTGTGTCAAGAGGTAGTAAGAGAGCGCTGTGGTGCCGCGGGGAGCCAGTGACTAGGAAACGTATGCCTCCCGGCAGACGTGATCAGCGGTTCCAAGCAGACAATACAGAGATGCAACGGTCCTCCCGTGACTTTGTGGAACATAGTGGAATTAGAGAGCTGAACGCTAAGGTAGGGTGACACGTTTTAATCGAGTGTTTACGAAAATGGGAAGGACGGTATATAAAGTGTTTTAGCTAATGCTGTAAGGTATTAAGCAGCACAACATAATTTATTTTAGCAAATTTATCGTTATTAATTATAGTTCTGGTATGTATCTGTGCGTTGCGTTAGCGCTCATCTCCGCCACCTTAGCAATTGAATCTATGATGGGTAAAAACTCTCTACCCTGCGACATGGTGTGTGTGTGTGTGTGTGTGTGTGTGTGTGTGTGTGTGTGTGTGTGTGTGTGTGTGTGTGTGTGTGTGTGTGCGTTCATCTCCATTAATACTTTTAATTTTGATGATGGGACCCGCACCTGTTCGGTCGTGCTCCCTCGAGAAATCAAACAGAAACATAAAAAAAAGTTATTCGGCTCACTCGGAGGGGGTGAGTAACCATTAGCTCAGTCCCCGTACAGTAATATTAACTGTGCAAATGACCGTTCATATATTATACGCTAGATATCCCTCATGCAACTCCCCTTATTTAGCAGCACTTTTGGGGGAATTTATTTATTTATTTATTTATTCATTTTTGTTTTTTGCTGATAACGTTGAGGAGAAGTGAAGTTGGGTTATCTAAGCACAACAGCTTTTTTGCCAAGAGCAGCAGCAGTCATCCGCCAAGAAGAAAATGAAAGGAGGAAGACACACGAGAAAGTTATATTACATTTGTTTTATTATTATTATTATTATTATTATTATTATTATTATTATTATTATTATTATTATTATTATTATTATTGCTATTATTATTTTTATTATTATTGTTATTATTAATAGTAGTAATAGTTGTAGTAACAATAGTAATTGTAAAAGTAGTAACAATAGAAATAGTGGTAGTAGTGTTAGTAATATTGTATTATGTAAAAGTAGTAGTTGTGGAAGTAATAATGGTAGTATCTTTTTTATAGTCATTACTATTATCACTTTGTTGTTGGTGGCAGATTTAGTTACAGAAAATGTCATTTATAGTTGAGTTAATATACCAGCATTTGTTGATTTATGGTTCCAAGAGGCAGAGGAGGAATGTGAAGTAGCAATGCGAAATCCGAACTCACTTTATCGCCAAACATTAACACGTTGCATTAAACGCTTATGATCATCAAGAAGACGAACCAGACACAAAAACAACCAGTTTCACTATTTCGTAAATGAAAAAATGCAAAAAGAAGCGAAAAAAAGAGAATAGAGAAAAAAAGTGAAAAAAATTACCTTTAGCTTTTCCAAAAGACTATGAACCTCTTCCATTACCTGAGTGCCTCTCTCTCTCTACTCCGGGAAGGGTTCTATTGGCTAATGCCGAGCTGGGACGTCAGGAAAAATAACAGAGTCCCTTTGAACGAACGTGTGTATGAAGCTTTCACAAAACCGCTTTGAAGTCTGGCATGTTGTTGACTGTCGGGATGATTTGCGAGATGGAGGGGTACTTGTTAGTGGCGATGAGTGATGGCTGGATGAGGGTACGTGGACTTCGCTGGATGGGTGACCGATGAGTATGCGGTGAGTGAGTGCCGAGGGTGGATTGGTTGGTGAGGACGAGCAGTAAGTGGTGAATGTCAGTGGAGAGGTGATTTGGTTGGTGAAAGTTTGTTGGTGACGTATTGTATGGTATTCGTATTGTCTGATATTAGGTTTCAGTGTTTTTGCTTGTTTATTTATCTATGTGATTATGTAAGTGAAAGTCGATGAGTATTGTGAGTCAATTAGTTCGTAAAATTGTATATGAGTAACGTTTGATGTTGAATAGGATTACTTATTTGTTCTTTTCCGTTGGTCTGACAGGCGTGAAACCGCTTCATTTACTGACATATATATTGCATGATTATGAAAGCAGTTTGGAAATATATATAAATAGATCAGTTACTTTTTTTGCAACGTCTGTAATTATTATACCGCGCTGTAATTCTCATTTCATGTGTTATTAACGAAAAATGGGGAAAAATACGCATATGCAAATTGATAAAGCTATTAGTGTTGACTGCGCAATGAGTTGTTCAAAATATTATCTGTAATTGTTTGCATGTAATTAAATCGAATACAATTGTACGTTCACTCGAAATATATTACTCTCTCTCTCTCTCTCTCTCTCTCTCTCTCTCTCTCTCTCTCTCTCTCTCTCACACACACACACACACACACACACACACACGATGAAATAATAACTATAATACGCGGTTGTGCGGAGAGAGAGAGAGAGAGAGAGAGAGAGAGAGAGAGAGAGAGAGAGAGAGAGAGAGAGAGAGAGAGAGAGACTTTTCAGGTTACATGGAATTTCAACACATATAAAAATATTGCTAATGAAAATCAACAAATCCATTGGGCGGCCACAAAATCGGGTTTGCCTTTCATTTCGCTTTAACAAAAAAGAAATGCTTTATCAGGGAAATGTAAACAGAAATGGAGTATTCATTTATTTGTCTGTTCATTTAGTTACGGTCATCACTCGTATTGCTCTTGTTGCTGTGGATGTGTTTGTTGTTTTTGCTTGTTTCAGCTGTTGTTTGCCTTTTCTCACCTCAGAAAAAAAAATTATCACGTCTCACGTCACCTATCCTTCCTATAATCGTTTGCAAATTCATTACCCACCTAACATTCGTGTGATATTCAGCTTAACATCCTTTCTTTTCATGGAAGCTTTGGTTACCCTTTTTCTTACACCGCATTGCCGTTTGATAATTTGGCTGCACAGCACAGATATTTGCCTGTTTGAATCATGTGAAACTAGCTTTATTTGTCTGTTAATCGTGTATTAAGTAGAAGCAATTTTGTATGCGTTTTTTGTGTGTGTCTGCCTTCTCTGATTCAATTTGTTAAGTATTATTTGATTTTTCCCTTGGAGGTCGTTTGAATTCCTTCGAAAAATATTCTGTCAAACATTATATTTCTATTTTCCTAAAGCCATGCCTCTGAAACCTGCAACTTCGTTCACTCTACAAGCTCATCTGCGAGTTAGAGGCTCAGGTATATTCCACTTCACACATTATTTTTGCCTCTCGTGTGTTTCCCTGCAACGTGTTTCGTTTTGTATTTAAATATCGAGTAAGGATTATAAATTTAGTTTTCATTTATCTTTCTGCTGCCTGAAAATATTGAGCCTCGGCATCTGAATAAAGCAGTATTGATTCTTTTTCTCTGAGGATTTAAGTCTCCCCCCCCTTCATAATCTCATTTTATTTTAGGTAAACCAGTGATGGTATTGATGTTGAAGTCCCGCATATATTTTGTTTTCATATACACATTTTCCATTTTCTCCCTTACATCCTCAATCGACTTTTTTTCCATTTAGTAGCTTTACAGGGTCCATTTCCAATCCCATTACCATTAGTTTCGTATATCTGTTGAAGGGAGTTGTTGGTTATCTTCTGTAAAATATCTTTCTAATCATAACACACCTGCGTTAATTTTGATTAATGAAACGAATATGTAAACAGATAGAATAGTGTTTATTTGTGTGTGTCTGTTTGTGTGTGTGTGTGTGTGTGTGTGTGTGTGTGTGTGTGTGTGAGAGAGAGAGAGAGAGAGAGAGAGAGAGAGAGAGAGAGAGAGAGAGAGAGAGAGAGAGAGAGAGAGAGAGAGAGAGAGACGTAATATATCTTTCTGTGGCCTAAAGCTCATAGGGTATTCAAACTTGTCATCGTTCAATATTTAAAACAAGAGCACGTGTAAACTTGCTACCTCAGACTCTCCCTCGATCCTAGAAATAGCTATTGTTCTCTGTCCTTCAAAGCCTCCATTTCCTCACATCTCTTCCGCTTATCTGTCCTTTATTCCCCGTCTACATCCTCTTATCTCTCATTCTCTCGCCAACTCACTGACTTTCCTCTCGTCTCTCCCTCCCTCTGACTTCCTCTCTCGCTCCCTCTCTTCCTCTCTTGACTTATTAAGCAGGATTCGTGTTGTTAATTATGAAATTCATCCCATGTGGTGATGCCCCTGCAGCAGAGGCGCTCATTCACCCAGTGCATTTCTGCCGGAGATAGAAACCCAACACATAACAAATTCTTAATATTTAGTCGCCTGTGGATAGTTTCTTGTTTCAGGTACTATTCTTCTTGCAGTGTGTGTGTGTGTGTGTGTGTGTGTGTGTGTGTGTGTGTGTGTGTGTGTGTGTGTGTGCAATTAATGAAAAGGAGTATTCCGTGCGTGGAAGAAAAATCAAGTAGAAGCAAGAAGTAAGAATATGTTCAGGAAGATAGATATGTGCAGCCTGAAGTAGAGACTCGAAAGCAAAAGTAGTAAATAAAAGTGTATGTAAAAGATGCGTTCTGTTGGATTAAAAAAATAGGGTATAAAGAAGAAGAAGAAGAAGAAGAAGAAGAAGAGGTAGAGAATTGCGATACGGAAAACAGTGTTGGTAGAAATACCAAGAAAGATGGATAAAGCTTGGTGTAGAGACTCAAAAGGAAAAATAGTTAGAAAAGGAGTGTGTAGAAAAAGGTTGTTCGGTAGGTAGAGGTAATAGAACGAGAGTTAGTAAATTGAGAAATAGGAATAAATGGAGATAGGAATATGGATATGCATGTAGCTTGGAATATGCAAAAGCCCAAGCAGTAAAATGATTATGTTATTGATGAAAAATATTTCATGAATATAACAGAGTAAGAAAGGATTAAGGGAAAAAAATTCTTACTGAGCGAGAGAGAAAAACAATTTCTAAATGTAAGAGAAGTAGTGGAAGGCTAATAAAGGAATATATATAAAAAAAAAATTGATTGGAAATAATACCTTGCGCTTAACGTAAATTGGGAGTGGAGGAATTGTAAATAAAGAAAACAAAATGGCTATATTAAATATGAAAGGAACTGGGAATGCAAAAGAAATTACGCACCGATTATGTAAATACGAACGTAAAAATAACTAATATTTGAAACTTCTCACGGTGATACAAACACTCCTTTCTTTCGCCTGCCGCACCTACCCCCCCTACCCCCCCCCCCCACACCTACCTACCTACCTACCTTCCTTCCTTCCCACCTACCTACCTACCTACCTGCCTACCTACCTACCTACCTACCACCATCACCACCACCAGAAGGAAACCGGTCAGGCTCATGCGCGGCATTCCCAGGCGGCGACATTGTGTGTGCCCCTGCCGCACCCCGGGCCGCCACCCCGCCCGGCATGCCAAGAGGCTGACCCGCGGCCATCAAAGCATCGCGGCTCCTCTTTTGTCACCGCATCCTATGTGTAAAGATTGGCCGAACTGGAAAAGTAAACCGTGCTGTTGATCTTGTGATAGTCCGAAAAGAAAAGTAAACTCGTGCTGTTGTCGGGATAGTGTGTAAATATTTTATAACCTCTATTAAACTTACTCATCTTACTCAAGTCGTTTAGCAAGAGAGAAAATAGAATGAGTATATTTTATTTTTGGGAAGATTACTTAGAAAATTTGCACTTATTTATTTATATATATAGATATATATATATATATATATATATATATATATATATATATATATATATATATATATATATATATATATATATATATATATATATATATATATATATATATATATCAAAACTATAACCATACACATTTTATTTTTTGCTAAATTAATGTACAAGTCTAAAGCAACTACCAAGTCGTTACAAGAGATTTATGAGTACGGGAAACTGCGTAATAATGATGTAATACTACCCGGAATGGCACTATACGCGTATGGGGTGTAGTATGGGAATGTAATGCTTCTAGGAATAAGTGGAAAAGCCTCAGTCCATAATACTATTCCTTATGGCATATGAATGCCGTTATTCTATTAGTTAAAGGATTAATAAGACTACCCCGAGAATTTGTAATGTGGCGTTTCTTGGAATGGAACTATGACCTATTGAAAGCCGAAGAGAAAACGTCACGAGTTAGGAGGGATTATGGAACAGAAGACATGAGAGAAGCAGATGTGGCAAAGAGGTGGGGGACAGAGGGAAGGCGACGTCCAATAAGAAATATGCAGAGGAAAGGGAAGGGCACGAAAGAGATTGAGGTAAGGAAAAAGGAAGGACAAGCAAGAAAACTACGAGAATATGGTTATGTAGGAAGGTGGATCTCCGTTTATAGATAGATATAAGGGAAAGGGAAAGGCCACGAAAGGAAACAACAGGAGTATAGTTATTAAGGAAGGTGGACGTCTGAAAAGAGATATAAGTAAGGGAAAGGAAATGGCACTAAAGAAAACAACAAGAATACTGTAATGAAGAATAGAGGACGTCTGGAAGGAGATAGAGATAAAGGATAGGGAAGAGCATGAGAGGAAATGATATACAGTGATGAATGGAGTAATCAGTGAATGGCGGATGAGGTGGTGCGGATAAGCGTAGAGGCTGGCTGGCTAGAGGTTGCGGCGAGGACAGGTGAAGGGAAGGTCAGCTGAGTTGTGTAGGTGTGTGTGTGTGTGGGGGGGGGTATAGGCAGGTGCATCCCAAGGCCAGGCTTCCTGCTAACTCACCCCTCCACGTTTTTTTTTTTCTATCTTTTTTTATTGTGTTTCCTCGTTTCATTCGTATAGCTTATTGCTTCGTTTCGCTTCATATATTTTTCTACGCATTTTCATTCCATCTTAAGCAGTGTTCTCTTAAGTGGACTGCGCACTTTTCTAGATTAATACAACTCTCGCACTTCGTTTCTTTTACATACTTAAATTTTTACTTATTTCAATTGCTTCTTTTCTTAGCTAGACATTTTCCTTTCTTCTGCTAACCAACTTTTTATTTTAACCGTTCATATTTCTCATGCAGCATTAAATTTTCCTGCGGTAGTTAATTTCCCACCCCTGTGTAATTCTTTCCTTGCAGGTGAATAGGTAATCTTCTGTGGTAATTCATTATTTTTTTTCATAAGTAGCACAATCTTTTCCTCAGGCAGCTCCTTCCCTTCTCAGGTAAATCATCCACTTCCCTCACGCTCCTCCTCCTTCTATTCTTCCCTCCTGACCCTTAATTCGCCTCCCCTGACCCGGACGCCTCCCCTGGTGTCGGCACGAGTTACAATTAATGCTATGATTACAGGTAACTAAAGTGTGATTAAACGAAGAGCAATTTCCTTCTAGATCAACTCACGTGGAGGCGATTCCAGCACTACACACCTGAAGCCTAATTGCAGTATTTAATAATTCGTGCACCGTTAATGAGCTTTTCAGTGCATTGATTACGTGGCTTTAATTATGAACGTTAACCTTTCCGAGGTCGTCATAACCGTCTGACCTATGAATATATGCGGCTCGCTTCCTTGCTCAGGTAATCTTTAATAAGCAACCTGTCGGAAAATGAACACCTGGGGCGGCTCGTTCATCTCCAGGCTCGCCCCTCGAGTAAGGTTGTTTCAGTACCGGGTTTTTCATTGCCAGCCCAACCTTGGCCCCTCGTGAGCCGGCTAGGGCAGGCTGAGACTTGCTTGTAATTAGCTGCCTGTGTTTTTCAAGATTTACAAGTGCCCTTATTGTTATTTACCATGTTCCCTTTCCTTCTGTGATGTGTGCTGCGTTTGCTTATTTAAATGGTAATTTTTCTTGTTATTAATATATACAATGTTTTCGTCTCCTTATATTTATTTTTTACATCCCCGCCTATAGCGCCGGTAGGCTTTCTTCAGGGGCTAGATGGTCGGCCCAAGCCCGTCATGGCGCAGGCAATTTTTATAGTGGCGCCAGTTATGCTTGGCTCATGCTGCTCCCCGGAACTCGTTCTTGATTCACTGGACGGTTTCCTCTAGAGTCCGGGTTGATGGGTGGTCTTTTGTACAGCATGTGGGTAGTCTTTTAGGCACTCGGCGGTGACTGAAAAATACCAGGTGGTAGCGTGGGGATTCGAGCCGACGTTGTCCATGGCGTGGTGAATGTGACCCCAGCACGCTAACCACTCGGCCACCGCCTTGAAAATTTCTGTAATTCTTCATCCATATTTTTGTTTGTGTATTTTACTGTAATGGATTGTCACATTACCTAATCTGAGAGAGAGAGAGAGAGAGAGAGAGAGAGAGAGAGAGAGAGAGAGAGAGAGAGACTTGTTTGTTGATTTTTCCTCAAATTCTTTTGGTGTAATACTACTATTTTTTTTTTTTTTATCTGTAACTTGTTCCGTTATTGAAATGTACCCCTTTTACAATTTAGAAATTTCGTTTCAATACAATTTTGTATTGCTCTCAGTCTTATTCAACTTAAAATTTAATATGTACAAATGCTCTCTCTCTCTCTCTCTCTCTCTCTCTCTCTCTCTCTCTCTCTCTCTCTCTCTCTCTCTCTCTCTCTCTCTCTCTCTCTCTCTCTCTCAGTTTCCAGTAATGTTTTTATTGTTACCGTGCACAACGAATTCTATACTGGATCGCGAATGATTAAATATTCAATAATATTCAATAATACTTCAATATCGCTTCTCTAGTTGTAGTTTTGCTATATTTTTGGAGCCTTTCTCTCCTTTCTTTCCTTCTCCATGCGTCCCCTACCTCTCAATTATTTTTTTTTCGTTCCCTTCCTCTATCTTTCTCATTTTGTTCTCCCCTGTTTTTTTCTTTTAACTCCTTTGGTCCTTCTTCCCCTTCATGTTTGGTATTCCCTTCCTTCTCTCTCATTCCATCTTCGGGTTCATGCTGTCATCCTATTTTCTGTATTTCTTACCAGCTCTTCCCTTTTCCTGCCTTGCCATCTCTATTCTGTTCTTTTTCTTCTTTTCTGCCGTATTTATATTCCTCTCATTCTTCCTTCTTGATCATATATTCTTACATTTCCGCTGTGTATTATTGTTCTACTCTTCCTTTCTAGTTATTTATTCCTATTTATTATGCTTCAGTGGTTCCATGGTTTGCTTATCTTCTTATTCCTAACGTATTTACCTCTTCCCCCGTCTGTACCTGATCATTCTTAACCTACGCCGCGTCCTTCCTCCCACACCTGCTCATTCCAGGGGAGTCGAGGGCATAAACTAGCGGGCAGGGCCTTCAGGCTCCTCAGCAGGCCATTAAAAACAAAACGTTGGCCTATGGAGCTTAAGGTCATGTTTTTCTCACCTTCCATGTCTCTTAAAAGTCCTTATAGGAACCGCAGAGTCCCAAAGCTACATATTTTTAAGTAATTTCTCGTAGAGTTATTCCGGCGCAAGCTTGTGGTTGACCGTAAGTCTCGTTGCCAACGCGGGATCATTGGGTATCCTCGTTTTTATTCTTGGTCTCTACGCCGTGACCTTTCTTTCCTATCTTGGGTGTTCCTGGGTCGCGTCACGTCTTGGTGTGATATCAGAAGGTATTGAGGTCGAGGGTAAAGCACGAAGGGGTTTGTTATCGAGGAAGTCGTTCTGGGAGATCGCGGTGTCTGGCAACCATTTCTCAGCCTCCAATGAGATGACATCTTTTGCCTTGCACCTGCCGCTTCCCCCTACCCTTGCCTGGCCACTTCTCTCCCTCCCGTTACCTGTCCACCTCTCCCTCTCCCTTGGCCCTGCCGCAACTCCCTCTCTCCCTCCTTCTTCCTCCCCTCATGACGACCTTCTCACGACCTGCATGGCCAAGGAAGGGGAAGAAGAGAGTTAAAGGATAATAGAATAACTGAGTACAGAGATAGGAACATGAAGTATTAATTGCACGGAAAATTAGTCTCGTGTATCGTGAATCGTACATGAAGAAGTACAGCAAATTTGGATTGTGGTACCGGGTTGAGGAAGCGAGGAAAAGGGGAAGGGATGCTGGCTCTGGGGGAGGAATGAGTTACGAGAGTGTGGGGGTGAAGGCAAAGGTAAGCTGACCAACACCTGCCTTTCCGTACCTTCCTCACTCCGTCCGAACACGCAGACCTAAGAATAATAGAACGGAAATGGGAAAAATCAACAAGACAGTGAAAAAAGCTAAACAAAAAGTTAAGAAAAAAAAGTTATGAGAACATCATTGATAAAACGAGGAAAGGAAATACTAAACACGTAAAAAAAGACAATAAAATGACTGTAAAAGAGGAAAAGGAAGAAAACAGTGGAAGATTGATTGATTAATTGATTTAAATTAGGCACCGCAACAAAACAGTGGAAGAGGGGAGAATGGAGGGAAAGAAGGCAAGGAAGTAGAATATAAGTGATGTGGAAAACGATAAAAAAGAAAGAGAACATTGGGAAGGAGGGGGAGGAAGAGTCAGAATAAACCCACAACAGAAAACAGGCGAATTGATATTCTTGAAAGTGTGATAGTGTGTGAATATATCACTGCTTAATGATGGTTGTTCCCTGCGGCCACCAACGGGAAATGAGTTATTACTCATGATTCTTCCGACCTCCATTTACTCATCCCTCACCTTCTATTCACCTGTCCCATCGCCGCCTTCCTTCCTATCCTGACATCGAGTCTTTCCACCCTCTCAGCACTTTTTTGGGTCAGTCACCTGGCAAATCTCAGGTAAATTGCTCACCTCTTGAATGTGTGTGAAGATTTTTCCTCCTTCCCCCTTCTTTCTTCATTCCCGTTGCTCCCTTTCTCCCGCACTTTCTCTCCCTCCTCTTCCTCTCTCTCCTTTTCCTCCAGTGCTTCCTCTGCCCCTCTGTCCCTCTGTAAGGTGTGTTATATATGAAAATTAGTTTATGCTTATGGAATGAGCCTAGTTGGGATTGATTGCTTCCTCTCTGCTCATTGATTCAGGAATGATCTTTTTACATAATTGTTAATTTCTTTGCCTCTTTCAATATGTAGTTTTAATTTGGTTTCTGTTCCTGATTTCTGTCGTTCCTTCATTTAGTCTTTAGTTATATCATTGTTTCATCGTTGCGTATTTTTTAATTGGAATTTGCGCACTATGTCATGCTTTAGCCTCAGCAGCGAAAGTGAAAGTATGCCTATTTACAAGGTCTTGAAAGGAACTAGGCGAGAGAGGGAAGGTGTGAAAGGAAGATAGAGGGGAAAGTTGAGTAGGTAAACAGGTATGAAAAAGGGTGAGGGAGGGGGAGTTTTACCGCTTTAAAGTCTGCACGATTCACTAACTCATCTCGAATATTTATTCCTGTGCCCTCCTTTCCGGCGGGTGAGTTATGCCCTCCCGTGCCTCCCCCTGCTGCTCCTACCTGGCCGGGCGTATAACCAGGTACGTAGACACGCCCTCTCGTCCTCAGCCACGCCCTTATCTGCACGTATTTAGCTCAGGTGTTGCGTGCCTGTTCCTACTTTGCGAGATTTAGATGTATTTGCACGCAGGCGTTCTTGATATTTTTAAATGTGGTGTGTATTGAGCGGCATGCATTTCCTGATATTTATACTCACTTCCTGTTATTGTGTTGTTTGTGTGTGTGGACGTTAAGCAGTGTATATTTACGTGCGAGGTGTTTCGGAATATATATTTAATGATATCTCGTTAAAAGCATATTGGTCACCATTAGATTTCTAGATTGTGTATGTGCGTGTTCCATGTTGTGTATATTATTGATATGGTTGGCTTTCTAGAATATAATTCGTGATACGTGGCTAAAAAGAGAACTGATGGTAACTAACGTTGTAAAATGATATAAAAATATTTGCTAAGGGTTTTACGTCGTAGTGATATATTTATGGTTCTTTTTTTAACTATATTTTCTCGAGGATACTGACTTAATAGTTAATGCACAATGACGTTACTCAACTATGACGGCATCTTTCTCGTTAATCTACTCACTGAGGGGTTTTGTAATACACCTTGACGCCATCACGTAGAGAAGCGTGTTTACCTTGCCTGGACCCTATCACGTATACGCCCAGGTGTGTCGCCTTCCAGTTTTTACCTGCTATCATTAGGCTCACCAGTTTTACACAAATCCTCACAATTCAAAGCAACATTTCCCCGTGTCCGCCGCTCAAGGAGGACTAGTTACCAGAAATCAGATATTTTATTATTAGATATTCCGTGATGCGTGCACCTGCGGAGACTCACCCCCACGAAGCAAAGGTCAGCAGTGAGCGAAACTTGGGCGGGCGGGTTTGCCTTTGCTGACCTGCGGAAGTTTTCATCTTGATCCGAAGACTTGCGGCCGTATAGATCCCCTCCTTTGACACGTTGCGCCGATTACGAAATCCCGCCTTGTCTGGGTATTTTGCTGCTGTTTTTAATTTTTAACGCTCCCTTGTGGCAGAAGTGGTCCCTTTTCAATGTATGATTATAGTGTTTGAACAGCGAAAAAACAAATTTGGCGAGGTGTCATGTTCCCTTGTTTCATATTCAGCAAATTATCTCACTCTTAAGTTCTCCTTTATCCAGTACATTTGCTCAAAGACAGTCTTATTAAGGGGCTGTATATTTGTAAGATTTTATCATCTCATTGTTGTTGGTTTACAAAGTAGTTGAAAGTTAAGGTCATTTGCTCTGGGGTGGCTACCTGTATTAACATTCATGAAACATACCGTATATTGCCCCATGCCTGTTAACATACAGCAGCAGTACGTAGCTCACCTCTCACACCCCAGGACCCTTCATCCATATATATACACCACCCCACTCTACATTCTCCTCAGCGCCACGCACTCGGAGGCACGCAACTCCTGGCTGAAGCTACGAGTAAGCATTTCCACTTTGCTAATGGTGCAGAAGCCCCACCGTTTACATTTCCCCGTCTGCCTGCGCCTCAGCTACTCGCGGCCGAAAATGTTCCTTGTTCAAACGCTTTCCTGAGACGATTCATAAGTCTTTCACACGGTTTGCCAGGCTCTGTGACTTGTTGACCGAGTAAAGTTCTCATTAACTCTGTATAGACTTCTACTTAATTAATTTCCAGGCTAGATGGCTTACAAGCACAGCCTGTGAGGGATGGAGGGATGGAAGGAGAGTGGGTGGCTCGCTGAAACTCGAGAGATCAGGAGTAAGGAAAGGAGAGACGGGAAGGAGGAGAAATGTTGAGTTAAAATGGCGAGAACTAGCGAGTATACGTAGGATCAATAGTTGTGGAAATGTTGGAGGGGCTTCGCGTTATGCCGCGCTGTTCAAGTACTCGCCATTTTCGCATTCGTAAGACGAGGTTATGATGTATTTTGACGGAGCCTTGACACTTTCAGGCGCAGGAAAAAAGGATACGAAATTTATAATGAAACTGAAAGGGCAGGAAGAAAGAGAAAAGGGAGAAAGAAGAGTAGATGGATAGATAGTGTGTGTGTGTGCGTGTGTGTGTATGTGGTCATGAGAGAGGAGGGAAAAGGGGGGAGGGGGGGTCTTCACTAAACCTTGGCCGGTCCTCTCCAAGGGATGAGCGCCCTAGGATTAAAGGATTTCCCGCCACCACGCCACAGGTCTAGATGTTGTTGTGCCATGGAACTGCAGTCACCGTGAGGTCAAATACAGTTACAGGGCTGCAGTACAACAACACAACCGCCGGAGACAGAAACAGTTATCAAAGCAGACGAAAGTAGACTGAAAAAAAGCCGCCAGGTGTCATATTTTGAAGTTCCTGTTATTATAAGAACATAAGAACATAAGAGCGTATGGAGTTTGCAAGAGGCCGGTCGGCCTATACAAGGCAGCATTGATTTTAATTGACAAAACGGGATGACAACAAATTAACCGATATAGTATCCATTATCTCACCCATTCCCACTACTACTACTACTGTACTACTACTACCACCGCCACCACCACTACTACTACTACTACTACTACTACTACTACTACTACTACTACTACTACTGCTGCTGCTGCTGGTGCTACTTCTACTATCAGCACCGATACCGCAGAAGTTCCTTCACCAATAGCACCATTTCCTTTACCATTATCACTACCATTATCTCCACCAACGTGTCCTACTCTTTACTGGCAACAGATTACAGATTGCATATTCACTTATGGCTAAGCTCCAAAGAAGCTTTGTCTCTACGTACGTGCGTGCGTCTGTGTTTCGCTCATGTTTTATTCATACAGCAAAGTGGAAATGCTGAGGCGAACTTACACACACACACACACACACACACACACACACACACACACACACACACACACATACAGGTCTAGTTTTTTATAGTTTTCTAAAAACATGTCTGCCCTGATGTTTTTATATGTATAATATTGTCATGGGTGAATACGTGAATATTTTGATAAAAACAATCATCACTGAGTATTTGTGAACTTCCGATGTTCAAACGAGTGTCCTCCATTATGTCCACTACCTGTTGACCTTTGTCGATTTATTTGGCCACAGTAACTTTGTGTGTGTGTGTGTGTGTGTGTGTGTGTGTGTGTGTGTGTGTGTGTGTGTGTTTGTTTATTTGTTTGTTTGTTTGTTTGTTTGTTTGTTTGTGTGTGTGTGTGTGTGTGTGTGTGTGTGTGTGTGTGTGTGTGTGTGTGTGTGTGTGTGTGTATACATGAATGCTAGATAAATATAACTTTATACATAAATAAGTATCTTTATGCGAAGAAGAAATCGTAATGAGTAAGATTTTTAATAATCACAGCAGCTCACAGATTATGCACTACAAAGTTTTGTAGGAAATACGCACAGCGGCTTATGTGGCAAATGGACACACATCGTAATCCTGCTCCGAGCTGGTTGACGTCAGTAATATTAGGGAGAGACGAAAGAGTACCAGGATACATTTTTTTTTCTTGCGGTGGTTGGGGAGGCGGCGGCGCGGTGGTGGATTGTGTGGGTCTTAGCTGAACAAGTCAATGACGGAAACAGGAGTGGCAGGGCGGGAGCTGCAAATTTGATCCCCTCACAGGCCCGTCCGTAACTGTATCACACTTTCATGTTATTACGTTTCAGTTCACTTTTCTCGTAATTGGTGGGGTGTGTGAGTGGTGTATACTATAAACCATAGAGGTATATATTCAGGTGTATTCCCCAGGTAGAGGAGAGCGAAGAGGGGAGCCTGTCTGCCTTTCCTTTACAATATTCAAGTTACTCTCAAGATCAGAAAATTGGCGTTATTCCTAGTTGCTCTATTTCCGTTTCTCACGTGGAAAGCTGGCGTAGTATACCTGCTATAAACTTAAGCTAACTAAGGTAACTTGTGTGTAAACCCCGGTCTTGAATATATATATATATATATATATATATATATATATATATATATATATATATATATATATATATATATATATATATATATATATATATATATATATATATATATATATATATATATATATATATATATATATATATATATATATATTATATATATATATATATATATATATATATATATATATATATATATATATATATATATATATATATATATATATATATATATATATATATATATATATGGTATAAGTCTTTGTGTACTTATGATTCACTGTTTCTTTACTTAATACCTTAGAACACGAGATTGAAGGTCATGTTTTGTGTGCTTCTCTTCAGGAGCCTTCACAGTATCATGTTAGTAGTGTTTGCTATTCCTTCTCTTGAGCCGTTCAAGCCACTAGTAAGTGGTTTTTAGCTGTACTTTCGGGAGTGTAGGTGAGCATGGAGTGTAAATAATTCTCTGAACGTTAAGTAACATTGGCATGTAAAACATACGTAAATTCTCATCCATCGTTAGCAGCGTTCATGCTTTTTAGTTCTCGCTTATCCTCTATAGTGTCATCTTTAGCTGAGTGATCATTTCCTTATACGTCTGTAGAAATACCAAAACGTGCATTGCTACTACGACAGCCACGCAGAGCCAGCCTATATGCCGCAGAACAAAACATCTATAAAATAGCATGAGCAGGGCACCGACGCCATGTTCCTCCCTTCTTTACGCAACTGTACAAGGAACATAACGTGTACCGCTTCCGACGGCGGCCACGAATAGCCAACATGCCGCTGAGGAGCCTCGCGGGAAATGCCACTAGAGGGCCACCACCATTATGCCCCTCGCCGCTAAGTGCCAAGGGATATGTCGGCTTTGTTAGTAACAGGCACTAACAAAGTCGCTAAGCTGAATGCCACGCTGGGCTTGGTGCTCCTGCCAGGGGGCGTCACGGGCGACAGTATTTCATTACGGTAAAGTGATAAGTTAGTTTGACGCTTCAGGTCCCCGCGGTAGTCAGATTGGTAATGGTGTTAGGCTCGCTGGCGTCCAGTGGTGGTGGCCGCGATGAGGTGGTTATTAGTGGAGAGTGTGTTTGTGTGTGTGTATCTGTCTTTATTAGTGTGTGTGTGTGTGTGTGTGTGTGTGTGTGTGTGTGTGTGTGTGTGTGTGTTTATAGCTTTCCTTCTCCCTCCTGCTGCAGCACTTTCTATTGGCTCGACGTGGGTCCGTATATAAGGACCGTCTCCACCGCTCCGTGATACATGTGTTGCCATGGTCGAAGCACTGTGCTGTGGATGTTTTTCGTACCATTATTACTACTATCGGTATTATTATCATCATCATTACTTCTTTATATTGTCGACATAGTCCGTAAACCTGCACAGGAGTTAATAACATCATAGAAGGATATAAAAGAGAAAATACACTACTGTACATCATTGTGGGAAACACTTTGCTGACATACATAATTCAAAATAGGAGAGTAGGAGACCGTGTAGAAAATAACTCACGCGCCAAATATGCATCGAATATCCAGAGATTTTTTTTGTGTTGTTATCTCCTTATCAGACCCCAGAGAAAGGGACTTAGGTCATGATGGCTGCGTTAGGCGAATTAGGAAAGGTTTAATGACATGACATTCTTGAGCTAAGGCACCCATTCTGCCGGTTCATTAAGACGTTTCTTCGAAGTGGCTCAAATATATTCGTATTTATCTAAATATTTCTGTCGACAATGGATTGACTGGATTGCCCGTTCTATAGATAGATAGAAAGATTGATTGATGGATAAACAGACTGAGAGAGAGAGATTGAAAGTCGTTGAACTCCTGGAGCGCGTGGTTACCTACTCTTGGTTCATTAGTTCACCTACCTGGCCGCTGACCACGTAATTAACCGCACACCTGGAGAAAAGTACTGTCACGTGGGACAGTAACTCACCTGGCCCGACCGCAGAGAGAGAGAGAGAGAGAGAGAGAGAGAGAGAGAGAGAGAGAGAGAGAGAAATTATTTTAATTTATTGTAGTTGGAAAAGAACGAAAAGAAGGAAAGAGACAGCAAATATTAGAGAGAGAGAGAGAGAGAGAGAGAGAGAGAGAGCGCACTGAAGTATAATAGAAATGTCTCTTTTAAACGAATTTTGTGAAGGAGCCGACTCTGTATACTGAAATGTAATGAAGGTTAAACACTCCATAATTATGACGATGGAAGAGAAGTGGGTTGTGTAATGGAGGAAAAGTAAAGGGTAGCAAAAAGATGAAAGGCCCTCCAGCATAAAAGGAAAAGAAAATATTTATAAAAAGACGGTCGTACATTAAACCCTGCCGGAGAGAATTCAAGTGATGAGCCAATTAGCAATTTTTTTTTTTCCTTCTGGTATTTTTGTTTTGTGTGTGTGTCTGATCAAGTGATAACAGGAAACCATGATCACGTATTTGGTCTTCTCTATTAGTTATTCCACTTCCTCCTCCTCCTCCTCCTACTCTTTCTTTTCCTCTTCTTCCTGCCTCTTCTTCTTGACTCTTCTTCTAGGTGTGTGTATTTCTTCCTTCCTTTCTTCCTTCCTTCCTTCATTCATATATCAATTTCTCTCTCTCTCTCTCTCTCTCTCTCTCTCTCTCTCTCTCTCTCTCTCTCTCTCTCTCTCTCTCTCTCTGTGTTCTGCGGTCAAGGGGCTCCGAGGCCAAAGCTTTACGTTCAGAAAAACTCATAAGTATTCGATTCTGTGTTTATGTCCGATGGTGTACTGTGCTTCTTCGGGCGAGTCTCCTTTCCCTCTCTCCTTCGCTTCTCCTCTCCCTCCTGCTTATTCCCCCCCTTCGCTCCTCCTACTTAATCTGTCCCTCCTCCTCCAAGCCTCTCCTTTTGCTCTTCTGTCCTCTTCCTTCTACTTATAACCTCTTCCTGTTCCTTGTCTTCCTTCTCCATCTGCACTCCTTTTCTTTCAAGTAATTTTCCTCCTCCTTTTGCATTCTTCCTTTTTCGCTTTGCAGTTTCCTCCTCCTCCTCCTCCTCCTCCTCCTCCTCCTCCCACCACTACCGCTGCCACCTAAGTAAAGCCCCGGAGGCAGCGAGGGAAGATATATGTTTCCCTGTCGCTGTCTGCTTTGCTTTTATTTTTTTACTGGTATTATTTTATTTTCCCGTGAAGCGTCCGAAGGTCTCATAAGCATAAGGCAATATTACATTCACGAGCAGTGTTTTGTGTATCCATGCAAAATTTTCCCTGTTTTGTTTAGAATTGGATTGGTGTTTAATATTAGGTTTGCAGGTGAATCTAAGGCCTAAACATTTCGCGGCATACACATACATATTTGATTCGGTTTTCGTAGAGGTTATGTGTATTTGCATAGGTTGTTTTATGAGCCTAGTGATAGTTTAACAAGGCTTCTCTACCATGAATGTAAAAAAAAGTACTCATTAGAACCAGAGTATTTTTTTCTGTGGCCTTTGAAAATATTTATTGTGAGAGCCGAAAGTGCCGCACATTGCTCAGTCCATAATGCTACAAACAATAAAAGTCAGAGTATAGCTTCAACGTTCTATTCTTGAACTTTCGCAGCACCCAAACCCCTCCAGGCAAGATTTATGCAGCCTGGATAGGAGAAAAAGGATAAAAAGTTTTGTTGGTCGTGCAATATACGAAAGGGTGCGATAAATACGATGGCCAGGTGAATGCATAATGTAAATGGAGGGAATTTATCTGAAAGCAGGAGTAGGTAAATATTGTACAGCGGCGGCGCGCGTGGAGGAGGAGGAGGAGGAGGAGGGGACAGAGATAGAGAGGGATAGAGGGAAGGAGGGGAGGGTCCTTTTATTTCCAACAGATTGAGTCCATGGGAAATAATCACTAGCTTAATAAATAAACATAAATAAGTAGTTTTTAATTCGAAGTCGTATATTTACCGTAACGGTTTTGTAAGTTATATATTCATGAAGTGCATTCTTAAGATAATGAGGTGCATTTCTGATTAACTATGACTCATTAGAAGCTTCACCTTTATGTTCGAATAGATACTACAACTTTTTATATTTTTGCCTTTTGTGTTCTCTTACATTGTTCTTCCCTTTCGTTCTTTCTCTGGTCACTCACTCTCCCCTCCTGCACTACCTTCCTTTTCTCTCTCACTTTTTATTCAGATTTGTTTCTGCTCTCATTCTTTTCCTTCCCTATTTGTTTGTACTTGACTCGTATTGCTTTTCCTTTTACCTTTCCTTCCTTCACGTTCTCTCACTTTTCTTCCTTTGAACTTTCCGATATCTCTTTGCTTCACTCTATTTCACGTATTTCCCTACCTATGAGATTCCAAGTTTTCTTACTTTACTCTCTCCCTGGTTACCTAGTTTTCTCTCACGAATTTAATAAAGATTGTAAACTTAGCAATGGCCACAAGGTAAACTTCATCGAATGTCCCAAGTTCTTGAATTACGATGGAAAAAAATATCAGAAACGTAAGGCCAACCCATGAAGGGAGAGCTGTTGTTTCAAAGGTAAATATTAATATCCATAATAAATGATTCGTGTAATGACGGGAACGGTAGGTCATAGGAAATAATGAGAAAAAATAAAGCAAACTGATAATGAACTGATAACTCAGGAGGAGGAAAAGAGAAGGAAGCTAAAGTGGATGAGAATATTAGGCTCGTGGGCGAAACCAAAGAGGATTTTATTGAAGAGTTAATTGGATATGTATTTCCAAGAACTAAGAAGATGGTAATTGAATTTTTAACGTATGTGCAATTACCAGAGTCTACTTCTTATTGTGTGCTCACGCGTTGTATCTTTTCCGTGTGTTCTTAGGTCATATTTTTGTTATTATTTTCAATTTGGTGCTTTGTGTATACATTATGATTACTTTTTATGTATTTTTCATGCTTCTCATAGCGTCGGGAGAGAGAGAGAGAGAGAGAGAGAGAGAGAGAGAGAGAGAGAGAGAGACCTATTTCTCATGGCTTTATGAATGGGGTGATCGCCTAGCAGTTATTTGTGTGTCATAACTTGGCAGCAGAACGAGAGTCGTGTAAGAAACGACCACGCTAAGAAATTGTCGTGGAGCCGCTAAAGGCTGTGCTGGTCGCTGCTTGGAGTAGTATTGTTGTTATTATTTTTGTTGTTATTGTTGTTGTTGCTGCTGGTGTTGTTCCTGCTTTTGTTTATTTTTTTATAGCAGAAGCATCAGTATTAGTGTTATTTTAATTTTATGTGTTTGTTATACTATTTTACTTATTTAACTCCTTTCCTCTAATATATTAACACCTAGTTCCCATATGGTGCGCGTTTTTATCATGGTTACGGTCATAAATCACACACACACACACACACACACACACACACACACACACAGACAGTTTTGCCCAACCTTATAATCTCCTTCACATATACCATCACAAACATAGCATACGTATATACACACCTTTTCACCTCTCCACGCGTTCACTCCCCTTATACAACCATTTTTTTCCCTCCGTATATTTCTCTCCTCCCAGCCGCGTAGTATTTGATAAAGCCACTTTCATCTATGCCTTTCCCGGCGCCTTTCTCACCATCCCCACGTCACGCTTCACGGAACTTTAATAATATGAAGTGAATCGGCTTGCAAATGTTTCTCCTCACACTTCTCGCCACCACCGAGCACCTCATGTTTGTTCCATCCGGGTTTTGGCCTTTGTGGTGCTGTTTTTCTTCTCGTTTGAGTTTGTTTCTCCGTGTTTATTTGCCTTGTATATTTATTAGTGTTGTGCTTTCTCGGGTAAAGGTTTGGTTGGCTGCATCTAGTTCGACTGAGCCTTGGGTGTTGCAATAGTTTCGGCTTTGAGTCTTTTTCCGTTTCAATATATCTATTTTTGTTGTTTTCATGTGATTCTTTCCTTCCCTCTTGTGCCACCAGCCAATGTTTGTTTTATTTGACTGAATTTTAAAGTGTGTGTGTGTGTGTGTGTTTGTGTGTGTGTGTGTGTGTGTGTGTGTGTGTGTGTGTGTGTGTGTGTGTGTGTGTGTGTGTGTGTGTAATTCACCACGGCCTGATCACGAGTTGGACTCGCTTTCGCCAGCAGGTACCCTCCCGATGAGAGTAAGTGCTCATTTCGTCGATCTCTGGGTACTGCCAGGACCTCACACACCACACACCCCATTCCCCTTGCTCAAAGGGGGACAGTAACCACTCTTAGTCAACCGAAAGAATCCACCCTGAGCGGGGCTCGAACCGCCGCCTGTTTGCCCGTTAAGCCTCGCAGCGCAGCGCTCTACCGATTGAGCCACCGGAGCGATGTGTGTGTGTGTGTGTGTGTGTGTGTGTGTGTGTGTGTGTGTGTGTGTGTGTGTGTTATTTTCGGCCCTTTGTTTTTTTTTAGAATTTTTGGTTTGTTATATGGATTGATTGTCTTTTTTCTCATAAACATCTTCTACCTTTTTGCTTTTAATCGATTTACTGCGATATATTTACTCTATATTTTCATTAAATCTTTTGTACCTTCATGTTTCTTTGCCGTATATATATAAAACTATTTATTTTTTATTGATTTTGTCTTCCCCTTTGTTAATACCTGCTTTCGTGTATTAAGTCTTTTACAGTTTTGTTTTTCTATGTTTTTTCTTTGTCTTAATTATTCCTGCTTCTGTTCCAACATGTATCACTTCCCTGCGGTCCGGAGCTTCAAGTTGAGCCATAAAGTGTCCCTTCTTTTAACTTGGACCATCAAGCTTCCGTCCCCTTCTTTCATTCTCATTTTTCCTCGTCATTGTTCCTCGTCTCTGAACATCATCTAAAAGTCTCCGCGTCACCATCCATCATCATTTCACTTAGGAAGGACGAAAGAAACCTGGAATTCTTCCCTCCTTTCCTTTTTTTCCTCCCCTTGTGTCGGCGAGTGGAGGGAACGCGGCGTGTGTGGGTTGTTGTGGATGCTATACTGTCTGTTCTTTAGACAAGTGGTGCAGTGGTATTGGGAATGAAGAATTTTTTTATATTTATTTTTTAGTTCGCTCCTCCGGCCTTCTATCTCTCACCCTTCACCTTTATATTTTCTTTAACGAGAGGTTTGATTTTATGTCCTCTCACTCATGTGTTTATTTTTATCTGATTGTTTTATTTTCTGTGTGTGTGTGTGTGTGTGTGTGTGTGTGTGTGTGTGTGTGTGTGTGTGTGTGTGTGTGTGGGTGGGTGGGTGTTTGTCTATCTCCGTTTGTATGTTTGTCTTTGTCTTTGTCTGTCTCTCTCTCATACCGTTTTCTTTGTTCTTATGATTAACCTGTATACTTCCCAGCCTACTCGTGTTCTGCATTCTCCAGCACTCTTGTAATTGATTTCCCTCATTCTACCACCGAGCACCTATTGTTCCTGCCCTAATACTCTTCATTGCAGTCTTCTTTCTTTTCTTAGGTGGATTTTCGCTCATTTTTACCCATCACCTCCCACTGACTCTCATCTCCACCCTTCTGTCGCCTCCACCATTTTTCATTCCCTGCATAATTTCTTTTATACCTTCGTTCTCCCATTCCCCCCTTCCCTCCACCTGGCTGTCTCCTCCTCCACCTCCATCCTCGGCCCCTCCGCCCTCGCGTGAGTGCCTGAGGGAAGGTGCTCAAGGGGGGTCGAAATGAATTTCTCCATCAAGTGGAAGTCACGCGGGGGGACCGTCCATAATGGCTATTTACATTTGGACATCCATCTTGCCCTTTATCAGCGACACCGGCCATTTTTTTAAAGATTGCTTGTGAAAAGAAGCGAGACGGTGACTAATGGGAGGGGAGAGGCTGTTACTGGTCCCAGGAACGCTATAGCCTGGCGGGGGTGGGGCTCACTTTGTCCTAAACTCCCTCCCTCTGTGTACCTTCCTTCACTCTTCCTTTGTAACGTTACCTCCAAGCAGACTTTACGCTTTGTTAGGCCGGTAAGAGCTCTACATCGGGTCGTGTAGAAGTTTATCACTCCAGTTTTGTTGGTCCTTGAGGTGGTGGGTGGTTCTGACAACAGGCCGCCACCTCTGTGAACCCCCTGTGAATCCTCCCTCAGCTATACTGTATAATGCATACAGGAAAACTATGCACGCTGTAAGGCCTTTAGGAGGTTTCTGGGTATGCACCAGGCCTTATCGCAGGCTCTCCCTCTGGTTGCGTTAATCCCGGAGGTGGTGGGAGGGTTGTGGCAACAATGGCGCAAGACAGACGGGCGGTAATGATCCAGTATTTGTACTCGGCCTGAGGAAGGACGCGGAATGCTAATGCCAGGCAGCGGCGGCAGGGAGACACGCGCCACCTGGTGTTCACCGCACGTGTGGAGGGATGGGAAGGAAGGAAGGAAGAAAGGAAGGAGGGAAGCCAAATAACGCTCACCTTTTATGGGTGTGAAGGCTTACGCGTGAAAGGGAAAGGGAGGAAGAACAGTTCTGTGGATTGATCTTATAAGCGGGGATTATCTTCGCTGCATTGGTTTGTGGAGCTGTGCCGAGTGAAAGAAGAAACAGTCCTATATACTCCTATGGTATAGTTTCCATGGCTTGTGACTCTGAGGTAGGTATACAGACGAAGAAGAATCCTCTAAAGTGGTTTAGGACGGGGGTTACCCTGGTCTATGTCGCTTGTGAGTTTGTGGTTGGTCATAGAAAGAAGAGTCTTTTGAAACGTTCTGTGACTTCATCTTCATCATCCGTGGGTCGTAAGTCCGTGGTGGGTAAGAGCCCTCCTCACCCAGGGACAAAGAACCTGCCCCGACAGTCTGGTTAAAACAATTTACCTTCTCCAGGTGCCCATTTATCAGCCCCGCACGGAAGGGTGGATGAACACCTGGTGGGTCCGGGAACCTTCTATCTCAGCCGCTACACGAAAGAGCTTGTTGAGTTATGGCTTCGAATGTTAGGCTCTGTTCTAGATTATTAATTACAGACCTTTCTCCCTGTTTGTTTTATCTTCCGGACACTGGTATTACCTATTTATTTACTCGTTAATTTTTTTTTGCTACGATACATGAAACAGCGTGTTGATTTATGGTTTGGAATGTTAAGCGCTTACTAGATTATTCATTTATGATATTGATATATGTACTCGCTTATGCACTGGGCTGTTTTGTTTGTCAGCCAACACAAAAAGGAAAAAAAAAATATATAAACAACCGGTCAGCCCGTAAGCCGTACATCTCATCCTTCACACACAGCAACTGGTTGATCTATGGCTTGGCATGTTAATAGGCACTTGCTTGATCATTTGTTTCTCTTGTTATTTATTATCGTGTTCATGTTGAAGCTGTTTTTCTCAACCGTTAAAGAAGACAGACCACCAAAACAAACCACAGGGAAGGTGACACATACACAGCAGCAATTCCATTAAAGTCGGATCATATTTAATGCTGAATAGAAAAGGAAAGAAGACAAACCAGTGGCAAAACATGACTATAAAAATACTTCATCCCAAAACAGTAGGTGCTAAAAGACATTGACTAAATTAATTCCAGAGGCGTTCTGGTAATATTTAATGCTGAAAAAGAAGAAGAAAGAAGGGAAACGAATGGCAATACATGACTATATATAAAAGAATGTTCCATGCCAAAACAGTAGGTGCTAAAAGACAGTGACCTAATTTATTCCAGAGGCGTCTCGAGACTTCCTTCTTGAAACCGTTTGTCTTAGTGGAATGATGCAGTGTTTATTTATCGATTATTAACGTAAGCCTTAATTGCGTTGAAAGCCTGTCTCCCCACCACAGCGGAGCGCTAATTAGTGGCGCTCAGACTCGTCAAATAACGCGCCACTCGTCAACGTCTCGTCACTTTGGTCTCCATTAAGCGGATCCGATTTGGAGATCAAGGTAATTACCGACGGAAGGCATCAGTTCACGCCTCCCCCTCCACCCTTCCGCGCCCCCCTTCCATATCTCTCTCTCTCTCTCTCTCTCTCTCTCTCTCTCTCTCTCTCTCTCTCTCTCTCTCTCTCTCTCTCTCTCTCTCTCTCTCTCTCTCTCTCTCTCTCTCTCTCTCTCTCTCACACACACACACACACACACACACACTCACAACGCCACAGCATGCATGTCAGATAGATAAATAATAACAGAATTACATAACATCCCTTAAACAATACCTGAATTAAAGGAAAACAAATGAATGACGCTTTGTACCTTGATAAAAAATGATATATAGAAAACATTGTTCGGTACACAACAATTTAGATATTACTTCAGGAAATGCTAATACAAAACTTGAAAAGAAGAGAACAACCAAGAAACTTTAGTGAAACAATAAAAGAATTAAAATCCCTTAAGGTGAGTCACATTTCCTGGAGCAGAAGCAACACTCTGGGAGGAGGCATCTAACCATCACCAAGGAACACGGCGAGACCCAGAAATATGTATTGAACACGAGCGCTGTCTCGCCTCACGGGGCCAACACGACATGAGAAACGCGCCGAACCTAAAGATGTGAACACACCTCCCTGCCCTCCGCCACTGCTCCTTCCTCTTGCCATCCACGACCATACATACCCACGCCAACTTTTTTTTTCTTCTTCCCTCCGCCTCTCTCCTGCGTGCAAAGTTTTAATACTCACCACTTTGTCTTTCATCACTCTTTCCTTCCACCCTTTCCACACCCACGGACCCAGCCTTCCTTTATATCTTCTTACTTTCCCACTTCCTATTTACCTCTCTACCTTGTTACACGCCTTCCTACACCCTTCCCAGCCATCACACTCACTCGTCAAACATTCTCCAGACTCCTCACACGCCCACTCACCGATTTCCTTTTCAGCCTTCTAACCTTCCCGAACCCTCTCCAGGAATCGTGCAGATCGCAATTTTGTCCTTTTCCCTCCAATACCTCTCACCAATTCGTTCGACAGACCCCGCGCTTCAGGTCCTCTCCTGTTCCTTCTCTCCCTTCCCACCCACAAATGAGATATCCACCATGTTTACACACCCAGCCGCCCAGCCCTACTTCATCTCCCTCTCCTCTCCGACTCCTCCCGCCCACACATCAGCTTCAGTGTGTTAACTTTCCTGTGTCTTGCCTCGGTTCTGTCCTCCTCCGCCCACTAGCATGAGGTCCCCGCCCTTCCCCGCCCACCTACTTGATCCACCTTGTTTCCACTTCACTGCTTCTCCGCCGCCACCCTTCAGCCCAGCAGATATGTGGGGCTAAGTGAAGAGTCAACTGGGTTAAGGCCATAAAGATGCTCCGAAGCGTTGTAAAGCTGCCCAGTGAAGGTTGCTCGAGTGCGGTTGTCTGTGATCATTTGTCTCATTCTGTTATTGTCGTCTACATATTTCTCCTGGGTTTATGAGGAGACATTGCGTGTGGCACAACAGCGAGTTTCACGTGAGTGTTCTTTATCTCATATATACGTTTTACTGAGACCCGTTCATTCCTTCCTTTCCCCAGGCAACTTCTCATAAACGAAATATTATCATCATCCGCTCATTTTTCACACTAAAGGAACAGATAGTTGTTTTTCCCGCCATTTTCTTCTTTATGACATTTTTCAAGAGTCGTGTGCAACATTTTTCACAACCCTTAGCGAACTCCTCCTTAGCAAAATATTACCGTCATTCGTTTTACGTGTTTTGCGTTGCTCCGGAAAACTTAACTTTGAGGCAGCCGGAGCAGAAAGACGACGACAAGCAGCTTCCTATTCGTCTGATGGCTCTGTCTCATCAGCCTCTTTGTCAGCCTCCTAACTTGCAGAACCCTTGGAGCCCTGCCTTGCATTCCTCGCCGCAAACTTAGCCTTGAGTGTTGGTGTTCTAGGCGGCCTTGACTGCGGGTGAAACAAACCATTCTCTCCCTCTCTGAAAGCAACGTCTATCATCTGCTTTGGTATCTTATCACTTCTTTGGCTTGACAAAAACGAGTCGCCTTAAAGGAAACACAGATCGACGAAGTTATTTCCTATCCCTTTCCTCTTTCATTTCCTTCTTTTTCCTTTTCCTTCCTTTCCTTTCCTTTGTTTTCCTTTCCTTTCCTTTCCTTCGTTTTCATTTCCTTTCATCTTTCATCATGAAGCTGCCCTAATCGCCAGAGTGAGTCTTCTTTTCGTTTCGTTCCTCCTCCTCCTCCTCCTCCTCCTCCTCCTCCTCCTCCTCCTCCGCCTCCTCCTCCTCCTCGTCTTCCTCCTCCTTGCCAATAATGCACTAGGGCAGCACACCGACAGCTGCCTCGTCATTTTCCTGATGCTGTTGAAACCACGAACAAAATTATGCTTTCTCGCTCATGGTGAAGAGGTTTTTGATATCTCGGTTCTCTAAATTCGTTTGTGTTCTCTTTATTTTGGGTTTTGTCTTATGTCATAATTTTTTGATTTCTCGATCACTCACTCACACACACACACACACACACACACACACACACACACACACACACACACACACACACACACACACACGCGCACTTTGATACTAAAACAAAAGAAAAATGCTTGAATGCTTGAAGACAGATGAAAAATGCTTGAATGCTTGAAGACAGAAATGAAAAAAAAATTAGGGATAAAAATGTCACAAAACTTTTACTTTTATCGAATTAAGATACCATTTGCCCTGAAAAAAATAAATACCATCCCTTCGAAACTATAAAAGATAAAACTGTGGTCGATACTTTTTAACTTTCTGCTGACCGAGGAGAGAAAAAAAAGCTTTGTAGAAAAAAAAAATGCATATAGACGATAATATTTAAACAGGACAGAAACCTGGATGCTGCAACAATGATGATACCTCGCCACATAATATTTTTACGGCAGAGAGGAAAATCCCGCAAAAATGGTGTTTCTGTAGAAAGAATAGAATAGAATGGGAAAAAGAGATTATTAGTTTCAGCTCTTATAATCTTTTACACGTGTACAGTCCTCCTAAGTGCAAGACGTCGATCAGGTAAAGTTGAAAGTGGTTAGTTAGCATGTCATCTGTACCATAACCGCAACCTCGTCCTGGCTGGCTGTTCCAAACATTTTATTATGAAGCAAACGCCAACCTAGACCATGATTTGATCTGAGAACAGTCTAGAACACATACCATATACGATTAGAAGTCTTCATTCTTTTTGTTCTCGCGATTTTTTTGTTCCATCGCTCATATGTGTGTTGGCAGTTTCTTAGGTAACTGTACACGCCCCCCTCCATCATATGCAACATCCCCTCGCAGCGTCTCATAAAGCTTACATTTGACTGGCGTTTTTTTCCTTTTTTTCTAGTTGTCATTGCTTAGCCAACACTCACGCAGGGGCTAAACTGCAAGAATAACTTCGTTCCATGAAGATAAAGGAAATTTGTTTTTCAAAACGGTAGAATATGTTCTCGTTACAACCTGTATTTCTGGGAAGTTGTGTTTCTTTCAGAATACTCCTTTTATCTGTTTTTTTTATATTATTTGAGAAAATAGAATTGAAGTAATATTACTGGTGTCTCTGCAACTTGATGTTTACGCTTCATATGTATCCAAGTAAGAAAAATAGTTTCAAGGAAGTCAGATAAAAATGGATACAATTCAGCCAAAGCCCCTTAACAACGAACTTGGTCTCTTGCATTCTGGGAAAATTCATGGGTGGAGAAAGCCGGAGTCTTGCATTTGAATGTTTCTCAGATGCTTGAAATAGATCGAACCATGTAGTGCTCAGTTAGATCTAGCAGTCAGTAATACAAATTTGAATTCTAGCAACAAATATAACCTCAAGATATCTGGGTAGTTTTATTCTTTACAATTCTTTATTTTCTCCTCAGAGGAAACTGAAGACGATTCCACGAACGTCTTCCCTGAACTCTTCTTTGTAGTTCTGCCTCCGTCCTCTTCTCCCTCCGACTTTGTTATGCATTTAATTAAAACTTCTCCCCATTGTGTGTTCCACCCTCTCCGGCCTTGGCAAGGGGAAGTGAATGGCCGCATTGCCTCAGACGTATCGAGCTCTTTTTAAAGGGAATATGATTTCATTTTATTAAAGTATCTTCATGCGATCATAACTTGTTCTGTGTTCTCATGTCCAGCTGTGTGTGGGAGTATCAGGTAACAGTAAGCAGCTTCTGTTAGCTCTATGCTTGCTCCTTACCAAATGAGTGTGTATCGTAAAAAAAAAAAAGAGAGAAGAAAAAGCGGTGTTTTTGGTGTCTGCTTTCCTCGTTCTCACCGTGCATTAATTTTGATCCTGCGTTTTCTTTGTGTGTGTTATATTTTGATCCTCGAGGATAAATAAATTTTTCTATATTATCTCAGTCACTTTTATCAACTGAATGAATAAATGAATAAGTTATTGAATTAAATAAATAATGGATAAAAATGAAATATTTGAAATAGCTACATAAAACTACGAAAGGGAGTCAAAGTAAACAAATCATAAACGAATATCATATCGTTCCGTATTAATCTACGTCCACTCGGTCCTTGACATGCAAATCATTCCCAAGGAAAAGAACGCTTAATAAAACCCGCTCTGGGAAACGAGAGAAAAGCAAACACACCTTCCACTCTGAATATATATCGAGCCCTGCCCCGAGCTGCCTTCACAATGGTGCCAATTCACTCATCAATATTAACATTGGACCGTCTCTCAAAGGTGCTGCATAAATTAAGTCCTGAGAGAGAATTGAAACCCTAGTCTAAGGAGAATCCATGTTAGTCCAATCAGTAAAACTCACCTGATTTTCTGTTTCCTCTGAAAGTCTGGGATATTAAAGGAGAATATTATTGCAGGAGGGGAGGAAGGGCTTTGGGTAAACAACTTCGTTTTGAGGGCTTAATGAGATACGTCACTAAAAGGTTCAGGTGAAATACTTAAGCTCTCGGAAAAGGTAAAATACTGAGGAGAGCTTACATATAGTGAGGCGATGGAAACGTAACAGCGGAGTAGAGTTTTTAGGGGAACAATTTAGTGAATGATAAATCTTATTAGATGTAAGACTGAACGATAATTAATGAAATAAACTACGGAAAGTCGGACAGATACCGAGAAATTTACTAAAAGAGAAACTGTGTTATAGAGTATTCAATATTCAATAATTGACGACTTCCAGAAGAAAAGAATTGTCGTAAAAATGAGTAACGGCAGGTTCGTGTAATTTTACGGGATGAATATAAAAGAAAAAAAATATATAAGCCATGCAGAAGAAATATATTGAAGAGGAATACTATCGTCAGCAAAAAATGAAATGTGAAGTGACCTTACGATAGGAATAAACCTTAGTGAAAAAATATATATGAACACTTTAAGCATAAAATGTGGCTTCGCTGCCAAATAGATACCTACATATCTGCCTGTGTGTGTGTGTGTGTGTGTGTGTGTGTGTGTGTAACACTAAACATGAAGTGCTCGCTTGGATCAGGTTTCACTCTGCGCAGTTGTTGGGGTGGATTAGAGGAGAGTGTATGAATATCACACGCACGCACGCACGCATACACGCGCACACACACACACACACACACACACACACACACACACACACACACACACAGGTAACATGAAAAGCCAGGTGTATTTCCTCGACTGCTTTGATCTCGCCAGCCATTGTTTTCACCTGGCTCGGGACTGGCTTTTCTAATAGTTAATTGTCCTCAACAGAAATTAACGTTCCGCTCGCCTCGTCGTTTGTGTCTGTTTCCACGCGTTCCAGCGGAGGTGAATATTCCCAACCTTGCTGTGTGGAGACGTTTTTGTTGTTTGTCAAGTTTTCACAAATATTCGTAACTTTATCCGTATTTGTTCCATGTATTTAGGTGTCTATAACAGCATTGATATTTGTGTAGGCTTTTTAGATATCCATAACTACTGATATATAATGTTTTGTTCCAAATAACATTCATTCTTTTAAAATTGGGTAATCAAAGCATCATTGGAACCAAATCTAATCATTTATTTACATATTATAAAAAAATACATGTTGGAGAAAGAAATGGGAGAATAGGAGAGGGTAAAGAAAGAAAAAAAGAGGAAAGCTGGAGAAACAACGTGAAGAAGAGGAATGGTTAGATAAAGAAGCGAGGAGGAAGGTTGGAGAAAGAGAACAAAGAGGAGAAAAGGGTGGAAAAAGAAAGCAAAGAGGAAGTCAGAGCAGAGACGGAAAAAAAAGGAAGTTGAAAGGAAGGAAATGAAGGCAAGAGAAAAAGGTTATTAAGAACACGGGTATGGGAGCGAATTTAAACAAAGGAAAGATAAAGGGAGAAAGTGCATCAAGCTAAACGATGAAACTAAAAGAGGAACTGACAGAGGTCTGAGCGAAGATGATACATAAGGAAGGCGAAGAAAGAAACAAATAAAAAGGAAGAATAGAAGTGACTCGAGTTTATATCGAAAGGAGAGAGATGAAAGAAATAAAAAGGTACATAAAAAGAATACACTGATTGAGAACTGAGCGAAGATGATACATGAGGAAGGCGAAGAAAAAAACGAAGAAAAGGAAGAATAGAAGTGACTCGAGTTTACATGGAAAAAAGAAGGATGGAACAAAAATAAACGGTACATAAAAAGAATACAAATGCTACACAGGGGAGCGTTTATATTCACTTTCGGAATCCATATATTGAGCCGTTTCTCTTATTTCATTGCAGAGACGGAGACAGTTTCCCCGCAGTTTCGCTGATACCAAAGCGTCTTCATTTTTCCAATACTCGTTTTTACTTCCGAATAATGTGCGTTTCTCGTTTCTTTTAGAGCCGAAGTTTTATTTTATCGGGGAAAGGACTTCGAGTACAGTAGTTATATATATTTTTTACGTTATGCCGAATTTTTTAAAAAAGTTTGCTTGTCTGTTCGGCTCCTACCTTCGTATTAAACCTTTCATATTATTTTGCGTATATTGTAGACACGAAGCCATAAGGATAGATAATTCATTTATTGCCACCTGGATTTCTCTGCCCAGGCACCTATACATCTGTTTCACCAATAGCCCCTTCCTTCGACGTTTCCATTTTTATCTCCTCTTTTCCCTTTTCCAATCATTTTTACATCTTTTCTACTCCTACTTCTATTATTTGTACTATTCAAATTTTCATGTTCCCTTCTTAAATTCTCTTCTTGTTTGTTTTTCTTCAATATCTCTTTCTTTTCTTCATTCAATTTTTACGTTTTCCTTTTTCCTTATTTTCTCATTTACCTTTTTTTCTTTTACCCTCTCCCCTCTCTCCTACAATGTCAACCCCCTCCCTTCTCACCTCCCTTTGTATCCTATTTCTTGCCTTTCCATCCATTTCTTCCCCATTCAAATGAGAAAAAATAAAAGATAAAAAACAGTGGCTCTCAATGTGAAGAAAGAAATCGAAGGCAAAATAAATAGCCTAGTTACACACGCCCGAAGGATGGAATTGCCGGGGCCGATTTTCTGTCTTTTTTTATATATTTTTTTTATACGAACTCGCCTTTCCACCTGATTAGAATTCGGGTCTCGGCTGAAAATAAGGGGCTCCCGTATGTTTCAAGGGGGACGCAGCCGGATAAAGCGAGGCCATATGTCCGGATCCGAAGAAGAATCAGCTGACTGTTGTGTAGAAAGAGAGAAGGGAGCGAAGCGTGACGGTGCCGAGAGAGAGAGAGAGAGAGAGAGAGAGAGAGAGAGCGAGAGAGAGAGAGAGAATGTGGAACCTGCATGGGGGTGAAAAATATAGTGTGAATAAAGGAAGTCCTCTTGTGATGGAAACTGAGAGACCGACCGACAGACAGACAGACAGACAGACAGATAGACAGACAGACAGACAGAACGACAAACACACAGAGAGAGAGAGAGAGAGAGAGAGAGAGAGAGAGAGAGAGAGAGAGAGAGAGAGAGAGAGAGAGAGATTTACATAGATTTACATAGAAAATCAGACCACACAGACCCCATGGTCCAGACTTGGTGGTCTGTCCTTAAACCTAAGTGATTTTACATTAATCAGAAGACTCCAAAACGTTGCATTTCTACTCTAGTTGATATTAAGTTGAAGGAAGTGACGGTCGAGCTTATTTTTGAAGGAGTCAATCGTGTTACACTGGACCACTGACGGTGGAAGCTTATTCCATTCTCGCACTACAACGTTGGTGAAGAAAAATTTGGTGCAGTCTGAATTTACTTGTCTACATCTGAGTTTTACGCCATTGTTCCTCGTGCGCAAAGTGTCATCGATCATAAACAATGTTGATCTGTCTACATTCGTGAAACCATTAAGTATTTTAAAACATTCGATCAGTTTTCCTCAGGCGACGTTTCTCAAGAGAGAACATGTTAAGGGTAGAAAGCCTTTCTTCGTAGGATTTGTTGCGCGGATCATTTTCGTTGCCCGACGCTGAACACCTTCTAATTTAGCAATATCCTTTGCATGGTGGGGAGACCAAAACTGTACCGCATATTCCAAGTGGGTCTGACTAAACTGTTGTAGAGCGTTTATTCTTGAATACAAAGTTTCTTTTAATGAAGACCAGTATTTTGTTCGCTTTATTAGCTGTGCCGATGTATTGTTGTGAGAATTTGATGTTTGACACGAATTTGACACCCAGGTCCTTGACGCACTAAAAGCTTTTGAGTTGAATACCACGCATTTCGTAATCGAACCTTTTATTTCTTGTTCCAACTTGAAAAATCTGGCATTTGTCTACATTAGCATCTCCCATCTATCCGACCGTTGAAATTTTATGTAAATCATCTTGGAGGCTTTGTCTGTCCTCATCAGTGAGAACCGAGTTGACAATCTTAGTGTCGTCGGCAAATTTACTAATGAGATTATTGATTTCAAAGTCCACATCGATTATGTAAATAATGAAGACCACTGATCCAAGAACCGAGACCTGAGGGACGCCACTAGTGATGGGCGCCCACTGAGTTAAATCCATCGATCATCACTCTCTGCTGTCTGTTGCTCAACCAATTCGCGATTCATTGGTGTTCTTGACCGTCAATACCTAGTCGTTTTAATTTATAAAGTGGTTTATGGTGTCGAACTTTATCAAACGCGTTTTGGAAATCAAGGTAGACTACGTCCAGTGATTTGGTTACGTCATAAACAGTGAAGAGGTCGTTATAAAAGGTTAATAGGTTTGATAGGCAGGATCTTTTGTTTCGGAAGCCATGTTGTGAGTCCCCAATCAATAAGTGGCTTTCAAGGTAATTCACAATTTTGTCTCTAATTATGCCCTCAAGTAGCTTACCTACAACCGAAGTTAGACTAATGGGCCTGTAATTACCTGGTACTTTTTGTCTCCTTTCTTGAAAATCGGTGTCACGTTAGCCTTTTTCCAATCTGAAGGACGATGCCTTGTCGCAAGGACATATTGAATACGGTTGTGAGGGAGGAGAGTATTTCGCTCTTTGTTTCTTTCAGCAGAGTTGGATATACTTTGTCAGGTCCAGGACTTTTATTTGTTTTAAGTGAATGGAGAGCTTTAAGGACTTCATCGGTTGTTATTTCAAAATTAGGCAATGCATGCTCGAGATTTACAATAGTACTGGTGTTGGTGGTAGCGAGAGGAAGACTGTTAGTATTAAACACCGAGGAAAAGTAATTGTTTAAGAGGTTTGCAATGTGTTGGCTGTCAGTCACTAGTGCACCGTCGCTGTTTGTTAAAGGTCCAATACCACTTTTGATCGCCTTTCTGTTGTTTATGTAACTGAAGAAAGATTTCGGATTATTTTTACAGTTGGTTGCAAGAGAGAGAGAGAGAGAGAGAGAGAGAGAGAGAGAGAGAGAGAATACGTGGAGGTGAAACAAATAAAAAGATATGGAGTGAGGATGGAAAGTTCAGTTGTAATAAAAATTGCAGGTAGTAGAGAAAGGTGAAAGGTGAGAAGAAAATGTACCAAATAAATTTTGAGAGATATATATTTTTTTCCAATGTGCCGATTCAGATGGACTTTCATTCTGGGATTTTCTGTTCAAAAGAGGGGATAAAGTTTTCGTTGAATTGCATTAAACAAAACGTGAGCTAAAAGAATACAGCGAATCCTTAGGTAGACTGACTGCACCTCTCTTTCATCTTTTTCTTCTTTTTATTTTTTGTTCTTGTTACTCATGTGCTACTTTGTTGTTGTTTGTTGTTGTCCTTCTTTTTCTTGTTGTTGCTGTTGTTGTTGTTTTCCCTCCTCTTCTTTTTACAAAACTTGGTACTTGTTGTTTGTTGTTGTTGTTGTCTTTCTTTTTCTTGTTGTCGCTGTTGTTGTTGTTCTTTCTCCTCTTCTTCTCACAAAACTAAAGCAGCTCGAACCTCCACCCCAACAAACTATTAGAATCCAATCCTATTCTCATCACCTCAATACTAAGATCAAGCCTCACACGTGGTTGGTAGCGGATCTTCACTTTCACACGTTCATCTCTGCTTCGTCCCTAACAAGAAATGAAGGAAGGCCTAACACGTCACAGTTTATAGCGTAACGCGATTTTTTAAGCATGGAAGAGGCATGTCGGAGGGAGGAAGATGAGAAGTGCGCGGAGGAGGAGGAGGAGCAGGAGAGGCGATACGAGGAGGATGAAGTAGGAGGAGGGGGAGGATAGGAGGAGGACGGAAAAGTGTTGGAGGAGAAGATTGAAGCGGGTTAAGAGGGAGCTGAAGTGTTGGAAAAGAGAAACTAGAACGCTAATGAGGAAGAGATGCCCCCGAAAGAAGATGGAGGTGCAAGGGAAAGTAGGAGAATACGAAAGAGGGGGAAAGGAGGAATTTGCGAAGAAGTTTAATTAGCTATGAAGAAGATGAGAGAAGAGGATATGAAGGAGAAGAAATAGAACAAGAACAAGAACGACCAGCGGGAGGAGGAGAAGGAGAAAGAAGGAAAACGAATCATGATAGTTATAAGAAAATGACAAGAGGAGGAGAAAAAGAAAAGGAGAACGATGCAGAGGAAGGGATAGAGAAGAAACATAGATAGAGAATGGATAGAGATTAAAAATAAATAGTATTAATAAGTAGAAGTGAATAGAGGGGCTGTAAGAGAGGAGGAGAAAAATGATGGGAGAGAAAAAGAAAAAAAGAAAGGGCAAAAAGAAGAATGGCCACCCTCTGTAGGGCTTGTCTCACACCTTTGGGCGGAACAGCATCACACGTCACGCTTCTTCGCTCTCCTCTTTACCTGCTGATTAACATTCTTCGGGACACCTCCAGCTTTTGTCCATCATAACAATATACAGGAAGTCTGCTTTTTCTTTTAGAGAGAAAGTGAGAGAGGCAAACCCCTTTCACTTTCCCCCCATCATTTTTCTTGTCCCATAAGTATTTTGTTTTTCTTTCTAGTGTTTTTTCATAGTTGAATTTTATAAAGAAGAGCAATTAATCACTCACGTTTGCTGTTGATTTGGGTTCTGCTGTGTTAGATAAATACAAAGAAGTGACAACTGTGCAAATATATATATTATTAAACCTATATCAGTTGGTATAAATGAATAGTAAGCCACAAAGGTCGTAGAGGCAGCAACAGTAACAGTAGTAGTCGTAGTAGTTGTAGCTGTATTGTTATTGATACTATTATTATTATTATTATTATTATCATTATTATCATTATTATTATTATTATTATTATTAGTCATAGTGATAGCTATAGTAGTACTGTAATAATAATAATAATAATAATAATAATAATAATAATAATAATAATAATAAAATATAAATCATAATACTTCTAGTAATGTCGAACACCTGTGCAAGGCTTCATCAGGTACAAACAGGTGGCCTCGTTCACACACCTTTCCCACATTCCTCAGCCCTAGCCTACTACGTCTTTTCGCCTAAACGGGAAAGCTTAAAACACTTTCCCGCCACTTTTTCTCACTGTAGGCCTTCGTTTCGCATTCTGCCGTGTCTCGGGGTTGAAATATTACGCCATGAAACAATCCCTGACTCGCGGAGAACACCAATTAAAATATTCTAACTGGCAATAAAATGTCCTAATTGGTGCTAAGCTTTCGGGTGCTCGAGGGTATTTCATGTTACCTGACGCCTCTCTAAAGGTGTGGCCAGGTGATGAAAGGCTTAAGTGGCTCACGATCCTCTTCCTTTCTGCCTCACGTAACTTACCTTTCCTTCCTCTTTTCACATGTGTACCAAGCCTTTTCTTTCGTGTTGCTCCTTATCTACTTTAAGTTATAGCCCATCCTCCACATTTTCTTTTTAATCATGCTTTCCTTTATTTTCATTTTCTCCTCCTCCTCCTCCTCCTCCCTTTTACTCATGCATACCTTTTTCCTCCTGTCCACCTCCTCATCTTACGTCTTTCCACCTTCTCTTCCTCTCTTCTCCTCCTCCTCCTCCTCGTCCTCCTCGCCCACCTCCTCCTCGTCCTCCTCGTCCTCCTCGCCTCCTTCTCCTCCTGCTGCAAGTCCATAATTTCTGCCAATCTCATCGCAACTCGCAAACTTTTCGTCATTCCTCCCTCCTGCGTCTTCTCTCTCTTCTTCAGCATCCTGCGTTTGTGTCGTGTTTCGGTCTTGTCTTTTTCTCATTTCCTTTAGATGCAAGCTTCCTTTGTTTACCTTTCTCCTTTGTCCCTTTTCTCCATTCCTGTTCTTGTTTGGTATTTGAACTTTTAACCAAATGGAGGATTTAAAAAGAGATTGTATGTTTGGAAACGGTGGTTCAGGTGTTTAGGTTTTGTCTTAGTATCGATAATTGGGAAGTATTTGAATTTGCCAACCGAATATCACTAATACCCGCTAAAAAGTGAACGATTTAAAGCCAAGTCAAGAGTGAACTAAATAATCTTATCCCCTTTACTTTCTCTCCTATTTTACTCCTACTCTCCTTCCCATTTCTCTTTTTATTCTATATATAATATCTCTTCGCCCCTTCCTCTCCCTCCTCATCGTTTTTCCGTTACTCTTTCTCCCTCCAAAGTCATACCCACATACCTACCTACATATATATCTACCTACCTAACTACTACCTACTTACCTACCTGTCTACCGCTACCTGCCTGCCTTCCTACCTACCTCCCTCTGGGTCCGAACTGGTGGTGGCGGAAGCTGTGAGAGATACGGCATATTTACCCATCATTAGAGCATCGTTTCAGCCTCCCCTTGTACTCCAGACTGTGGGGGTCGGGTGGGTGGGTGGGTGGTGGGGGGGGGTCAGCGAAAGGCATCTTCGGTCGTTCTTTTATCTCTGTTCTTCCTCGTAAACTTCGTCTTTTAGCCTCGAGGTCTGCTTCGTGATGGTATTGGCTATTTTTTTAACATTTTTTATATTTTCGTCTGGTTGGCTCTATCATATGTTGTTATGCTAGAAATTTTGTTTATTTTACTTTTTTTTTTACTTCTGTTTCGGTGTAGACTGTTGAGGCAAAGGGAACACACACACACTCACACACACACACACACACACAAAACAACCACGCCGACTTTCTTTCATCGACAAATTCCTTTCTTCTTCTTGTGTGTTTCCTTCCCACCGTTCATTTCCTTCTTCATGGGTTTGTTCTCTGCAGTTCCCCCGTTATTCCAGTCGCTTTTTCAGCCCAATATCCTGTTTCCCTCCTCAAACGGCGCGTCTCCCTCTCTCCTCCCTACATCATCTTTGTTTACTCGCCAAACTTCTTTTCTCCTCCCTCAAAGCTATATTCTTCTCTCCCCCCAAACCACCGCTCTCAGCCCCTCTCTAATGCTCCGCTTCTCTCCACTGTTGTTCCTTCTCATCATCTCCTCCCTCCCTCCTTGCTTCTTTCCCGCGTCTTCTCTCTTTCCTCCAGGTGGATAATGAAGATTGCTCGTTAGGAAGGCTTCCCTCCGTACCGCCGTCCCACTACTTCCCTCAGGCCAAAAATAGAGCATCGATTTATGACACCTCACCTCTGTGTTTGAGGATTACTTCCCTCCCCGCAACACCACACTGAGGAGGCCATTCCGCTGCTTTCTACGTTCCCCACCTGTATTACCTGTAGGAGAGAGAGAGAGAGAGAGAGAGAGAGAGAGAGAGAGAGAGAGAGAGAGAGAGAGAGAGAGAGAGAGAGAGGTAAGGGTAAGACTCATTTTACCTAGGTGGTTCAGGTAGAGTGCTTGCTTAGTTTGCACTTACTCTGTGGTTATTACCGTTTTTTTGTGTGTTTTTGTGGCTGTGGTGTGTGTGTGTGTGTGTGTGTGTGTGTGTGTGTGTGTGTTATGAGAGAGTGTTGGTTGTTCGTTGGTTTCGTATTTTGTTGCATGTTTCGTTTTTATGTCTGTTTTCCTTTTCGTTGCTTGTTGGTTCTGTGTATATTCTGGTTCTTGCTCTCCTTTCATTATTTCCCTTTACGACAGCGTTGCTCTGGAAATGTTGCTGCAGTCTCATATGTCAGAGTATACATCATTAAATTCAGCAAATATAGTTTCTCTTTTTCTAGACAATGCAGCCTCTTGTTGTTCATATTTCCTGTGAAAATATAAGATTAAATGTATAATAATGTAAATAAGATTGCCTCTTCTCTGTCTGCCTGCCTGTGTGCTTGTATTTGTCTGTTTATCTATTCATCCATCTCTCTATTTTTCTCTTTTCGCTTGCCTAGAACTACATTTAATACAAACAACCACCGGAAAATTAACTTCATGGTGTCTTCGCACAAACCTCTGCTTATTAGTCTTAAAGAAGTACTCGACATTATAAACACCGCGTCATAAACACCGCGAGGCAGACTTCTCTACAATAAATTCCACTTAGTAGCTTCGGGTCCCAACAGGCGCTACACTTATAAGACCCGAAATTCCACCAACGCCACACGAATCAGCCTCAGATCCTAAATTCCCGCCTGATGTAGTGGCATGAAGGGCTTTGTGGGGAAATTGAATCTGGGGACTGGAGACTTACAGCCCTTCCGCTCTTCCTCCCCTTACAAGTCCCTTCCAGTCACATTCCACTTCCTTTCCACCCCTTCCTTGTTTTCCTTCGCCCCTTCCTTTGAGACCAACGCCAACCACGTCCCTCTAAGCCTCCCCAGCCGCGCCCGTTAAGCCCCTTGCGTGGACACTGATCCAGGGGCTGCAGGGGATGCGTGTACGTCCCGCTGGAACCCTCTAGCAGGTGTTATTGGGCCAGGTACCGCCATGCACTCCCTCACCTCCACCCCGACACCTCGCAGCGGGAAATCCACGGAGCCGAAAGAGCGAGCGGTGGTTAGAATGGCTGTGTTGCATTAAGCTGTTTTGCTATGCGCCAAGCCGAGTGTTTGTGTGGACCGGAATAAAAATGTGTAAATATGCGTTTGTTTTTGTATAGTGTGATAGTGTGTAACTATTCAGGATATATATAGACCAGGCATGATAATATTTCGATGACCTGTGTTACATTTTGGCGAGCGAAGAGTTGTAAAATACACGATTAAATTTTTGTTTTCGTTGGGTGTGAGTGCTTAGAAACTTACAGTAAATGGCAAGAGATACGCAAGGGTTATGTTTAGATATTTTATGTTGCATTTTCATGATATAGATAGGAATGAAATGATTTAAGTTACATTTCAATGGGTCTAAAAGATCGTAGATGTATAGGACACTTAGGACCATGAGAGTCACAGTATAATTTCATTCCGTTTGTTGAAAATGGTTTCCTGTGTATCAGTAGAAATACATATGAAAAATATTAATGTGTTCTTTCCAGCAAAACCCAACAAGCAACATTGATTTAAGAGAAAAGAAAAACTAGTGCACAAAATTACGTATACAAATTAGCATAACATGAAACGGCGTATATGGAAGTTAAAGTAAGTAAAAGATATAATAATACGAAGACCACCTCATTTGGAAACTGCATTTAAATAAGAATATGTAAACAAATCCTGATGCCCAGAGAAACGCTAATAGAGGGCAAAAGTAAATCTTATAATGTAGAGTAGTGCAGTGTAGTACGAGTATAGTGTAGTGAAGTGTATCATAGCTAGTGTATTTGAATAAGAACACGTAAAAGTGTCTGATTGCCCAGAGAATCGCTAATAGAGGACAGGTAAACGGTGTGCAATAGAATGTGAAAACTTTCCTGCTAATATGAATCTTTCAGGTCAGTCGCCGGAGGGAATACTCGCTCTCAGGACATTAGCGGCGATTCAGGCTTGGTTAGCTTCTCTTTCACGAGGCCAACTGAACTCACCCTCCTCCTCCTCCTCCTCCTCCTCCTCCTTCTCCTCTCTTCGTTTCTTCAATCTACTGAGACCGGCCGACGCCCACTTTTGTTTTACACTTTTTCTTTCTTCTTTTTCTTCATTTTTCATTTTTTTTCTTACATTTCATTAACTCCCCCTTTTCAATTTTTCACCATGTTCTCTCTGTGTATTTTTGTTTTCCGTGCTTACTTTCTTTTTTTCTTTCTTTCTCTTGCTCTTGCTTCCTAGAAATTGTAAGCTGATCCTACTTAAAAAAATATTAGAAGTGTGTGTGGCACTCGAGACGTGTGTGTGTGTGTGAGAGAGAGAGAGAGAGAGAGAGAGAGAGAGAGAGAGAGAGATGTCATTTATTTTACTGAGAACTCAAAACACTAAGAACTAAGAACAGATGTATACTACATTACCTTTAGTTCTGTTTCACCATTTCCCTCTTGATAAATAAAACGATAATATGTTCACATTCATTCGATCATTATCTTACCACGACAACTGTCCTCCCCAACTCCCCATTCTACAATACAGTCAGCCAACCAGCCAGTCAGTCAGTCAGACAGTCACTTAGCCAGGCAATCACTCAGTCAACCAACTTCTCAGCCAGCCAATCAGTCAGCCAAGCCAATCTCTCAACCAGCCAATCAATCAGTCAGCCAGTCAATCATCCAGCCAATCACTCAGCCAGCCAGTCAGTCAATCAGCCAATCAGTCAGTCAGTCCCTTCTTCAACAAACACTCCACTCTCCTTCAAGGCTGGACTATCACTTTTCTTCGTTATTTCCACTCAGTCCAGTCAGCCACTCAGCCAGCCAACCAGCCAGTCAGTCAGGTAGTCGGTCAGTCCTTCCACGAACTCTCCACATCGTTCGGTTCTCCTTCAGAGCCGGACACGAGGCGAGGCGCGCGGGTGAAGGACTTTTATCTGGACTATTCCATCGAGATCCCACCTAAGTGAAGGACTACTATTTATTTACTTCCCCCTTGCCCCACGCCCTCACTCTTTCCCCTTTTTTCCAGCCTTGCCTTGCGTGAGTTGCCTTAAAACATCGCCACCACCACAAACACCGCCGCCGCCGCCGCCGCCTCTTGCCTCACACGTTTCGCCTCGTCGCTGCTCCTCTGGGCGTGACGAAGGACGGTGTGTTAGACAAACGAGAAGAGTTTTGTTGAATAAAGTCATAAGGTTCCTATGACGCCAGGCAGATGGGATAGGTTGAGGGTGGGGCTGGGAGGGAGACTGACAGGGATAAGTGTACAACACTAGAGAGAGAGAGAGAGAGAGAGAGAGAGAGAGAGAGAGAGAGAGAGAGAGAGAGATGCAGTGATATGTAAGGTTGTAATTCACTTTCCAGGGCTCCTTATCGTGAAACCTGTTACCCCTGCATGACCTTGAGGCTCCACCATAACTTTTACCGAATTTCTCTTCCTTATCACGTTCCTCCTTGCCCATCCCCGGCACACCTCTCGCCAAAGTTATGTCCAACAAACTTCCCAGTAAAAAAAAAGTTAAGCCTTTGCCAAAAAAGAAATGTTACCTCGTTTGATGTACAAAATAATTTCCGTGTCACAAGATGTAAAAAATAAAGGTTCTGTTGCTCAAGGCAAGAGAAGCTGAATATATATTTTATTTATGTTTAGAGATGAAATCCTTTTTTTTATACCATGTTGCATTAAGTGGAGTAAGAAGAAGAGGCCGGAAAATAAACGAAAGAAAACAACAACTCAACTTTAAACTAAACTCGGAGCTTATAGTTTCATTTGGTATATAACATTTATTTTTTCAGATTACGAGAAAGAAGACTATTTAGCATTTGCTCTTTGAACTCATAAAAAGAAAGAAAGATCTATGCTCCAGAGAATCACGTAATATTTTAAAAGCCGTGCACGTTAAATATTTAGTGAGAGCAGAATAAAAATAACGCTAAGCTCCTGAAAGTTCGTAAATTCTTGATGACTCTGGTGTGTCTTTCCTTCATGTCAACATTTCCTCGCTCTTGCCTCTCTCGGCCCTCCCTCCCGTATACTCTCATTCCCTTTCCGTCACTCCTATTTACTCGGTTCCCCTTTTCTTTTTCACTCAAACTATTCCACCACACAGCCTCTCCTCCATCCAATATATCCACAGAAGGACCTCTCTCTCTCTCTCTCTCTCTCTCTCTCTCTCTCTCTCTCTCTCTCTCTCTCTCTCTCTCTCTCTCTCTCTCTCTCTCTCTCTCTCTCTCTCTCTCTCTCTCTCTCTCTCTCTCTCTCTCTCTCTCTCTCTCTCTCTCTCTCTCTCTCTCTCTCTCTCCTCTCTCTCTCCTCCATCCAATATATCCACAGAAGGACCTCTCTCTCTCTCTCTCTCTCTCTCTCTCTCTCTCTCTCTCTCTCTCTCTCTCTCTCTCTCTCTCTCTCTCTCTCTCTCTCTCTCTCTCTCTCTCTCTCTCATCCACCAATGTCTCCTTTTTCAGTTTTCTCATCTTCCTCTTTTATACTTGAATTTGCCTCCCCTTCCTCTTTCTCCTCATTTTTTTTATACCGCTTCCTCTCATTTCCTCTTTTATTCTTTTACTGCTATATTCCTCCACATATTTGGTTATCTTCTATGTCCCTTACTTACATCTTTCTCACATCCTTACTACTCATCTCTTTTTCTTTTCCACCTCTTTCATCTTTTCTCCACGTTACATTACTCATATTTTTCTTTCCCCCATATTCCTCATCTCCTTTCCCGTCCACCTCTTTCATTTTACCGTTCTCTACGTTCATTATTCACATCTCTCTTGCCTCCATACTCATCTCCTTGCCCTTCCACCTCTCTCATATTACATTTCTCCACGTCCATTCTTCATATTATCCTCTCCATAGTCCTCATCCCCCTTCTCATCTACGTACCTCTCTCTCACCATACTTTTCTTCCTCTTTCTTTTGACCTCGCATTTTCCCTTCTTTCGCATTCAACTACATTTTCAACCAACCCGGCTTCTTTATGGTCTAGTTTCAAAGCCTGGCCTTAAACCCATTCCTCCCTCCCCTACACACATGACATACCCTACTCAGTCCTCTTCCCCGTCCTCCTTCCCCTCCTTGCGCTCTTGTCATGCTTGCTAAAGGTTCAGGGACGAGTAAGATTGGGTTAGGATCTTACATCATGGTTGGCGGAGCGGGCAACCTCGGATTTTGATTCAATTAGCGTGAAGGGAAGAAGCTGGAGTCTCTAATTTTGCGAGAGGCTAATTCACGTTGCGAGGAGACAAGACAAGATGGATGGATGTAGAGGCCGTTCGGTATTGTGTGTGTGATTTTTTTTCTTCAGTTTTTCTCGTATATGTGTTTCTTTGTTGTGACGGTTTGTTGTTTCCTGTAATCATGATCAGAAAAGGATTGTGTTTGTACTGTTATTTTTCTACAGTTTTAATTTTTCCTTTTTTTTCATTATTCGTTCTTTTCTTGTATTTTTGTTAGTCGTCATTGTTTGCTTTCTGTTTCTTTGGCATCGTTTTCTTTCCTCTGCTGCTCCCCTTTTTTTCCTTCCTCTGTTTTTTTCTCGTGTTCTGGTCTAATACTTTTGATTGGTCTGATAAGGGTCTTTCTTCTTTGCCATCGTTTTCTCCTATCTTTTTTTTCCTGTTTCACTTTCCATTCTTCTCATGTTTTCCTTGTCTCATTGCTATTACATCTCAGCTGCATTACTTCCTTTTATAAACTTAGTTACAAAAGCATTAGTGTTTCTTTTTATCAACTTAACTACTTTCCTCTGCTCCATCCACTCGCCTCCACTCCTTGGGTTTTCCTGTCTTCCTTGCTTATTTTATTTCTTCTAATTCCCTGCTGTAATTGTGGCGAAAAGGCTTTCCCGCTGTATTTTTAGCTTTTCGTTTCCCCGAACTCGTTTCCTTTACTTTGCTCTTCCCGCTCTCCTCCTTCCTCCTTGTTTCCTTGCTGTCCTCACTGTTCTGCATGTTTTCCTCGCTCTTGTCTCAATGTTGTCCGCGAGTTGGCGATTGTCTCTTCTTTCTTGAGTGCGCTTCCCGGCTGACCTTTTAGTCGTTGCTTTCTTCTCTCTCGTCCGCACTCTTTTCTTTCCTTTTATTTGCCCAACACGCCTCCGCTAGTCACCACAGCTTTTGCATACTTCATATACACTCGTTCTTATCTCCCACTGTTTTCTTTCTTCTCTCTCCCGGCCTTGCCTCTCCTCACTGCTTCTCTTCTTTCCCTTTTGCTATTTTTTTTTTTCATCCCCTCCTCCTCCTCCTTCCTTCATACGTGTCTTTCCATCCACTCTCATCCCAGCCTACTCCGCTCATGCGACGGCTGTTTTCTGTTTCCTTGACATTGTTTCCTGATAATTTTCGTTCTATTCTTGTTTCTCCAGTCTTCTTTTGCATCTTGTCTCTTTTTAGTATTATATTCTCTCTCTCTCTCTCTCTCTCTCTCTCTCTCTCTCTCTCTCTCTCTCTCTCTCTCTCTCTCTCTCTCTCTCTCTCTCTCTCTCTCTCTCTCTCTCTCTCTCTCTCTCTCTTCGTTATATCTGCCAGAGTTTACCATTGCATACACTTTGGCTCCCTCACGCACTCCGCAATCCTCTTTCCTCCTCTCTCCTATCACTCATCTTTATATGCATTGCAAATTTTCCTTCCTCCTGTCACTGCTTTACTTGTGTGTTCAGTGTTCCAGTGCCGTTGTATTTGATTTCTCTTTGTTTCTCCACCTCTCCCTGCCTCCTTGTTTTTGCCTCCTCTTCCTCGATTTATTTTCATTTCCACGTTCTGTACTGTTGAACCTATTTACTTTGATTAATTTCTACAATAACTCCTTCCTCTGTGCTTTACATATCTCCTACTTTCCCTCCACAACTATCTCTTCTTTCTCAATCTTCCCTACCTTCACTGTTTCCTCACCACTCCTCCTCCTCCTCATTCTCCTCCTCTTCTAACACTCATACCTCATTTCCTCTGCACATTCTCCCCGTTGTTCCTCCTTTTCCCCCCTCCTTTCCCCTACCACTGCACCGCCTTTCGTCTGCCCTCCGTCCCTCTTTCCTCTCCCGTTAGAAGGCAAGAACAACAAACAGAAACTTCCGCTACGCCGTCAGAAGAAGAGCCGTGGGAAGAAGCCACGAAAAGGGGGGGGTGATTAACGGAGGTACACACACACACACACACACACACACACACACACACACACACACACACACGATCTATCTATCTATATTTCTTTCTGCTTGATGCTCTTTCTTCTTATTTTCTATTTCCACTTTTCTTTCTTCCTCTCATGTACTTTAGCGTTTTCTTTGCTCCCCCTCTCATTTTTCATCTTTAGTTTTATTAGACTTTGTTTTTACTTCTCTCTTTTCCAGCCCCCCCCACCCCCCCACCCCTCCTTCCTCACTTTTATCGCTGGAACCTTTTTCACGCTTCTTTTGTCCCTTCACTTTTTAGTCCGTTTTTTTTTTTTTCAGACACGTTTTTCGACTTCGCTATCATGGTATTTTTCTTCATTTTTTCCACTTTTTTTTTTTGCAGTTTTACCAGAAGTTTTGAGTTCTCTGTTTTCTCTACAATATATTTTCTTTTTTCTTCCCTTTTCTTCTTTCGTCAACCCTCAAAAATTCTTTCGTTCGTTAGTTCATTCTCTTCATCTCCCTCCCCCTCTTTCCTTTCCTTTCTCCCTTTCTTCTTTCCTTTCTTCCTTACCTCCGTCCTTCCTTCTATTTTTCCTTCCTTCCGTCCTTTCTTTTTTCCTTCCTTCCGTCCTTCCTCTTTTCCTTCCTAATGCATATGTTATCACCATTCATTGCTTCTTTATTTTCTTCCTTCCTTTATCTTAGCCTTACTTTCATCCCCTCTTTGCTTTCTATACCCCTCTCTCACTCCCTTCCCTTCTTCCTTTTAGCCATCCTTCCTTCCTTCCCCCCGTCATCCTTCCTTTCATCCCTCAGACGCGCGTTGTAAATATTTCATGGTGGAGTTTCACGTGTTTTGGAAGATGAAGGTTTAGACTTTCTTTTATTTCCTTCCTTCCTTCTTTCCTCTTATTACTCTTCCCATCTTCCTTCTAATATCAACCTCTCACTTATTTTTTTTTTTATATATTTCTTTATCCCTCAAAACATCTTTCCTTCCCTCATTTCTTCTATTTTCATTTCACTTTCATCCTACCTCTCAGTCTTGATTTATTTTTGTTTTCATTGTCCTTAAAATCGCTGTTGCCATGTCCGTATAATCATACCTCTATACAATTATAAAAAAAAAAAGACACGTTGCATCACATTTTATCGTAATTATTTTCTTCCGTATATTCCTTTTTCCGTTTTGCCTCCTCTACTGACGTCATTTTAATCGCTTCCTCTCTTCCCCTCTCTCTCATTTTTTATTTCTTCTCACCAGATTTTATTTCCACGACTTATCTTTTACCTCTCTCCCCTCAGTACCTTCTCTTTTTATACTTTTTCTCTTCTACGTCAACTCCTGTTCTCTCTCTCTCTCTCTCTCTCTCTCTCTCTCTCTCTCTCTCTCTCTCTCTCTCTCTCTCTCTCTCTCTCTCGTAGCGTCGTTTCATATGTTGCAGTTCATCAATTTCCTCAAACCCGGAAGCTTTTGATCATATAGTCCGCGAAGCTGCGCCTTGAATGTTATCACGGCGGGGAGGAAGAGGGAGGCGAGGGCTGGGTAACGTGGCGAGGGAGTGAAGAGAACAGCAGAGGAGAAGGAAAGAAGAAATTGTCAAACGTTAGACTGAAGGATTAGCGAATAGGAAATAAGATAGAACGTAGGAATTATGGGAGGAAAGCGAAACAATGAGAGAGTAGGTAGGAGGAGGTACCTAAAACGTTTATCGTTGTTTGCTGAGCCACAGGTGATTTTTGTTTTTTTATCTATTTTTTTTAATTATATTGATTACCTGTATCGGGATTTGTCACTTTCCTTTCCTTTTTCTATTGTTTTCTTCCTCTATCACTTTGTTTGTCTCCTCTTTCCTTACTCGTCCCCTTCCCTTCTTCCTCCTACACCCTCTGCTTCCCTCCCTCCCTTCCTGTCTCTCCCTCCTTCCCTTCCTTCCTCCCTCAGGCGAAGACCCGGCAGGTAAGCGTCATACGGAGGTTGAAAGGTGAGCCTCCACAGGTTTATCAGGATGCCGGCGGGGTTCTCTACTTCGTCCCACTCTTTTATTCTTTTCTCCTCTCTCTCTACACTTTTGCAGCCTCCCTTTTCCTCCTTTCTTCTTTCCCTCGTGCACTCTTTTTCTCTCTAGCTCTGCCTCCCCTCCTTTTTTTTTTTTTCTTCCCTTCCCTAATTTTATCCTCTCCTTTTACGTTTGATTTTGAAGACTTATCGCCTTTCGTGTACTCTGTTACTTTACTTCATCCCTTTTCCTTATTTATTCGTTCACACTTTTCCTACATTTCTGTCACAAGCTTTTCATCCTCCCCTTATCCCCTTTTTCCCTTCCCTCCGTCCAAACACCTTATCTTCCTATTTTTGCGTCTATGGGTACTTTGGTTTCCCTCCTCTCTTTTGCCGTTTTTCTCCTTATTTGTTTCCTCCCCTGCCTCTTTGCTCCCTCCCCTACCTTCCTTTCTCCCTCCCTTCCTCTCCAATGCCTTGTCTCTCCTCGTTTGTAGGTAGCTTCGTTTTCTCTATATATTTGTTCGTTATATGTGTTACTTTAGTTTACCGGTTCTGGTCAAATTTGTGAGGTTCAGATGACTGGAAAAATGTCCCTCTCGAAATATTGTGACGTGGAGACAAACGGCGGAAGTTGAATATATTTTTAAGCCTTGTTTTATTAAATTCCCGTGTCTGTCTCCGCGCTCCCTCTCTTTCGCCGTCCTCTAACCCGAAGTTTGTGCTCCTACATTCCTCGCGTCATTCCTCTCCACGCAGGGGCCTTAATTCTTCCTCGAACTCGTGCCAGCCTTCATTTTTCACAGTTCTTGCGTCAGTTTTCATTCCTTTGCACACTAGAGTCCGCATTCCTTTTCACTCCCACGCCTTCCTTCATTTCTCTCCTTCAATATTCATCCCTTTCCATATATTTCTCTTATAAACACATGCCAGGCTTGATGTTTGATTGTCCTGACGTCAGTTTTAATTCCTTTCCACACTGAGTTCTACATTCCTTTTCACTCCCACGCCTTCCCTCATGTCTATCATTTAATATTTATGCATTTCCTTGTATTTTTCTTTTAAACGCGTGCCAGGCTTGATATTTAATTGTCCTCTCGTTAGCTTTCATTCTTTTCCACAGAGGGCTCTGCAGTGTCTCTCTTTCAGTCGTAGCTTTCATTCCTCCTCCTGGCTCACCTTTCTCTGGGGAATGGGAGGTCGAGTGGCTATTGTACTCTCGGCGTGCTTCGTAAAATGGTAGAGCGATCAGGTGACGGTTGGTGCGCTTGTTTCAACGCTACTCACCTCCCAGCTCCAAGTACTTGTATTGCTTAGTGTTTTCCTCGTGTGTGACCGGCCGTGTGTGTGTGTGTGTGTGTGTGTGTGTGTATGTCACCAGATCTACGCAGGCATGATTCTTGGTGTGTTGCGTCTGGGGGCGGAGGGTTGGAAGAGGGCGCCGGCAAGGACGAGTGGTGTGGGGAGATCAAACTCACCTACCCTTTGCATCAACTCCTCTTCCGCCTGGTATTTTTCTCCTCTCTCATTTCTCTGTGACTGGTTCGCCTATTCACCTCTTTGCTACACTCTCCTACGTTCTTGGCGTTATGGATGATGCTCTTGCTGTGAAGTTCTCTTAGAGCAGGCGATTGGAGGTGGAAAGAGCGAAGAGTAGATGGAAATAAGTATAGAAAAAAGCAAGAGAAGTCTTTGGCCTGTACTCTCTTACGATCAACCGAATGTGAGGAGAGGAAGGAGGAAAATGAGTGCCAGAGGGATGAAAGGGGGAAGAACGAGTAAGAGAATGATGAAAGAGAAAATGAGAGAGAGAGAGAGAGAGAGAGAGAGAGAGAGAGAGAGAGAGAGAGAGAGAGAGAGAGAGATGGGCATGAAAGGTGGTAGAAGAGGAGGAAAAAGAGAAAAAGGAGGAGCAGATGGATAAAAGAAAGATTGAGGATAAGAGGGATGCAAAGGAGAGAAGGCGGCGGAGACAGATATAAGAGAGAAGAAGAAGAGAGGAGGGGAAAGAGGAAGAGCAGGAGGAAAGAGACGAATGAGGAATGAGAGAAAATCGAGTTAAAAGAGGAAACGGAAAAAGGTGAAAGGGAGAAAAGGGGAAGAAGGAAAAGAGGAAGAAAGATGAAAGAAGAAAAGACGGGCATAAGAGACACGAAAAGGAGAGGAAAAGGAAGAACGGGTGAAGAAGGAGGAGGAGGACGAGGAAAGAAAAGAATGAGAAATGCTAGAAAAAAGAATGAAAAGAAGAGATGGAAAAGGGTGAAAGGGAGGAAAGGGGAAAAAGGAAAATAGGAGCAAAAGGTTAAGAGAGGAATAGAGGTTTGAAAAGAGACATTATACAGTTATCCTCCCCCTTGGGCATCCCTGCTTTGTTCTCTTGTTACTAATTAGAATATTTAGATGACAAATTATATCAGCTGACATGAAGCGAAATGAACTAGATCATGTTTGCTCCTATATTTACCTACTCTTTTTTATTCGTAACTCTCCCGCCGTGATGTAATTAGTTAATACATATTCATGACTTGATTTTCTTTTCATTTCGCGCTCTCTACATATTTGAGGGTAAAAAATATACACATTAAACAAGGGGAAAGAAAAACATGCATACGGTAGAATATAATTCTGAATATTCTTGCCCTTAATTGCTTTCACTGTAATTATGCGTTTGACATAATTACTGTTTTATATATATATATATATATATATATATATATATATATATATATATATATATATATATATATATATATATATATATATATATATATATATATATATATATATATATATATATATATATATATATATATATATATATATATATATATATATATATATATATATATATATATATATATATATATATATATATATATATATATATATATATATATATATATATATATATATATATATATATATATATATATATATATATATATATATATATATATATATATATATATATATATATATATATATATATATATATATATATATATATATATATATATATATATATATATATATATATGGAGGACTAAAGAATGGAAGATTAGTACATTATCAGTAACATTCATCCTTCATGCTTCCCTTTCTTTTTCATCAAACTCCTCCTTCCGTAAGGCATAGCTGATCGGTTGGGCTTGTCTTTGGGCTTCATTGTGTTTATTATAATTATTCAAAAGGAAAATATCTTAAATAAAATTTGGTATGTATTGGTTTCTCACTTCAGTTAAACACACTTGTAACTTTGAATATGGCCGAAGCTCTTGCAGTCGCAGCCGTACTCTTTGTAGCGGGAAAATCATGTTTGAAAGAGCGGGCGAGGTACACCTGGCTTGAGTCTTTGATTCGTGTAAGTTCTTAGCAAAGGCACCATCGTGTGTCTCTCAACGTTGGGTCCGCTGTAGCCTTCCCGTCAGAACACAAAGTTAGTTTCTGGTCGCAGCGACTCTGGCCGGAGTAAGCGGTTTTGTTTGTGCCTTCCTCCCACTTTGAAGCAAAACCTGTTTAGTTCCGCCAGTCTTACTTCCTCGACCGAGTGATCAGCCTCTGCGCTAGAATGCCTCGACCTTTGATAATTCTTCGAGTGGAAGATCGGGGACCCAACAAAAGTCTGGGGCTGACCGCCGGACAGTCCTGATGTTAAGACGAAACTTGTAAGAGTGACTCATCAGCTTTACCTTCGAACAGGACACACACAAAAGAAAAGCCGATAATCACTCCTAAAGTTGCGAAATTGTAAAGGTATTACACATATGCCGGCACATCTAACGGCCACTTTATTAGCTATAATGGGATAGCCACGCTTAAATAAATGACAATGCGTATTTCACTACATAAATTGTCGCTATTCTGGTAAATATAAGAAAAAGATCACCTTTCAGCTGTTTACTCACTCCCAAATTACCAAAACATCCATAATCTACAATTTACAGATAATTTGGCTACTGGTTGACACTTTTATTACGGGGATGGTTACGAAACACTGAACGATATAATGTACATTCTCCTACACAACTTTGTCTTAACAGATAACGATTTGCGGACGTATTGACAGGTAATCGTGTACAGGATCTCAGGTGTTTCCAGCGCGCAGTAGGGGATCCGAGACTCCCGGGGCGTGAGACAAAGGGACACGGGTAGCCCAGTGGGAAGCCCGGCAAGAGTAGGTGTGTCGCCTTTGAGAGCCTACCTGTTATGCTGTCTTGCCGGCTGTTGTTGTAGAGGTGACACAGGTGCTTAAGACGACACGTAATGAGGACACAGGTCAATGAAGTTGATGGTTAGCTTGAAACGGGACACTAAAGACATAATAATCGATTTAAATGAATAGTCTAAAACATGAAACTAAAATGATGAAATAAACGAAGGTCTTACGTTAGATAAAAAAAACTCGGCACAGGTATTTCTAGGTGAGGTAAAGACGTAAACACACACACACACACACACACACACACACACACACACACACACACACACACACACACACACACACACACACACACACACACATAATAAGCTTCTTTGTTTCCTTTCAGCGTCACTAACTAAAGGAGATTTCAAACTTTCTAAAAACTCTGTCCACACATTCCTTCCTTTCCAAAGACGAATCATTCCCATCCCCTCCCCGTCCCATGATTCCTTCCCTTCTGAACCTTTCTTCCTTGCTCTCCCATCCTTTCTTTCTATCTCTTCCTCTCTTCGGTCCGCTCCCCTGCTTTATCCTTTCCCTTTCCTATCATTTATCCCTTTCCCTCCAGTCCTTCTTTCCTCTCCCTTCATTTTTCCTTCCTCTCCTATCCTTTCTTCCTTCCTCTCTTTTCCTTTCCTCTTTCCTCTCCCCTCCTTTCTCCTTTTTCTACCTACTCTTTCTCCCTTCCCCTCCCATCTATCCCCCAATCATCTTCGTTCGCTTCTTCCTAATCCTTGCCCAGTTCTCCCATTTCCCTTTACTCCTTTTACTCTTCCTTCTCATCCTTATTTAACGTCACGTAACCCACCCCCCCTCTCCTAATCCAGTTCACCAGTTCTCCATTTATCTCCCTTCTCTATTCCCTCCAATACTCATCCTCGTCACCATTCCCCCTTCTCCCATCCCCTAACCCAGTACTAATGTTTCCCTTTCCTATTTCTTTTTGCTTTCCCTTCTCAGCTTCCACCTGATATGTTTTCTCTTCTTTTCCTCCGCCTTCGCAGCTCCGCGATCCCCCCTCTTCTCCCCTCCCCCCACCTATGTTCCATTCCTTCCATCCTATTGCCCAGTCTCTCCGCGTCCCTCTCTAGGCTCTCCCTTGCCTGTCCATCTCTACAGCCCGAGTCTTTGATGAACTTGTGCTCCAGTTACTTCCTGAAGGACTGAAGAAAAGGAGGGACTCCCCGAGAGTAATTTGTGAATTGATGCTCCTCATGTCAACTCGGTCGCGGAAGGAGGAGGAGGAGGAGGAGGAGGAGGAGGAGAATATTGTTCTTGTCGATTTCAAGCGAATAACCGAGGAAGGGAAAGATAAGTAGCGAGTGGGTAGATGTACTGTATCACGTACGATCTGGAGAAACTCACTACATCGTTTTACAATTTTCAGCACTGCTATAGGTACCACACGGAGAGGCATGGGAAGGATTTCAATCTGAGTAATGAACAAACACAGAAATACCGATTAATTTAAAGAGTTGTGGTCCGGGATTCCAAGCACAACTGGCGTGATTATCTTCGTCCTCCTCCTCCTCCTCCTCCTCCTCTTCTTTTACTAGTTTTCGTTCGCCTCCTACATCCTCCTCCCCCATTTCCTCCCCAAAGCAGGTGTCAGAAGGCGCTGATAAATATGGGAACATTTCAGGGCTGTCCACGCGGCGCAGAGCGAGTGTGCTGAGGTGGGCGATATTGGGTGACCGAGGCGTGCAAGGGGGGCAAGAGTGTCGGGGGGGGAGAGAGAGAGAGAGAGAGAGAGAGAGAGAGAGAGAGAGAGAGAGAGAGAGAGAGAGAGAGAGAGAGAGAGAGAGAGAGAGAGAGAGAGAGGATTTTTTCATGATTTCCACATTTCTTTGTCTTATATTTTGCGTCATTAACATTGAAAAGCTCTGGGTGAACTTCGTGTTTATGCTTTATTAGGTTTTATGTAATTATAATTGGGTAGTTTAGTCGTTGAGTTCGCTTTTACACTTGTTAGTCTTTTTTTTCCTAACTGTACGCTTTTCTTCTATTTCCTTCTCACCTTATCTCTTCCACTCATCCATTATCTAAGGAACAGATTTATCACCTTGAAACTCCCATAGATTGAATGTAAATAACTTTGTGCAGTCCTAAGTAGCTTACAGGACTCGCAATATGATGTAGGGGTTCGAAGAGATCTCGAAACACTGAAGCATTCGAAGCAAGAGGGGGTTGAGCCGGCAGTCGAGAGGGGATGGGGGGGGGGGGGGGGACGTGGGCTTTGTGGGTTAGTCGCCGCCATCCAGCCGGAGGAGGAGGTAATGTGTGTTCTTGCTAAATCTTGTCGTTGTTGCCTGCATTTTGTGTTGACAGTGGTTGTATTACACGTCTTTCTATCAATATGATCGAGAAAGTGTCTGGTTTATCAGGAATCTGTATATAATTCTTGGTATTTAAGTGCTAATTGATTGTGGAAACCGAGGTAAAAGTGCTTATGCTTCCCTTCGCGCCCCGCTGTTTGTAGTTTCTTATATTTGTGGTAATATTTAGTAACTTTAATTTCACTCCATGACGGTGATAGACGGTTAAGTGTTAAGTGTAATTAATCTGAAATGACGTGGCAAGTGATCAAACTGCTGGCTCGGTAAGGGAAGCGGGTATTGGAGGGAGAGAGGTAGCGGGGGGGGGGGAGTAGATGCTTATTTAGTACCTGGGGTAATTATTCACTTGACTCTACTATTCCTCGCAGGTTGTTGTACGGTATTTATTAGCCTTAGTAAGTTAAGAAAGCTAAGTGTAAAGAATCTGAAATGACGTGACAATTGATCGAAATGCTGGATCGTTAAGGGAAGGGGGTATTGGAGGGAGAGAGAGGGGGGGTAGATGCTTGTTTAGTACCTGGAGTAATTATTCACTTGATTCTTTACTATTCCTCGCAGGTGGTTGTACGGTGTTTATTCGAAGGCCGCGCACCAGGAGGGGAACCACATGGAGGGAGACGAACGAATCATGGTACGCGCTCCTCACACCAGCTGCCTCTTCTAATCCCTGCTGACGTCAAGGTTTGTCATTGTTCAGTGTTGTTACTTTCTTTACTATTCTTTCCTTTAGTGTCGTTTCCTGCGGTTCAGTTATACATAAAGGCAGTCACTCACGACCCTTGGATAAGACGCCTGACTGTACTAACAACCATATACCCTCCACCCCCTCTCCCCTCTCCCCTTCCATCTTCCATCCTTATCTATCTATCTATCTAGCGGCCGTAATAGTCTATCGCGAACCACAACGTACGTGACTAAAGCACTGATTGGATTAATTCGTTGACAATAATTTAAGTTTACCCAGAAGGCAGTTTTAAACATTTATCTCAACTATTCTAAGCGTGTGGAACCTGGGGAATAATTTTGAGCTCCTCGATTACCCGGGGACTCGAGCGGAATAAATGTCTTCAGACGCTCACTCGACCAGTATTTCTACTCCGCTAAACCTCCAAGGCGACAAATTGCCATCAAAGCTTTCGAAATAAGCAGTCTCGGCTGTCACCTCCCGGAACACTTGGAAGTCCTGATGTGCGTCTTATTGCTTATTAACTTTATACTGATAACGCTAAGTAAGTGTGACGACGGATTAGCTGTCCATTGGTGCGCGGTGAGGTAGAGAGGGGAGGCGGTGCGAGAAGTTGGTATATTAGTTTTGGGGATGACGGATCGTGGCTGCGTCGTGTTCGTGAAAGATGGTTTGCCTGGCGTTAATGTACCCGGAAAAGGTTGAGTGACACTGAAGCCTTGGTTATTGCGGTCTTGTTACGGAGAATTCCATGCCATCAAACTGCGACTGCCTAACCTAGTGGATGATAGCCTAACCCCCACTAAAACCGTAAACTAAATCCACTGAAAGGTAACTTAACATCATAAATTAATTAAGATTTTTTAAGTGTGATGGAGTAAGGAACACGTCGGAATTTTAGACAGTCTGAACGATGCGTGTCTGTTTTCTAGACTTATCAAGCGAAAACTGAATGATTATTGTTGTGTCGTGTATGTGAAGGAGACATTGACGTGCTTTAGATCCGCTCATGGAAAGTTGGCTGGTTTATATATTCTCAGAAAGCGAATCATTTGAAAGCTCTTCGTGTATATATAATTAAAGGATCCTCTATACTATCAATCATGGTCGCATTCTGCTTATTGTACAGGCATATCCTTTGTGTGAACGTGATAATGAAAGATTGCACAAAGGATTGAAGAGCATCCAACACTGATGTATACCGTTAGACATGACTTGTAGGATCATGAGTGATGGTGATTGGCAATGATTGTGCAGTGTCACTACACCACTGGTTAAAGGTTGTCCTGCGGGAAAATCTTTATGCCACGTCATTCACGGCTTTCTGTATAATTCTTCTGTTCCATACTCTCGAGGACAATGATAATGGCAGCATATACTGCGGCCTTACTCATCTTGAACGGATGAATCACACGCGATAACTGACCATGGCACAATCTCATTATTAGTGTGTGACCAAAAACGATGATTGGTAGTGTGTGTGTGTGTGTGTGTGTGTGTGTGTGTGTGTGGCCTTTATGGGAAGGATGATTCGTATGAGCAAAGCCTACTAATGTTGCTGCTGTAACTTCCACCACAACTGTAATTAGGCTGCCACTGCATTTATCACAACTGTCGCTAAACATGATTGGAACAAGCAAAGCGTACCAGAAATAATGCTATAACTTCTGCCGCTACTGTTATTAGGTTGCTGTTGCTTTTATATCCACAACAAATCACCACCACCACCTCTGCCATATTATTAACTTCTCTCCACTTCCCCGGCCTTCATTTTCTCCCCTGACGCCTCTTCATTTTGTCTTCCTTGCGCTTATCTCGGTTCGCCTTCCGACCTGTAACTCTTTCTGCTCATCCTGTATTTTTGGGTTACAAATTGCAGCTCTCCCTTCGTTTTTTCCCGTCATGGTCTTTGTTGAGGTATATTTGTTATTATTGATTTTATGACGACCATTGTATTAGTATCAGTAGTAGTGGTGGTATTGTGTGTCTTCGTCCTTTGATGGCATGGGTTTTCTAATGCTCCCTCACTAGTAGTTATGTATATTCTTTTAGCATCTTACCTTTCATTTTCCTTCCTTTCATACTCACCTCCGTCCACGCCCCATTCGTCGCCGCTCCGTAGCCCTCTTCATAATCCTCTCACGTAGACGATGTTCACCCCTTCTCACCCCTTTGGTTGTCATGTTAATGCAAGATTGATGGATAAGCCTTCCCCAATTTGACGAATAGGTCTTCCCCACCACCCTCCCAGTGTGTTCGTGTTTGCTGGCTGTTGTGACGTATGCATGTGTTGGATAGGCAGGTGTTGGGGGAAAATATTATCCATAAAGTAATCTAAAAAGTTTAAGTATTTAGGTACTCTGTCCTTTCCCTGTACCCAGTAACTTTGCATATAATTTTTTATTTTGTGCAGTATCGGAGGTTAGTCCCACAAATACTACGTAAATCCCTTTATCATCGAGGACAGAGGTACTAATTTGCACCGAAGCACCTCAGATCTCATTAACAAGGATTACCTTTGATCATGAAAGGTTAGAATGATGGGCTTCGTTGTAGTTCGTATCAATCAGTAAGTCAGGCCTGCGAATAAAGGATTTTCACTTAATGGAAGGTAAAACATGAAAACACCAAGTACGTATATTATAAACATTTTAATGTCAAACAATATAGTACACACCTTGTACACTAGAATTATAGGCAACCGGTGCGGCGAGGCAGTGTGGGGGCTGGCCGCTGGGGGGACTGGCTGTCGGGTTGTCTATATAGTATCTGGCTACTGTGCCGCAGCGAGTCCCCAGCAGAGGCCAGCGTTGCCTGCCGGGCCACGCATAAAGTACTGACACGGTGACTAGTACACGTAACATGTCTGGCTACGGTGGACTCAAAATGAAATGCAAAAATGACGCAATAAGTTCGACTGCTGTTTGTGGTGGCGCTGACCGGCCTTGCTCAGCGATCAGCGTGCCGGCAGCCGTGGACACGTGCTGCTCGTGGCTGAGCATACAGTTAGTGAGATAAGTAGTGTGTTGACTCCTCAGCATTGGTCATATGAGGTGAGCGAAAGCTATCGATACAGCCAGTAACAGACGTGTATACTGTTAGTTTTCGCCCAGTTTCATGTCACGTTCTCCAGAGAGACGCAACATTTTCACTAACTGTATATTCACGCTAATTTCGTTGAAACCATCAATTACACCTTAAAAACTAAAACTTAATGACAAATTAGGGTGAATAAGGTAAAATATTTTGGATGTAGAGAAAACGGACCATAAAACGAAATAATGAAACGCCTATCACTTCTAATGTGCCATAGATGCGGGAGCTAGAAATATCTTTTTAAACATTCATTATATATTTTTTTTAGTCAGCATATTTACAGTTTTAAATACAAAACTTTACACTCATAGATATTTATGTACAAAATTTCTTGACGTAAAAGAGGAAGAGGTTGAGAAGGAGGAGGAGGACGAAGATGAGGTGGAGGATGTGGAGTCGAGGAGGAGGAGGAGGAGGAGGAGGAGGAGGAAGAAGAGGAGGTGGTGCGAGTGTATTAGAGGGTCGCCGCTTGGCCGTCTGCCGCCCGGCGACCCTTTTCACGCGACCAAAGGAAACGTGTAAGGCCATTGCAGTTTTTGGACAAGTCGGTATCTTATTTTACTCGACTTCATAATGTCATTAACTGACTAAATCTCACTTCATTTAGAAAAGTTACTTGTCTTATTGGTTACATTGTTTGCCTTCACATGGATCAGTGCTAACAAAATATCGAGGGTTTGCCCCATAAAGAAAATAGTGGTGTTCAAAGCACTTGAATGCCGACTTAATGGTGTCAGCGTCATGTCTTATCAGTACGTGGGAGTGTAGTGTGACCCTCGGCGTCCCACTCCGGGGCCGGCGAGGCTCGGGAGGGCGACTCATTGATCAGAGCAGTTCATCAGAGTTGCGGAGATGCGTCCGGTCCGTCATACTCGTTGCAGACGTAGGCGGACAAATTGATTATTCCTTAAAGCTTTGAGTCTGTACAGATGCTGGCATAAATATCGATTTGCCTTAATTGTAACTCTTGAATTTGATTCTCTTTCCGGGCGGTAAATGAAAGTATATGAGTGTGTGTGTGTGTGGGGGGGGGGGGGGGGGGAGACAATGGAGAGGAGGAAATGGGAGATGAACTGACGTTGGAGGCATTGCGCTGAAAGTTTCAACGTTTTTTAAAATGTAAGGTGGATCGATATTTGGTCCGCAACTGTACATGTGTATACAGAACAGCAGCTGCAAGGAATAACATTGGTTTGTCATAGTCTGCAGCGAGAGGCAGGCGAGGCAGCGTTTGCATGTACGTGCCCTCGGAAACAAGAGCCGCTATCTTTTCCGCTGACGGGAGCTTCCGCTGACAAAAGCTGCGTGATGGTAGGCGGCGGGCGGGCAATCATGTCAAGATTGCCTACCTCGCAGCAATGAAGCAGGAGATAGATTTCGCTTTGCTGCTTCTGCTACGCAGTTTCCTGCAGCCTCGGATAACAAGATAGGAAATAACTATTGCCTCCGCGTGCACCAAGATGTCCTGACCTCTAAAAAGGCTCTGTTGGCATTCGGGATCCCTCGGTAGGCTCTGTCGGTGCCGCGTCTCCCGCCAAACACTATCAAACGAAGTAGCGCGAGCTAAAATTAATAGCACCATTACTGGGATTTTTTTTACTCCTTAACTTAAGCTGAATTAACATTATAGTAAAGAATTAGAGGGAGAGATAGGGGATAGCGAGTTTGCGTCTCGAAATTAAAGTTTCATAGTCATCAATGTCAATTTTGACGTACTTAACCTAATGCCTTGGGAGCTAAACGAAGTTCATGATTGTCGCTCTATAATACCAGATGAAGGGAGAGTGAGGAACGTCTGTAAATTTGGAGGACAGAGGGAGAGAGGAAAATGTTAGTGGCAATTGCCAAGGAAAGGAAGGGAAAAAAAATGTGATACTTGTGAAATACCAATAGTAAAACCAATAACTATGACTTAAACGCGATACTTCTCACGCCTGACGAAAACGCGGCAACTCTTGGGTGACCAAGTTAACGATGCAACCCTTGCTGAAGCCTCTCTCTCTCTCTCTCTCTCTCTCTCTCTCTCTCTCTCTCACACAGCAGCCAGCCTCTCGTTTGTTCAAGCGCTCATTAGGGCAGGTAAAAACAGAGCCTTGGTCAGGTGAGGGCCTCGTCAGCGCCTTTGTGACGTCACTCTTCGTCTCGACCAATGGGAGCGGCCAGAGAATAATCAAGCTGCTATTGGCGTTCTTGTGATTGGTCAGCTCGAAAAAAAATCGCGTAATGTATCCCCTGAATGACCTCGCTTGACATCACATGGCGGAGAATTGCCAGAAGGGATAAAACAAATTCTAAGACTTCACCATCATTTTTTGTCACGTCACAGGCACGAAGTAGATGTAATTTCTCTCACTTCGGAAACTGATAGTACGGATCAATGGAAGCCTCGGACAATAGAAACGAACGTCTTTTTTTTTCCCAGCTCCCCCGCTCCGGTGTCCCATCTTTGTTTCCGGTGATTGCGTCCCGTGATTGATGGCACAGAAAATGGGATCCGATTGAGGGCAGACTCAAATTTTTATCGCTTGTCGCCTCGGCAGTTGTGGGTGAGAGTCGGCATTTCTCACCTCGGAGACTTATCCGGCGCGAGGCACTGGCCGAATAGTGAGGAGAGTTTCATGCCGAACACGATCTAAGAATATCCATAAATACATCTTATCTCCTGAGGGTGGTCTTTCCTTACACGGAACTAATTCCGGACCTCCCGCCGCGACGCAGCAAAATATTGGCTGCCCAAGTTCAAGGAGAAGCGTCTGTTCCTCTCGCCAGCCAAGCGGCGGCGACTTGTCGGGGATTGAAACATCCTTTAAAGAATGCTGGACGGGTTGGGCCGAAAAGTTACCATAATTACATAAACTCAATTAGCCTACATAGCAACATTAACGAAATAATTGCATGAAAATTCTGGCCACACGAAGAGAGAACATTAAACATATTTAAGTATTATTCAGGAAAAGTATTTGCCAAAACTTTAACATAAATGCCAATAAATCTGTACTCGCACAGGAAAACATTTACAGCTTGCGTGCCGCAGCGGGGGGCGGCGTGGACCTGACGGAGTGACTCGTGCAGCATGAGGGTTGGCGGCGCCCCGGAGACCCCACGATGACAGATCCCCAAGCTTGGGTCAGGCGGCGGTGGTGCTGGTGGTGGTAATTGCGGAGTGGGCTTACCCTCGCCGGCATGGGGTGAGTGTACGTACGTCTGTTGTTAAGCTTCACATGATTTCACAAAGATTTATTCTATTGTCTATATTAAAACTTGTGCTGGGAAAATGGCAAGATGAACTCGTTTCATGTTGGGAGAGAATGTGAACACAGAAGTCGTGTTATTCCCAGAGATGAAGGAGGGCTAGGAGGACGCTGTCCCGCCCCCGTCGCCGGCCTCCTCTCCCGGCCCCGGAGGGTGCACACGGCGAGAGAAGAGGAGGTCGATGGAGGCAGCCCTGACCCACCTAGGAGGGAGAGAGGGAGGGAGTAGCGGCGTTCCCTCCACCACAGGAATCCAGCGGGAGGAGAGGAGGGGGTGCGTGGAGGCTAAGCTTTGCACACCTCAGCTGCGCCACTCTGGAAACGCACAAGTAAAGGATTAGCTGTGTGGTATGTGGAAACAACAAAAACTTTAGTAATGATCAATGATAATGAAATAATGTGTTCATTGTTACAGTGTTTAGTAAAATTCCATCAACCGTACTAAAATAATCACATTTGAAATTCCATCAACCGTACTAAAATAATCACATTTGATGTGATAGATATCTATGAAAATAGATTAATTTCGTCGGTAATATTCCATTTTTTAGGACTCGCTGCTTTTCCAGATCGAGAACTGCCGGTTCGCGAGAAAGAGGGAGTTCAGTGTAAAGACGCTGACGACAAGAGGACAGCGTGAGATGAGATACCGTCCCCAGGCAAGGGCGTGTCATTAGGTTGTGAGTTCAGACAACATCATGGAGGGGGGACAAGGACGACTGAGAGCAAGGCGATAGAGCTGGACAAGACTTCAAGGTTGACTACGAAGAAAATATTGCGTGACACTAATCTGGAAGAGCAAAGGGGGAGTAGAGTTGGCAGCACGTTGAACTAAGTGGAGAACGTTGCAACGCCGGACAGAGTAGGAAGAGGAGTAGAAGAGAAACAATGAGGTTTTGAAGATTAGAACAGCCGCGTGACTGAGAAGAGGTTGAAGTAATCGAGATAAAGAAATGGTGTTGACTTTTAGTGTTGTCTCCACTTGTATTGTCTCTTGTCCAGATGGATCCTGCTGTACCTTGAACCGTAGAGAGAGATTTGCCATGCTCTCCCTGGACTCAGTTTCCTGCCTCTATACTGCTCACCGCCTCCTACTTAACGCTCCAGGCTGCCTGCACCCAAGCTAACCACAAATATATATGAATGCTGGTACTTTAAATACCAGCAGCATTTTTATTTATGGCTAGTTATTTTGTGTTCAGGCCGCCTCGGAGCGTTGCGTGGGAGGCGATGAGGATGAGCATCAGAGAGGCAGGAAACTTTAATACGGCGAGGGCCATCTCTCTATCCACGGCTTAATTAAGGTGCAGCAAGAACCATCTGGTTAAGAGGCAATGGAAGCGGAGTCAATGTTTAAATGTCAATACCGTTTCCTCATCTCGCTTACTTTGACCTTTTCTCTTAGTCATGTGTCTGTTCTAATCTTCTATCTCGTTATTTATCCTCTACTCCTTTCCCTTCTCAGGCTCTATAGCAGCATCCCTCCTCTGCCTTGGGTTTTGCGCTTCTCTTCCTCTCCAGTCCGGCGTTTCGATATTGTTCAACGTGTTGCGAACTCTTAACACTTGCCCTTTGCTCTTACTCCCTAACTGGGTATGTCACGTAATATTTATATTCTTCCTAGTCATCACTATCTCTCGCCTTGCTTGCTCTCAGTTGTCCTCTTCCTTGATGCAGTCGGAAGTTCTCGCAATCTAAAAACACGCGCTTGCCTGGGAGGACAGGAGATGAAGAGAGAAGCAGAACGAAATATTCAGTGTATGTATATAGTGAATGGCTGAAATAAACGAGATGGAGAGAATTGTCATTGACTTTTATTGTCGTCTTTAACTGACGTATTACTATCTTCTCTCCTGGTGAATCCCGCCATTAGCCTCGTCTCCCAGCTGCGGTGAAGGCGGGGGCCGTGATGCTGGACATGTCTTCGGGGGTTTGCCCTGAAACAAGACTGGGTACGACCTGAGCCGTAGACAAGGAGTGGCTGGCTACACTTTCCTCAGACGCCGGCCGTCTCCTTGCCTCAATGCTGCTCATGCTCACCCAAAGCTCCGGGGCGGCCTGACTCCAAGATAACCACTAATTTAGATGAATGATGGTATTTTAAATGCCAGCATTTTTATATATGGGTGTTTATCATTTCAGGTTGCCCTGGAGCGGTGAGCACGAGCAGCATAAAGGCAGGAAGACGGTGTCAGAGGAAACTATGTATAGCTAGACTCTCACTATCTACGGTTCTGGTCGTACCCAGTCTGCTTTCAGGTACACAACAGCCCCCGAAGACATGTGTCCAGCATCACACCTCCCCCGCTCAGCAGCCCTGAGGCGGTGCATTTTGCCCAGCAAGAAGGGCAGCCTCACTATTAACGTGTACTCTGACAGGTCTTATCTAATAGGAATCAGTACAATGAAAAGTAGTTGTAAACATTGCAAACTTAATAAAGCACGAATGCATTCAAGTTAATGTTTTCCTTTGTTCCTTGATCACACAACCTTGCCGCTTGCTGGGCCGAGGCAACAGCGCCTCGAGGGCCGCGGCCAGGTGGGTCAGACGAAAGCTGGCGGGACGGCCAGAGAAACATGTACTTGAGGGTCCCAGATAAGGCGTTAGTACTACCGTGCGATGTTTATCCTCTCGTAAATTAATTGATAGTGCTGGTATTAGGGTGTCTTTCTCTACAACACAGGTTGGTAATAGTCTTGAATTAATTGAAAAGATAAAATTTTATGGAATCAGACTTCAAAACTAGTTTATAAATAAAATTGTATGGAGTATCTGGTGTACGCAACGTGTGTGGGAAGGAGCTAGGGAAGGCAACAAGCTACAGAGGTATATACTACTAATGCCAAAGTACCTTACCTGAGGCGCCTTGCCCTCTCAATGGTGGAGGAGGTTGAGGAAGAAGACGAGGAATATGGAGAAGAGCGACAAGGTGCCCACAACCACCTGCGTCCCAGCTGCGGAGACTGCACGGAAGAAAAGGGACACAAAGCATTAATATTTATGCACTGGAAGACAAAACATACACTACTTTTCAATCCATTCGTGATATGAACTATTCAAAGCACAGAAAAACTATTATTATCAAAGCACTGTCGTATTTGTCATAATTACGATCGCCTCAAAAGCAGCAAATACTTTTCTCTCCTGCAATCACTAGGAAATTATAGTAATCAGTGCAGCGGAACGTGAACGACCGACCACAAGGCATTGAAAACCAGTGATACGTGGCGGCCACCGAGGCGTGCGTGTCACCTCGACACGGAAAGGTAATGCTCATTCACCCTCGCAATGAGAAAAAAATATGACCATTCATCCATCCTTAAAATAATGATGAAAATATATATGAAAATCAAACCGTGCATTCACTCTTCAATAAACATGTTTGCCGCAATGTCTGTCTGCAGGGAGTCTGATATCCCGACGACAAATACGAAAGTTGTAAATTTGTTAAGGAAAATTATAATTACTGTTGACTGAAAAAAAAAAAAACCATTCGCAAACTCGTGAGAGAGAGAGAGAGAGAGAGAGAGAGAGAGAGAGAGAGAGAGAGAGAGAGAGAGAGAGAGAGAGAGAGAGAGAGAGAGAGAGAGAGAGAGAGTACCTCCACACAGCCTGACGTCCTACCAGGTCGCCACGAGGGATCCAACACACTTCTTTGACGTGAGAAACAGGAAGGTGTTGGCATCCGAGTCTTGGTGTGGGTGTCAGGCACTGTGAGGGCAAGCCGTGTGGGCTGACACACACACACACACACACACACACACACACACACACACACACACACACACTCTCTCTCTCTCTCTCTCTCTCTCTCTCTCTCTCTCTCTTTTCCCGTTCCTCCCCTTACCTGAGGTCTTTTGTGCTGCAACACCTGGGAAGCGAAAGGGAAAAGACATGCTGTTAGTAAAATTTTTGTTCACACACTATAATAGCATCTAATTATATACACAAGAAAACACACACACACACACACACACACACACACACACACACACACACACACACACACACAAGCACACGCAGGAAAACAAAGCGTATTAATATCAAATCCCAAGGAGAGCTGTTGATCCTTGCCTATAATTAGTAGGGAGCAAAAAACACACACACGGCGAAATGGGAAAACATTAAAAGGAAGAACCTGAAATTCCCTTATACACAGGAGGAGGAGAAACCGGCGTACAACGAAGCATATACGCACGCCTCGCACTAGTAATGTTAGGACGAGAACATGTTAGATAGAGAAGCCAAAACCAAGCATGCAAAGAACTAATGGCCACAGAGTACAGCTATATAAAGTAGAGCACACAGCAGCACTCCCGTATCCAGGCAGTCTCCCACGAACAGGCGCTCAATATGCCCTTTCTGTTCTCAGTTTTCCGTGATAGGAGGATGACCACCACCGGGATCTCTTGCTTACCACTTTCTGCCACTTGGGGCTTTGCTTTCTCATAATCATTATCAGCCAATATTGCCTCGTCTCCCTCAGCGTCCTCACTCTCCTCATAAGGGACAGAGGGGGTGGTAATGGTGGTGGTGGGGATGGGGGTGGTTGGGGGTCCGTCTGAAAGATATCAGTTCATACGGTCCTGGAGTTCTCGCAATGATGCACCTCTGAGCTCTGTGCTGTTAGTCTTGTTCTTTATACTACTGCTACTTCTACTAATACTACTGCCACTAGCGAGGTACGTTATATACAAGGAACAGACAAAAATACATACATAGACGGGACAATATATACAGCATGGCAATCAAATAAATCATTCCAGTGTATACAAAGAAGTGACACAAAACATCAAAGTATGGCATGATAATTATAGACGAGAGAGGAATACATACTTAGCAATATACAAAGAATGAGAGAGAGAGAGAGAGAGAGAGAGAGAGAGAGAGAGAGAGAGAGAGAGAGAGAGAGAGAGAGAGAGAGAGAGAGAGAGAGAGAGAGAGAGAGAGAGAGAGAGAGAGAGAGAGAGAGAGAGAGAGAGAGAGAATAGAGAATAGAGAGAGAGGAGCCCCTTTTGTGGCGTGAAGGGTCCTGCTACAAAGGGAACAGACAAATAAATACATGAGTTTAAAGCGGCAGGAGTGTGCTAGGGAGATACAGCTGCGACAATAATGCATTCTGGCCACAGCGTGTCTATACAAAGGCGGGCGAGGAGATGTGGGAGAAGTGCGGCTGGATGAAGGACTGAGGAGGACGAGGAGGATGCGGTGGAAATGAAAAGGACAGAGAGATACGAGAAAGCGGAGTGAAGGACAATAAAAGTGCAAGTGTTGTGGGTGGATGCAGTGCGAACAAGGGAAAGGAAGGGTACCAGAGACGGGATAGAAAGGGACAGTTAAGTTAGGTTAGGTTATGGTAAGGAAGATGATCAGATATGACAGGGGAGGAAAGGGAGGAGAGAAAAGGAGGAAGACGGAGTGAAGGACAATAGAAGTGCAAGTGTTGTGGGTAGATGCAGAGTGAACAAGGAAAGGGAAAGGAAGGGTACCAGAGACGGGAGAGAAAGGGGCAGTTAAGTTAGGTTAGGTTAGGGGAGATGATGATGATAAGATATGACAGGGGGAAAAAGAGAGCAGAGAAACGGAGGAAAACGGAGAGAATGGGAAAGAACAGAATAGCTATAAAGGATAAATAACAGGAACAAGGAAAGAATGAGGAAAGGAATGGATATATATAGGAGGAGGAGGAAGAGAAAAGAAGAGAGAAAAGAGAAAGAGAAGGACAATGGAGGTGGAAGTGCGGTGGGTGGATGCAATGGGAAATGCCAGCAAGGAATGAATGAAGGAAGGAAGGAAGGAAGGGATATACAGAGAGGAATCAGGAGGCTGCGGGAACACAATAGAGAAACAAGAAACTGTAGTACTAAATAACACATGTATTACAAAACAAGGACGCGTAAAGGAAGAAAAAACCTAAAAAATATAACCTGGAAAAAAATCGAGTCTTGCAAAATGAAGGACGAAAAAAAACCCGCAAATATTTAAACACGAAACAAACAAAAAAGGAAAAACATACGAAAAACAAAACAAAAAAAGCGAGAATGTTGACAGAGGAAAGAAAGGAAGGTTAGAAAAGCAACAGAAAATAGGAAACAAACATGAAAACAAAGAAAGAAAACGGCAAAGAGAAGAGAGAAAAAAGTGAGGGGAGAAAGAAAGGAAAAAAGGAAGAAAGGAAAGCCAGGTAAGGAGCGAGAGGAACAATCTTATCAGGCAACACAGCAGGGCGCGGAGTCTCTATAGGCAGCGTTAACTGGCTGGCTCGCGGCACACACACACACCCAAAGACGATTACAGTAATACGTTAATTCAGGATCTTTCCGGCCAACACAAACACCCCTATCGCGGCCTCGTCTGCCTGAATGGGAAGGGAAACAGAAGGAAAGGTAAAGAAAAGAAGGAGATGAGAAGGAAGGGCCAGAAAGGGAGCAGAAAGGAAGGAACAGAGGACAAGTAACGAAAGAGAGGGATAAGAAGGGCCGGAGCGTAAGGGAAGGAAGGGAAAGGTCGGTAGGAAAGTACAGGAAGGGAAGGAAGATTAGTAGAGAAGGTAAACAAGCAAATAATGGTAGGGGAAAGTAGAAGGAAATGAGGAAACGAAGGAGGCGAAAAAGACGAACCAGAGCGTGAGAGAAGGAAGGGAATGGACGTAAAGAAAGCACAGGATGGGAAGAAGGATTAGTAGAGAGGGTAAACAAGCAAATAATGGTAGGGAAGAATAGGGGAAATGAGGAAAGGGAAAGGGAGGGAGAGTTGAGACGGGATAGAAAGGAACGGTAAGGGTAAGGAAGATGACGATAATGAGATATGACAAGACGGAAGGATAGGAGAGAAAAGGAGGATGAGGAGAAAAAGGAAAGAAACAGAAAGGTTGTAATAATAGGGAGGAAATGAGGAGAGGAAAAGGAAGGAGACTA